>NC_045599.1:15451378-15757837 GCF_009762305.2 Zalophus californianus
TTTGGAGACTCCGAGCGGGGTCGGGTGCCGGAGATAGCAACGCTCGGTCACAGGCCGGGTGAGCACGGAGTGCGGCCAGAGACCGGGGACACGGGAGTGACTGCTTTTCTCTGGGGGCGCACTGAGGAGTGGGGCCCCGAGTTCTCGGCTCCTCCGGGCGGAGACTGGGAGGCCGCCATTTTCGCCCTGGTCCTCCAAAGCTGTACCGAGAGCTTGCAGGGAACAAAAGCTCCTGAGAGCAAACTGGAGCAGCTTCCTTAGCCCTGACCGACAAGGGCGGGGCAATTCTGCCTCCGGCAAAGACATTTGGAAACCACAGCAACAGGCCCCTCCCCCAGAAGATCAACACAAACAGCCAGCAAGCCAAGACCAAGTTGATCGATCAAGGAGAATAGGAGAACTCCAGCGCTAGGGGAATACTGCACATAGATTCATGGCTTCTTTTTTTTTTTTTTTTTTTTTTACCATGATTCATTATTTCATCAAAGTGAATTTTTGTTGACTTTTTTTTATTTTTCTTTTTCCCTTTTTCAACCAACATCTTATAAATCCTTTTTTTAAAAAAAACATTTTTTTATTTTTTTTTTCATTTTTAGAGTCATATTTTATCCCTTCATAGTAGTTATCCTTGTTTTTGGCATATATATATAAGTTGTTCTCTCTTTAAAATTTTGAGGTACAGTTTCTTCTAACAGATCAAAATATACCCTAAACCACTAGTGTACGGCTTTGTTCTAGTCTCCTGCCTGATCACATTCTCTCCCTTTTTCCTTTTTTTTTTTTTCCTTAAATCTTCCTTCTTTTTTCAAACAACTTATCTTACCAAGTCCTTTTATAAAATCTTTTATAATTTTCATCTTTACAGTCATCTGCCATCCCTTCATTGTATCAACCCTTATTTTGTACATATATGTCTTTCTTCCTTTAAAATTTTAGGAGGCACTTTTTTCTAACAGACCAAAATACGCCCAAAATCTAGTGTGTGGCACTGATCTATGCACTAGCCTGATCATATTTGATCATATTCTGCCTTTTTTGAATTGTTTTGTTTTTGTTTTTATCCTTTTTTTCTTTTTTTTTTTCTTTTTCTCTTTCTTTTTTCTTTCTTTCCCTTTCTTTTCCCCTGGTTTCAGGTCTTTTCTGATTTGTATACAGTATATTTGCTGGGGACGTTGTAAACCTGTTAGCCTCTTGTTCTCTCATTCATCTATTCTCCTCTGGACAAAATGACAAGACGAAAGAAATCACCTCAGCAAAAAGAACAAGAGGTAGTACCGTCAGCCAGGGACCTACTCAATACGGACATTAGTACGATGTCGGACCTAGAGTTCAGAATCATGACTTTAAAGATACTAGCTGGGCTTGAAAAAAGCGTGGAAGTTATTAGAGAAACCCTTTCTGGAGAAATAAAAGAACTAAAATCTAACCAAATCAAAATCAAAAAGGCTATTGATGAGGTGCAATCAAAAATGGGGGCACTAAATGCTAGGATAAATGAGGCAGAAGAGAGAATCAGCGATATAGAAGACCAAATGATAGAAAATAAAGAGGCTGAGAAAAAGAGAGAGAAACAACTACAGGATCACGAGGGCAGAATTCGAGAGATAAGTGATATGATAAGACGAAACAACATTAGAATAATTGGGATCCCAGAAGAAGAAGAGAGAGAGAGAGGGGCAGAAGGTATATTGGAGCAAATTATAGCAGAGAACTTCCCTAATGTGAGGAAGGAAACAGGCATTAAAATCCAGGAGGCACAGAGAACCCCTCTCAAAATCAATAAAAATAGGTCAACACCCCGACATCTAATAGTAAAACTTACGAGTCTCAGAGACAAAGAGAAAATCCTGAAAGCAGCTCGGGAGAAGAGATATGTAACCTACAATGGTAGAAACATTAGATTGGCAACAGACCTATCCACAGAGACCTGGCAGGCCAGAAAGGACTGGCAAGATATCTTCAGAGCACTAAACGAGAAAAATATGCAGCCAAGAATACTATATCCAGCTAGGCTATCATTGAAAATAGAAGGAGAGATCAAAAGCTTCCAGAACAAACAAAAACTAAAGGAATTTGCAAACACGAAACCAGCCCTCCAAGAAATATTGAGAGGGGTCCTCTAAGCAAAGAGAGAACCTAAAAGCAGCAAAGAGCAGAAACGAACACAGACAACAGACAGTTAACAGTCACCTTACAGGTAATACAATGGCACTAAATTCATACCTTTCAATAGTTACCCTGAATGTAAATGGGCTAAATGCCCCAATCAAAAGACACAGGCTATCAGATTGGATTAAAAAACAAGACCCATCAATATGCTGTCTGCAAGAGACTCATTTTACACCCAAAGACACCCCCAGATTGAAAGTGAGGGGGTGGAAAACCATTTACCATGCTAATGGACACCAAAAGAAAGCTGGGGTGGCAATCCTTATATCAGACAAACTAGATTTTAAAACAAAGACTGTAATAAGAGATGAGGAAGGACACTATATCCTACTTAAAGGGTCTATCCAACAAGAAGATCTAACAATTGTAAATATCTATGCCCCGAACATGGGAGCAGCCAATTATATAAGGCAATTAATAACAAAAGCAAAGAAACACATTGACAACAATACAATAATAGTGGGGGACTTTAACACCCCCCTGACTGAAATGGACAGATCATCTAAGCAAAAGATCAACAAGGAAATAAAGACTTTAAATGACACACTGGACCAAATGGACTTCACAGACATATTCAGAACATTCCATCCCAAAGCAACGGAATACACATTCTTCTCTAGCGCCCATGGAACATTCTCCAGAATTGATCACATCCTAGGTCACAAATCAGGTCTCAATCGGTACCAAAAGATTGGGATCATTCCCTGCATATTTTCAGACCACAATGCTTTGAAACTAGAACTCAACCACAAGAGGAAAGTTGGAAAGAACTCAAATACATGGAGGCTAAAGAGCATCCTACTAAAGAATGAATGGGTCAACCAAGAAATTAAAGAAGAATTAAAAAAATTCATGGAAACCAATGAAAATGAAAACACAACTGTTCAAAATCTTTGGGATACAGCAAAGGCAGTCCTGAGAGGAAAGTATATAGCAATACAAGCCTTTCTCAAGAAACAAGAAAGGTCTCAAATACACAACCTAACCCTACACCTAAAGGAGCTGGAGAAAGAACAGCAAAGAAAGCCTAAACCCAGCAGGAGAAGAGAAATCATAAAGATCAGAGCAGAAATCAATGAACTAGAAACCAAAAGAACAGTAGAAGAGATCAACGAAACTAGGAGCTGGTTCTTTGAAAGAATTAACAAGATTGATAAACCCCTGGCCAGACTGATCAAAAAGAAAAGAGAAAGGACCCAAATCAACAAAATCATGAATGAAAGAGGAGAGATCACAAGCAACACCAAAGAAATACAAACAATTATAAGAACATATTATGAGCAACTCTATGCCAGCAAATTAGATAACCTGGAAGAAATGGGTGCATTCCTAGAGATGTATCAACTACCAAAATTGAACCAGGAAGAAATAGAAAACCTGAACAGACCTATAACCACTAAGGAAATTGAAACAGTCATCAAAAATCTCCCAAGAAACAAAAGCCCAGGGCCAGATGGCTTCCCAGGGGAATTCTATCAGACATTTCAAGAAGAATTAATACCTATTCTCCTGAAACTGTTCCAAAAAATAGAAATGGAAGGGAAACTTCCAAACTCATTTTATGAGGCCAGCATTACCTTGATCCCAAAACCAGACAAAGACCCCATCAAAAAAGAGAATTACAGACCAATATCCTTGATGAACATGGATGCAAAAATTCTCACCAAAATACTAGCCAATAGGATCCAACAGTACATTAAAAGGATTATTCACCACGACCAAGTGGGATTTATCCCTGGGCTGCAAGGCTGGTTCAACATCCGCAAATCAATCAACGTGATACAATACATTAACAAAAGAAAGAACAAGAATCATATGATCCTCTCAATAGATGCAGAAAAAGCATTTGACAAAGTACAACATCCTTTCTTGATCAAAACTCTTCAGAGTATAGGGATAGAGGGTACATACCTCAATATCATAAAAGCCATCTACGAAAAACCTACAGTGAATATCATTCTCAATGGGGAAAGGCTGAGAGCTTTTCCCCTAAGGTCAGGAACGCGGCAGGGATGTCCACTCTCACCACTGCTATTCAACATAGTATTAGAAGTCCTAGCCACAGCAATCAGACAACAAAAAGAAATCAAAGGCATCCAAATCGGCAAAGAGGAAGTCAAACTCTCACTCTTTGCAGATGATATGATACTGTATGTGGAAAACCCAAAAGACTCCACCCCAAAACTGCTAGAACTCATACAGGAATTCAGTAAAGTAGCAGGATATAAAATCAATGCACAGAAATCAGTGGCATTCCTATACACCAACAACAAGACAGAAGAGAGACAAATCAAGGAGTCTATCCCATTTACAATTGCACCCAAAACCATTAGATACCTAGGAATAAATCTAACCAAAGAGGCAAAGGATCTGTACTCAGAAAACTATAAAATACTCAGGAAAGAAATTGAAGAAGACACAAAGAAATGGAAAAACGTTCCATGCTCATGGATTGGGAGAATCAACATTGTGAAGATGTCAATGCTACCTAGAGCAATCTACACATTCAATGCAATCCCCATCAAAATACCATCCACTTTTTTCAAAGAAATGGAACAAATAATCCTAAAATTTGTATGGAACCAGAAGAGACCCCGAATAGCCAGAGGAATACTGAAAAAGAAAAGCAAAGCTGGCGGCATCACAATTCCGGACTTCCAGCTCTATTACAAAGCTGTCATCATCAAGACAGTATGGTACTGGCACAAAAACAGACACATAGATCAATGGAACAGAATTGAGAGCCCAGAAATGGACCCTCAACTCTATGGTCAACTTATTTTTGACAAAGCAGGAAAGAATGTCCAATGGCAAAAAGACAGTCTCTTCAACAAATGGTGTTGGGAAAATTGGACAGCCACATGCAGAAGAATGAAACTGGACCATTTCCTTACACCACACACAAAAATAGACTCCAAATGGTTGAAAGACCTAAACGTGAGACAGGAGTCCATCCAAATCCTAAAGGAGAACACAGGTAGCAACCTTTTCGACCTTAGCCGCAGCAACTTCTTCCTAGAAACATCGCCAAAGGCACGGGAAGCCAGGGCAAAAATGAACTATTGGGATTTCATCAAGATAAAAAGCTTCTGCACAGCAAAAGAAACAGTCCACAAAACCAAAAGACAACCGACAGAATGGGAGAAAATATTTGCAAATGACATATCAGATAAAGGGCTAGTATCCAAAATCTATAAAGAACTTATCAAACTCAACACCCAAAGAACAAATAATCCAATCAAGAAATGGGCAGAAGACATGAACAGACATTTCTCCAAAGAAGACATCCAAATGGCCAACAGGCACATGAAAAAGTGCTCAACATCGCTTGGCATCAGGGAAATCCAAATCAAAACCTCAATGAGATACCACCTCACACCCGTCAGAATGGCTAAAATTAACAAGTCAGGGAACGACAGATGTTGGCGGGGATGTGGAGAAAGGGGAACCCTCCTACACTGTTGGTGGGAATGCAAGCTGGTGCAACCCCTCTGGAAAACAGTATGGAGGTTCCTCAAACAGTTGAAATTAGAGCTACCGTTCGATCCAGCAATTGCACTACTGGGTGTTTACCACAAAGATACAAATGTAGGGACCCGAAGGGGTACGTGTACCCCAATGTTTATAGCAGCAATGTCCACCATAGCCAAACTGTGGAAAGAGCCAAGATGCCCATCGACAGATGAATGGATAAAGAAGCGGTGGTATATATACACAATGGAATATTATGCAGCCATCAAAAGGAATGAGATCTTGCCATTTGCAACGACGTGGATGGAACTGGAGGGTGTTATGCTGAGTGAAATAAGTCAATCAGAGAAAGACATGTATCACATGACCTCACTGATATGAGGAATTCTTAATCTCAGGAAAGAAACTGAGTGTTACTGGAGTGGTTGGGGGTGGGAGGGATGGGGTGGCTGGGTGATAGACACTGGGGAGGGTATGTGCTACGGTGAGCGCTGTGAATTGTGCAAGACTGTTGAATCACAGATCTGTACTTCTGAAACAAATAATGCAACATATTTTAAGAAAAAAGAAAAAGAAGAAGATAACAGGAGAGGAAGAAAAGGGGAGTATGTCAGAGGGGGAGACGAACCATGAGAGATGATGGACTCTGAAAAACAAACTGAGGGTTCTAGAGGGGAGGGGGGTAGGGGGATGGGTTAGCCTGGTGATGGGCATTGAGGAGGGCACGTTCTGCATGGAGCACTGGGTGTTATGAACAAACAATGAATCATGGAACACTGCACCAAAAACTAATGATGTAATATATGGTGATTAACATAACAATAAAAAATTAAAAAAAAAAAGTGATTTAACAGTTGTGTTTAAAATGGAAGTTTATCCTTTGAACTGTTGAAAATGATTAAAAAATTTAGATTCCAACTTCCAAAATGGAGAGGTGTCTCACTGAACATTATCTTAGGGAATAAAAGACTTAAAAAATTGGAAGATCCACAGGTCTCAAGGTCACAGTTAATCAGCACTTACTTATAAGCATCGTACTTTGATTGTGTATTTGCCTTTTTTTCTTAAAGGGTCCTCACCCGCAACAATGTTCCTTCTTTCCACCTAAGGCTCTTACAACTCTTCTGGAGATAATTTTTTCCTTGGAAACAGATCTGTTACTGTAGGGCAGAGTTCATGCCAGCATCCTTCCCCAGGAGCCTTGGAAATCTTACTCTACATGTCGGTTTCCTCCTACCAGGATCAATCTTAAATATCTCCCTATTTTGATGTCCGGCAGTCATCTTGAAAAGAACAGTGGAGGCATATGGATCGTTAGGCTGGTTGAGAAAGAAACTCCTAATGGCACTTGTCGGGAGCCAGAGGGTTTCACCTAAGGGAAACTGTGACAGATGAGCCACTTCCTGGGGACAGGGAAAGAACTCTGGTCACTGCTCCAAAATTCTAACTTTACTTGAGCTTCTCAATGCCCGTTTCCTGAAATTACTGTCAAGATGTTGCTCATTGTTGATTATGAATTAAATCTAAAGGATATCTTTTAATGTGTGCTTCATTTGAATTCTCTGCATTATTTGACAGGGACGACAATCCCTTCTTTGACATCGTAGCTCTCCCAACAGCTCTCTCTTGGATCACCCCCTGTCTTCCACTTTTCCCTCTCAAGCTCTTTCATGTGTAGCTCTTGGTCTGTCTGCCCCCAAACTCTGCTTTTCTTACTCTGAACACTCTCTTTGATGACTTCACCCTCAGTCTGATCTTTAGTTACCAATAGGATATTAACACGGCTCCAATCTGTGTTTCCCCTGGGGTCTTTCTGCTGAGTTTCATGTTGATCTTGCAATCTACTCTCAGTATGGCTCTTTGTTTTGATGTCAATTACATGTCCCTTAAATATGAGTCAAACTGTTGTTCCAGAAAGATATATAATGCATATCCAGTGATTTTCCATACACTCTAACGTAAAATATCAACCTGTAGGCACATACCTCTTAGGCTGAACAGAAACTTTAGCCATACTCAAGGTATTCACTTATTTCTCAGCATTAGAACACTGCTTTAGCCCCAATGGGTCACTTCACTCTCTAGTAGAGCTGCCTTCAGTCTCTGAGCCTCTGGGACTATGTCCCCACCTGGGATGCTCATCTTTCTCTTTCCTCACCTAAATACTCACTCTTCCTTCAAGGGTTGCTCCAAATTTCACACATGCTGTCTTTCTTAACTATTGTAATACCCCTTTGTCTTATCATTCTAGAACTCCATGATAATGTTTTGTGCATAAAAATTCATTTGCACAGGAAGTCATATACATTCTTCGAATTCTGCATAACAACTTCTTGCATATATACTTTGACTTCACAACTAACACCTAAGCTCTTGGAGTATCTAAGTATCTGTGGGTATCTTTATTTGCTGACTTTGAATGCCTAAACAATGTTTTGAACATAATGGTGTTTAAAAACCACTGGTGACATGAATAGTTTAAAAAGTCACTCATTTTCAAAGACAGGGTGTATTTAGTATCTTAAGAACAGTTGATAATTGGTAAGAAGTCAAGGAAATAGGAGATTTATTATAATCAGAAAGTCCCAGAGCCAGTATTCTATTTTGCTGGAAGAAGCAGTCACCTGTGGCGTAGGATTTGAAAGTGTGAAAAGTACCTCTTTGTCCATACATATCCCCCTTAAAGATTCTGCTTCTGTGCTTAGAGTTCTCTCGGTTCCTCAGAGTTAACAAAGCCCAAGTAAAAATGCAAGTGTTATTTGGAAGTGTATTTTGATTTAAATTAGTTGATCAGATTTGCCAGGTTAGTTGTCCAGACTTAAAGGGCAAGCAGCTTTGAGGAAGGCAGTGGCCAGAGAAATATTGAGGGCACCAAGGATGTATGATCAACGTGTTGAATATGTGAGAAGGAATGAAGTGTGCACTGTGAAAAAGTCATGGGTGTGGAAAGAAATTCTTGAATGAACTGTATCGATGCTAGAGAGATGTGTTTTGTGTGAGGTAACGTTTTTTTTAATTCAGTTAGCCAACATATAATACATCATTAGTTTTTGATGTAATGTTCAGTGACTCATCAGTTGCATATTAACACCCAGTGCTCATTATATCACGTGTCCTCCTTAATGCCCATCATCCAATTACCCCATTCCCCCATCCGCCTCCCCTCCAGCAACCCTCAGTTTCTTTCCCGGGGTCCAGAGTCTCTCATGGTTTGTCTCTCTCTCTGATTTCTTCCCCTTCAGTTTTCCTTCCCTTCCCCTATGGTCCTCTGCTCTATTCCTTATGTTCCATGTATGAGTGAAGCCATATGATAATTGTTTTTCTCTGATTGACTTATTTCACTTAGCATAGTCTCTTCCAGTCTCATCCATGTTGATGTAAAAGTTGGGTATTCATCCTTTCTGATGGCTGAGTCATGTTCCATTGCATATATGAACCACATCTTCTTTAGCCATTCATCTGTTGAAGGGCATCTCGGCTCCTTCCACGGTTTGGCTATAGTGCAAGGTAACTTTGGGAGAGTCCATGTTGGGCCGAGCTTTGCATTTAGTGAAAGTATCATTAAATGTAGAATTAAAGTTGCCACCTTGACAGAAATGTTCTATCAAGGGTGCTAAGTGCCTTGTATAGCTAGAGATAGCACCCAAACTTTCTAGGTGTTTTGACTTTGTTAGTTATTGTTTATATAAGAAAGAAGGAGGCTGATCAAGGAAAGGAGCAAAAGATGGAACAAAGAGGGAAAAAAGAATGTATGTGTGTTGCCCATTAATGTGATTGCTACTGTCTAGGCACTTGAAATATTTATTTTATGTATTTTCATAGTAAGAGAGTTATGGGTACCATCACTTCTCCAAGAAGAAATGGAGATTCAGAAAAATTAGGTAAATAGTCCAGTGTCTTGCTTCTTGGTAAGAGCTAAATAGGGTATTTAACAAAAAATATCTATTTTACTTTCCATTCTTTTTTTTAAAGATGTATATGTAAATATGTATATGGTTATTAGAGAGAGAGGTGGGGGAGGGTCAGAGAGAGAGGGAGAGAGGGAGAGAGAGCGAAATCTCAAACAGACTCCCCGCTGAACACTGACCCAGACACAGGGCTCATTCGCTCCATCTCAGAACCCTGAGCCAAAACCAAGAGAAGGATTGCTTAACCGACTGAGCCACCCAGGCACCCCTCCATGCTTTTTTAAAATTTTTATTTTTACGAAATTTCAATTAGAATGAGAAAGGAGTGAAAGGCAAAGAGAGAAATGTCATAAGAGGTTAGATTATCACTCACCCTGTGACTAGACATTTTTATGTGATGGGAAATTCCATAATATAGGAAGGTAGTCAGGTTTCTGCGTTATTAGCAACATAAACCAAATTTTATATTTTTTACGTGTTTTATTTGTGTTCCAGGAGCAGACTCTCAGACATGATTCATATGCAAAGAGGTTATTTGGGAAGTGATCCCAGTAACAGGAACAGAGGAATGGGGAAATGAAAGAGAAAAGGGAAAGAAGCCCCCAAAAGGTACGTTATCAAACAGGCTGCTATTATAGCTTAATCACACAGGATGATGACCCCCAGGGGAGATCTGGGTATTGAGAGCCAACTCCTAACAAATGCTGATGAAGGGCTGCTTCTGTGGACCATGAATCCACCCAGTATTTCCAGACTGTTTTCCAGCCTGCACGGGGTGGGGTGGGCTCAGAAAGCCAGAGCCAGCCTTCAGGCAAAGAGCAAGGGCTGACGGTTGGAAGTTGATTGGCAGATCCTGAAGTCATCTGCTACATTAAGGCAAATAAAATAATGTGCTGAAAGAATACTAGGTTGTGGATGGAGTCGCCAGAAATGGCAGGTGACTGACAGGAAGTCCAGAAAAATTCCCCAAGCTCCTTCATGGAATGCATTTGTGACCACCAGCACGTACCCCACCCCTCCTCCCCAAAATAGTGAAAGCTGCGCCAGGTGCATCCACAGTTAGCCCTGGACATACGGCACCCACATTAGCACCGCTGCTCTGGCTGCTTCTGGAGTTTGACCTTGCCATAATGTTCCTCTCGGCCAGAGAGTTTCTATTTAGTCTGTCATCTCTAGAAATCTGATTAGCAACATAGTTCATTTGCCCGAACTTGAGCTGCGAGAGAGCCTAAAAGAGTGAGTATCTGGAACTTCTGCTCCTGTGGTGGGAGGCACACTCTGACCATCCCATCAAAGCACACAAGTTTGTGACAGGTGATTCCGGAAGCCTTGCGAAGGCGTTAAGATAACTGTTCTCCTGCAGAGAGTAACAAATAGTCATGATACGCAGTTAATGTTTTTTAACTCACCATTTTAAATGACTCTGTTGGCCCAGTCTTCAGAAATAAGCTGTGCACCAAAGAATTCCATCAGGAAGGGTGAAAGGGGTGTTTGGTGGGAAGTCTCATCTTTCACTGAGGAGGTGCCCTGATTCCTTCATGCTCCATCTTAGCTCAGTCTTGTTTTTGTGCCACTGTTGCTTTTCTGGGTCAAAATTCTTAGCTCCTCTGGCTCTTTCCTTTACTTACTTTCTTTTTCTTTTGACATATAAGAAACTTCACTGTACGAAGAAGTCTTTCTCCAGATGCATCCCCAGGGCACCATTAAAAACCCAGAGCAGCAGGCTCTTCTCCCTCTGTTGGATCTGTGAGTCACTCCCTCAGTCATTCTGTGCGTCATGAGCCTGAGCCTACCCATAACCCTGTGAAGGCAATTCATTTTGACAGTACTACGCTATGCGCCAAGAACTGTCTGAGGCAAAGAAAGAGGTAAAATACGAAGATAAGAGGGAATTGGCCTCAAGGGAGCTTATAACCTCATGGAGTACCTAAGCTAGCAAGTGTATAAGGGACTGTACTCTATAGGCATAAGTGAAGAAGAAGATAATCTTCCTCACAGGAATGGGGTGTGGGGTGAGGGACAAGATGACCTCCATTAGGCATTGGGTCACAGGGAGTTTAGGACATCTGAACAGCGACTACTTGAGGAAGAATTTGGATATAAGAGTTGTTGAGATGTTGAGACCGCTGACTTCTCCTGAAACCTAATCAGGAAAATATGGGATGTGTCTGAGAAAGATTAGATGGCCTCATTTGGTCAGAATATTTAGTGTGTGTAGAGTAAGAGGGAGACACAGAAACCAGAAAGGTAGAGTGCGACTAGTTACCATGCGCCCATCAAGTCCCCTGGTGAAAGTCCTCTGGGAGCTATGGAAATTGTGACCCTCACCGAGACCTAAGCTGTGTGTTTCTTTTCATGTTCGGCAAAGTGCCTGCTCTTCTGTCCATTTGCATGCATGTAGTTAATTAATTTAGCTTTGAATAGGAAATTCACTATTAGAAATCACACTCTCTTCAGGCCGTTATCACGTTCAAAGATAAAAAGGGTTTGCATGCACTAAATGTTGAAATAGACGTTATTTTACTCAAGCTTATCTCTCTTTATGCTCTAGTCTCACATCCTTCTGAATATCTCAGTTTTACAGTGACAAGTACCTTGCAGATAATGAGACAGATTGAACGATTCTTAAAAACATAAAAGTACAAAGCTTCAAAAGTGTCTCTCATACTCTTTCAATTTCTGCCACAACTTAGTAGTTAAAATAATGCCATTATACCAGTTTCCACTAAGTATGACAAACTGTTCTAATTAAGCCATTTAAAACAACAATTTTATTCCTAACATATGTACAACCAAATGTGTTTTTAAATTAATTTTCCATTGCTCTTTTGTGCAAATCAGAGCTTTCATCATTGCAAATGTGATTCTGTAAAATGAAAATACTAGAAACCAGACTATGTGACAAGAAAATTAATTTCTTGCTTATTGAAATTTGCACCAGCAATATGTTATATAACAAAACAAAAAAACACAAAATATAAAACTTCACTTCCATAATAAAAGTATTAACTGATTTTTAAGCAGTAAAAATCTAATACACAGTATTTTTAAAGCAGAAGTTTAAAGTTCTATTAATTATCTTACTAGCACATATGTGCTTTAGAAAATATTAGATTAATTTGAGAGTATTTTCCCTTCAGATGAAGTTGAAAGAGGTTTTTCATTCTCCATTTACCTTACCAGACCCTTTGAACATGATAGGCAAGCTTGGCTTAGATGTTTTGGTGCTCTACAATTATTTATATGAATTTTTAAATGTTTCTATATTTCCTGTTTTTAACTTACATTATCTCCATAGTTAATAAAGCTCTAACATTTCAATAATTTCGGTGGGTGTATTTTGTGAAAATTATGAATTTTACAATAGCGTAAAAATGAGATGTGAAGAACTTTAATTACGCCATTTCATAATCTGTAAGTAATAATAATAAAAAAAAGCCAGAAGTAAAGTTTCATCTTAATTTCACAGTTCCTTTTACCTGGAACTCCTCTACCACCAGCCTATGCCAATAAAGCAGCCAGCATCTTTCAGCTGGTCTAGTGTCATTGACCTCCAGAATAACTTCCTGACAATCATTATGTCCTTTGTTCAGTCCATTCTCCACCAAGCAGTCTGAGCTATCTTTTAAAACTGAAAATCTAATAATGTCACTTCACTTGCTTAAAACTTGTCAATGGCTGCTTATTGCTTTTGGAGTAAAATTGGCAAATATTAACTTGGCCTAGAGGACTTGGATGATGTAGGTCTTGTCGAGGTCTGGAGCCTCTCTCCAGACCTCTCTTAAAAATGACTGTGGAGTCTCCCACACTCCCCAGTTTCTCAAATACTCTATTCTTCTTTCTAGAATGCTTCCCTCTCCTCCATTTTCTAGTTAGTAACCAAATATCCTTCACATTACAGAACATACCATACCACATTTCAGTTCAGGTCTTTTTCTCTGTTGTAGGCTCACCTAGAGCCATGTGTCTTCTGTTTATAATGTTGGTTTTAATTAGTTACTAGTAAGAATTTGTGTGACTATTTGAATAAAGTCTTTCTCCCTAACTGAACTAGGAGCTCATGACGGAAGGGACTATGTATGATTTTGATCACATTTTCATCCTTATTGTCTAGCAGAATAACTGGCATTTGTTACTAGATTTAATGAGTTTTAAAAGATATAAAACCAAAACAAACAAACTCTAAAACCAAATGCAGCAATGCATAAAATAGATTTCATACTATGACCAAGTGGGATTTATTGCAGGAATGCGAAGTTGGTTTAACAGTTAAAAACCGAAGTAATGCACCATATTAATAGAATTAAGCACAAACATCAAATGATTATCTCAAAAGATTCAGAGAAAGCATCTGATGAGATCTAATACTCTTTCATGATAAAAATGCTCAACAAACTAGGAATATAGGGTAACTTCTTCAATCCAGTAAAGCATATCTACCAAAAAACCTACAACCACAAAGTGGTAAAAAACTGAATGAGTCTCCTTTAATATCAGGAACAAGGCAAGAATACCTACACCTGACAGTTCTGTTTAGAATTGTGTTAGAGATCCTAGACAGGTTAATTAGGCAAGAAAAAGAAATAAAAAGCATCCTGATTGAAATGGAAGAAGTCAAATTAGTTCTCTTTGCATGTGGCAGAAACTTAAACATATAAATTATACATAATCCATTAAAAAGCATTAGAACTAATAAACCAGTTTAACAGTATTTCAGGATAAAAGATGAATGTATGAAAAATAAGTATGTCTAAACACTAGTTATGAAAAAAATAAATTAAGAAAATAATTACATTCATAATAGCATCAAAAAGAACAAAATAGTAAAGCTAACAAAAGAAATTCAACACTTGTACATTGAAAACCACAAAACATTGTTTAAAGAAACTGAAGAAGATCTAAGTAAATGGAAAGACCTCCATGTTCATGGATCAGAATTCTTAATATTATTAAGCTGGCAGTATTTGCCAAACTGATCTAAAGAGTCACTGTAATCCCTATCAAAATTCTAACTTTTTTTTTTCTTTTGCAGTAGTGGATAATCTAGAGATAAAATTTTTATAAAAATGCTAGAGGTCCAGAAGAGCCAAAGGAATTTTGAAAAAGAACAAAGTTGGAATACTCACAGTTTCCTACTTGAAAATTTACTACACAGCTTCAGTGATCAAGAGAGTACCATGCTCACCTGAGGGTGGATACATTGAATAGTAGAATAGAAGTGAGAGTCCAGAAAGAAAGTCTTGGATTTATGGTCAATTGACAAGAGTGCCAAACAATTAAATGGAGAATATTTTTTTCAATAAATGGTGCAAAGACAACAGAATGTCCATATGCAAAAATATGAAGTTGTGTATGTCATTCCATACACAAAAATTAAATTGGATCACAAACTTAAATATAAGAGTTAAAACTATAAACACCTTACAAGGAAACATAGAGTAAACTTTACTCTGGGTGAGTCAATGGTTTCTTAGATGTGGCAGTAAAAGTAAAAGCAAAAAAAAAAAAAGAGAGAGAAAATAGATCACATGAGTTAAATCAAAATTTTTAAAAAATTGTTTTGTGCTTCAAATGATACAAGCAGGAGAGTAAATAGACAACTCACAGAATGGAAGAGAATATTTCTGAATCCTATATCTGATAGAATAGAATACTTGTATCTAGAATATATAAAAAATTCTAACAACTCAATAATAAAATACAAATAATTAGAAATGAAAAATAGATTGAAGAAACATTTTTCATATAAGATACACAAATGGCCAAAAAGGATATGAAAAGTTGCTTAACATCATTTGTCACTAGTGAAATCCACATCAAAACCACAAGATACCATTTCACTCCCACATTCATGGGTAAAATCAAAAAGAGACAATAACAAGTATTGTTGATGATGTGGAGAAATTGGAATTCTCAAACACTGCTGGTGTAATATAAAACTATGCAACCACTTTGGAAAACAGTATAGCAGTTCCTCAAAAATGTGAGCACAGAGTAACCAGATAACCCAATAATTTTGTCCAAGAGAGTGAAAACATTTATCCATGCAGAAACTTATATGTGAATATTTATAACAGCATTATGCATAATCTCCCAAAGTGGGGACAACCCAAGTGTCTATCAGCCTAAGAATAGATAAATATTACATATTCATACAAAGGAATATTATTTGTCAATAAGAAGAAATGAAGTTCTGATATATAGTTCAACTGGGTGATCTTTGAAAACAATATGCTAAGTGAAAAAAGCCAATGACAATCACATATTGCCTGATTCCATTTATATGAAGTGTCCAGGAGAGGCAAATCTATAAGGTCAGAAATCAGATTAGTGGTCAGTAAGGGATGGATGGGAGTTTTAGGGGAAGCAGTGTATTTGAAATTTCTTTTTCAGGGGACAGAAATGTTTTAAATTTAATTTGTGGTAATGGTTGCACAGCTCTGTGAATATACTAAAAAACATTTAATTATATACTTTAAATTTAAGGGAGTGTCTGGGTGGGTCAGTAAATTTAAAAATTTGGGAGTGTCTGGGTGGGTCAGTCGGTTAGGTGTCTGACTCTTGATTTTGGCTCAGGTCATGATTTTAGGG
The DNA here is from genome assembly GCF_009762305.2 of Zalophus californianus. Classification (NCBI taxonomy): domain Eukaryota; kingdom Metazoa; phylum Chordata; class Mammalia; order Carnivora; family Otariidae; genus Zalophus; species Zalophus californianus. Next base: position 15,467,518 of record NC_045599.1, read on the forward strand.
TTGTGATATCAAGCCCTGCATTGGGCTCTGTGCTGGGCACGGAGCCTGCCTAAGATTCTCTTTCTTCCTCTCACTCTGCCCTTCCCCCTTTAAAAAAAAAAGGGGGTGAATTTTACAGCATGTGAATTATGTTCCAGTAAAGATGATTTAAAATAATTGAAGGAATGAATGAACAAATTAGTACTAACACAGTGTTATACATTGAAGTTATTTTAAAATAAATATAATAAAACTCTAAATACCCTGTTGTATATTCAGTGGATATAAAATATTAACTTCCCCAATGGCTGTATTAATTAGAAATCTGCATCTATTTATAAAGCAGGTTTTCTGGGAGCCACTCATAAACAACAATTTGTATTTATAATCTGTATGTGAGTATCATTCCTTAAAGGGTCTCTCTTTTTTTTCCCAACCTTGAAATAGGACTTGGCTTTTCAATTAAATCCACTACCAAGTGATTAGTGAGCTGTGTAGATTTTCCCAAATTATGTGTGTCATGTTCAAGGGAGGAGAGAAAATGGTTTAAACCAAACTCCAAATGGAAAATACCTTAATAAATATATCTCCTTTGACATGTTAATCATCCCATAAATTCCTTCTCTGGCTGTGGCTTGTTTATCTCAACTTTCCTTCCCCAAGTCTAAACCAGTTTCCGCATGCCTCTTTCCTTATGCAGAATTTCTTGTTGATGTCATAGATTTACTACTCATAGTAAGTGCCAGCTAACACATATCCCTGGGTATACAACTTCCAAGTAAGTTTATTAATGACCTTAGCTCAAGAAAACTGCTGACATTTTGTTGCTTTGTATAGAAAAAACACTTTGTCTATATCTAGACACTTATAATTTGATAAATGAACATTATGAAGGTATTTTGGAACACTGACTTTATTAATATGAGTAATTAACATGAACATAGTACATAAACTTTGTAATTTAACTGAACAACTATTTACTTACAGTGTGTCAGATAACATGGTAGATGCTGGATATAACCAAATATGAAGGTCATGGTCATTGCATGTAAGAAAGTTACAATCCAGTTCTTTTACAAACATGGTGGAAGTTAACATTCTTCCAACCCTGGAAGGAAACTAAGTCAAAATGAGAAAATTAAGGCTCAAGATAATCATCTAGGGACTGGATTTGCACTCCCAATTTCTAATAATAGATTTTTTTCTTTGACCGGTGAATCACACTGACTATAAAAGAGTTTGCATATAGTATGTTTTTAGGTTTAATAGAATCCCATTCACAGATTCCAGAAACATTTATTCAGTATACTTTGTATAGGTAATATTAATACCCATATCCCATCGACAGATGAATGGATAAAGAAGATGTGGTATATATACACAATGGAATATTATGCAGCCATCAAAAGGAATGAGATCTTGCCATTTGCAACGACGTGGATGGAACTGGAGGGTGTTATGCTGAGTGAAATAAGTCAATCAGAGAAAGACATGTATCACATGACCTCACTGATATGAGGAATTCTTAATCTCAGGAAAGAAACTGAGTGTTACTGGAGTGGTTGGGGGTGGGAGGGATGGGGTGGCTGGATGATAGATATTGGGGAGGGTATGTGCTACGGTGAGCGCTGTGAATTGTGCAAGACTGTTGAATCACAGATCTGTACTTCTGAAACAAATAATGCAACATATTTTAAGAAAAAAGAAAAAGAAGAAGATAACAGGAGAGGAAGAAAAGGGGAGTGTGTCGGAGGGGGAGACGAACCATGAGAGATGATGGACTCTGAAAAACAAACTGAGGGTTCTAGAGGGGAGGGGGGTGGGGGGATGGGTTGGCCTGGTGATGGGTATTGGGGAGGGCACGTTCTGCGTGGAGCACTGGGTGTTGTGAACAAACAATGAATCATGGAACACTGCACCAAGAACTAATGATGTAATATATGGTGATTAACATAACAATAAAAAATTAAAAAAAAAAAATACCCATATCTGCCAGTGTTCTTACTTATGTAAAACAGAATCCACTATAGCCAGATTGAGCATGAAAAGAATTGGTTACAGGGCAATCAACATTGTCAGGGAGTTCTTTTTTGTGATAGTGAGAGGGACCAGTCTCATTTTGGTGCCTAACGATGTTTCTAGACCCACATAGTCTGGGTTGGGCAAAGAAGGAAACAGAACCATATATTAATTGCTGACTCAGAGTATATACTAGCTCCCGAAGGATGATTCCAAAACATTTTAAGGTGTATCTCTTAGCAAGGACTGTATTTGCCTTTATTATTCCTTTCTAGTGGTCTATAATTTAGGTGGTTTCCAAGTGATAAGCTACATGGCAAAACCAATAAATCCCATGGATATAAGCCCCATTGCCTTATGTCTTTTGTAAGAATATGAATTTCTTGATCAGAAAGATTAGGTAGAATAATGTAGTGCCAAGATATTTCATAATATAGATACTGCTGCTTTTAGAAGTGTGATAAATGAAAAAGTCAAATTATATACAAAATGTGTTTATTCCCATAAAAACAAATTTCCCTCTGTCAGGGATATACTTTATCTGCCATCAGGTGATTTGTTACTCAGTTATTTAGCCATATGGAAGGTTAGATATTGCTACCATTCAATCAGGCAAAATTGGTGAGGAAAAAAAATACCCATCTTTGGTGATAGCCAGCCTGTGTTTTTTGCATCTATACATAACATCCATTCTTTCTACCACAGGCACTTTGTTAGTAATCATTAAGTAAATCTGGGGGTGGTTGGGGGAAAAGGCTGACTGATAGCCATGTAATAGTTTATTTCATCTATTTGGTCACTAAGTGTATAGTCAGCAGCCGGATGAGTACTCACATAGAACAAAATTACTCCTAGACTGATGTCATTCCAAGAGGAAAATTTTCCAAGTTTTTACCAGTTGTCTGCTCTCAGCCTTCCACGTCCCTGACCATCCTGAAGAAAAATGGTTACAGTGATTCTCTTATGTTTAAATGTCAGTTATACTTTAAAATATATTTCCTACTAAGAAAAAATACTTTGTGCCTACAAGGATGTTTTCTCTACTTTGTTATCCTCAGAGCCATGCCAGGGTAGGGCTGGATCATCTTAGTAGTCCCTGCAAACAAGTGCAGCTATACTCTCTAAAACCATTTCCAAGCTCAGTTTGTTTTTCTTTTCTCCTCATTAGACTAGAAAACTCCATATGAGGCTAACGTTGTCTGAGGGAGGACAGGCAATAAAGTAGGAGGACACTGAGAATGTGAGCCATCTGCTTCAGAATTTGTTCATTCATGGCTATGCCACATCAACTCCAAATGATATGGAATGATCCTGGTTTCATCAGAATTTATGGCTTGTTGGGTCAGAAAATACCCAGTTCGTGATAGGCAGTTGAAGTCACATGGTTACCTGAGAGCTCATGGCAGGGCAGTCTCAACTATATAGCCCAAGAATAAGTTGTGAGCTAAAAAGGACTCTACTGTGATTCCTCTAGTGCAGTTTGCCTACCATCCCTATCATGTACAGACACTTCATACACCATTCAATGTGCTAGACCAAAATGGCCGAAAGACAAGGCTGCTTACACCACAGACTGTGCCTATAATGAAAACTGAGAATGCTTTGATTCCTGCAGATAAGTGCTGCAATTTATAATTTTCAGACACACAGAAGTTGAGATAGCTTATCAACAACAGACCTTATTACAGAAAATAGTGAGAATGTATTTAACAAATGAGAAAAAATTTATTCAGGAAAGAAGGGCTGAGATGCAAGAAACAATAATGAAAAAAGAAATTGGTACATGTCTGGGAAAATATGCATCATCAATATTATTATCTAACTTGGGAAGCTAAAAACACCAATAGTAACGTTGTGGGCAACAGTATATAAACCAAAAAGAGAGGGTTGATAAGAGTTGAAGTGACCTCAAATATTACTTAGGTAGAATAGGAAAGATTCTGATTAATCTTTGAATTATATATGTGTGGTAAAAGTAGAATGGCAGCCACTAAAATAATTGAAATGTATGCAACTTCCAGAAGATACAGGGAGGAAATGGAATTTTAAAAAAAATCAATCTTGAAAAAAGTAAAATAAAGAAAAACAAATGATATAAGCAAAATAGGATAAAAAAAGCTCAAAACAAAAGAGAGACATCAATTCATGCATATTTGTAATTGTAATACATGTGAAGGAAATAGATTCTCAGGTAAAAAACAAAAATGAAGATATTGATTGATAAAATTGATAAAATTCAGAGATATGCTTTATTAGGAAATATAATTAAAAATGGGCACAAAAGGAATGAAATCAGCATCATGGTGGCTTAAGATGTCCCCTGTTTGTGCCCTAGTCTTCAACAATAAAATTTCAGCGTCCACAGGTAAAAGTGTCTTTGATATAAGTGTGGGATCCAGCACCATATACAAAGGGATCCAAGAGGAGTCTTGCTCATCTGTGCATCAGTAACATGTAGGGAGACCTTGATCCCAAATGTGGACCCTGTAGTGGTTTGTGAAAGCAGCTCTAGCCCCTCTCAGCCTTGGTGCAGGAGGCCCCAAAGAACACTAACTTAGTCACTCATGGACAAGAGAACCTTTGTAGAAGTCCGGGTTTCCAGAGGAGACGTTCCAGCATGTTATTGAAGTAAATAAATACATATGTGGATCCACTGGAGTGAGTAAGAGAAACAGTTTTATGTTACCCATATCACTCTTCCTGCAAGGCAGCACATCTTAGTGCCAAGAAAGACTTTCTTTGGCTTGTGATTTATCCCATGGGGGAAAGGGACAGTGTTTGAGTGAGCAGCCAGCTTTCTGAACCACGTGGGATGCTGCCAGAGTGGCTGATTTCTCTCTCACACAATCCACAGTACTGAGCCATGAGCTACATGACTGAGGGACAGGAGGAGGCAGCAACACTGGTAGCTAGAACTCCTGGAGAACATTGAAAAGATGTGGTTCCTAACTGTATTGTGGATTCCATCAAGAAGCCCACCCATAAGCTATTGGAAATGCCTCACTCATAATCCCTTCAACTGGTCCATGGGCACCCCAGTGCTCTTCATGCCTCACCCCCATCACACCCCACCCTAAGGCCAGCTCTCTATATGCAGTCCCCACAGTGGCAAAAGTGGACTTTGTCAGATGACTAGTCAGCATACACAGAAATTTGGTCAAATCTGCAGACCAGAAAGAGACCACAAATTTCAGCTTTGGCACCACATTTGAGAAAACAAAAGAGATGCTGTCAGCACTTGGCTTGGTGCACTGCAGCATCCAGAGAAGGCATACAGGGCTAAGATTTCTGCCATAAGAGGGAACAAGAAGTATGAGGCAGGTATACCTACATAAGATCTGAGATAGCCTCAGAATAGCAGTGGTGATGAAAGGTTTTTCTCTCTGGAAGGCAGTAAATACTGGAGGAGGTGACTGCTACTTCAGAGAACATGAAAAATCAAGGTACCATGGCACCAGCAAAGGATTTCAACAACCTTCTGGTAACCGAGACTCAAGATAAGCAGAGCTGTGATTTACCAAATAAAGTATTCAAAATAGCTGTTTTAAGGAAACTCAGTGGGCTATAAGAAAACATGCAAAGACAATTCAGTAAATTTGGGAAGAAAATATCTGAGCAAAATGAAAAGTTTAACAAAGATAAATATAAAAAAGAAGCAGAAATTCTGGAGCTGAAAAAATAGAATTAATGAAAAGTGCAGTGAGAGTATCAACAATAGAATGGATCAAGCAGAAGAATCTGTGGGATAAAGACAGGAAATTTGAAATAATCTCATCAGATGATAACAAGGAGGAAAAGATGAAAAAGAATGAAGAAAGCCTATATGATCTGTTAGATAACCACCAAAAGGATCAAGTTATGAATTGAGAAAGAGAAGATAGGGAGAAGGGGGGAAAAGCTTATTTAAAGAAATAATGGCTGAGAACTTTCCAAATCTGGCAAGAGATGTAATTGTCCAAGTTCATGAGCCCATAGGTCACTGAAAAAATAAACTGAAAAAAACCTTTTTCAAGACACTCAAATAAACCTGTCAACAATTAAAGACAAAAAGTATCTTAAAAGAAAGAAGAGGTTTAAAAAAAAACACCTTGTCAATTACAGTGGCCCCTACATACAGCTATCAATGGACTTCTCACAGGAACCTCACAGGCCAGGAGAAACTGGAATAATATATTCAAAGTCCTGAAAAAGAATCTGTCAGCAACATATATTCTATCCAGAAAAGTTAGCCTTCAGAAATGAAAGAGAAATAAGACTTTTTCAGACAAGCAAAAACTGAGAGAATTCAACACTATTAGACTGCCTTACAAAAAACACTGAATGGAGTCCTTCAGATTGAAATGAAAGGATGCTTATTAGTAACATGAAGATATATGAAAATATAAAACACACCTGGTAAAGGTAAATATATAATCAAATTCAGAATATTCTAATACTGTAATGTGGTGATGTGTTAGCCACTAAAGTATAGCATAAGGTTAAAGTACAAGTGTATTAAAAATAATCAGAGGTACTATAATTAGTTAATGAGTGCACAGTATAAAAAGAGGTAAATTGTGATATTAAGAACATAAATAGGGAAAATAAAAGAATATAGGTTTTGTATACTGTCAAAGTTATCATCAGTGTAAAATAGACTGTTATATCTAGAAGTTTTATGTAACTTTTTGATACCCACCAAACAAAACTTACAGTAGATTCACAAAAGACGTAAGAAGGAATTCAAAGAATACCACTATAGAAAATCATCAATTCACAAAAGAAAGCAACAAGAGAGGAACAAATGGAAAAGAGAATTACAAACAGCTAGAAAATAATGAATAAGATGACATTAATAAGTCCTTACTTATCAAGAATTACTTTAAATGTAACTGGATTAAACTCTCCAGTCAAAAGACACAGAATGGCTTGATGGATTATAAAAAAAAAAAAAAAAAGACCCAGCTGTGTGTTGCCTACGAGAGATTCACCTCAGCTTTAAGGACACACAGTCTCAAAGTGAAGGAATAGAAGAAGATATTTTGTGTAAGTGGAAACCAAAAGTGATCAGGAGTACCTATACTTATATCAGACAAAGTAGACTGTCAGCCAAAAACAGTAACAAGAGACAAAGAAGTTCATTATATAATGATAAAATGGTCAATTCAAGAAGACATAACAATCATAAGTATATATATACCCAACATTGTAGCACCTAAATATATAAGGCAAATACTTACATAATCTGAAAGGAGATCATCATCATCATCATCATTATTATAGAGTACAATAATAACCAATTGTCTTCATACCCCACTTTCAACAATGGATAGATCAACCAGACAGAAAATCAACAAGGAAACACTGGACTTGAAACATAATTTAGACCAAATGGACTTAACAGACATCAATGGAACATTCCTTCTAACAGCAGCAGAATGTATAATCTTCTAAAGAATACACAGAACATTCTCAAGGACAGATCATTTGTCAGGTAACAAGTCAGGTCTTAGCAAATTTAGGAGGATTGAAATCATACCGAATTGTTTCTGACCATAATGGTATGAAGCTAGAAATCAGTAATAGGAGAAAAAGCTGGATGATTCACAAATATGTGGAAATTATACGATATGCCCTTGAACAGCCAACAGGTCACAGAAGAAATTTTTTTAAATTTTGAAACAAGGAGAAATGGAAACACAACATGCATACCAAACCTAGAGGATGCTGTAAAAGCAGTTTTAAGAGCAAAGTTTATAGTGATAAATGCATACATCAAGAAATAAGAAAGATCTCTAAAAAACATAACTTTACACCTCAAGGAACTGGAAATAGAGAAACAAACTGATGCCAAATTAACAGAAGGAAGGATATTACAAAGATCAGAGCAGAAATAAATGAAATAGACACCAGAAAAATGATAAAAATATCAATGAAATGAAGAGCTTGTTTTTTGAAAAGATAAACAAAGTTGGCAAACTTTTGGCTAGACAAAAGAGAGAAAACTCAAATAAAATCTGAAATAAGAGATAATACAACTGACCACAGAAATACATAGCATCATAAAAGACTACTATGAATACTTACTTGTCGACAAATTGCGTAATCTAGAAAAATGAATAAATTCTAAGAACACACAATTTACCAAGACTGAATCATGAAGAAACAGAAGGTCTGAACAGACCAATAAGGAGAAAGGAGACTATAACAGTTAATCTAAAACCTCCCAACACAGAAAAGCTCAGGACCAGATGGCTTCACAGGTGAATTGTAACAAATATTTAAAGAAAAATAATGTCAATCCTTCTCAAACTCTTCAAAAATAATTAAATGAAAAGGGGTATATCTGAACTCATTTTACAAGGCAGGAAATCACCCTGATACCAAAACCAAATAAGGACACTATAAGATAAGAAAACTACAGACCAAAATCCCTGATAAATATAGATGGAAATGTTCTCAACAAATTGTTGGCAAACCAAATTTAGCAACTCATTAAAAGGATCATATGCTATGATTAAGTGGGATTTATCCTTGGGTTACAAGGATGGTTCAAACATACACAAACCAATAAATATGATACACCACACTGATAGAATGATGGATAACAATTATACTATTAACGTAGAAAAAGCATTTGACAAAATACAATATCCTTTCATGATAAAATGCTCAGCAAATGGATTATATACAAGGAACATACCTCAATACAATAAAGGCCATATACAACAAGCCTACAACCAACATTATACCCAGCAATGAAAGATTGAAAGCTTTCCCTCTAAGATCAGGAATAAGACAAAAGTGCCAACTATCACCACTCCTCTTTAACATAGTACTAGCCTGAACAATCAGGCAAGAAAAAGAAATAAAAGGCACCCAGATTTGAAAGAAAGAAGTAAAACTCTATTTGCAGATGACATGATACTATGTTTAGAAAACTCTAAAGAGTCCACCAAAAAACACTTAGAACCAATGAACAAATTCAGTAAAGTTCAAGAAATAAAAGCAACATACAGAAATCATTTGTATCTAAACACTAATAACAATGTCTGAAATAGAAATAAGGGAAACAACCTCATTTAAAATTGCATCGAAAACAATAAAATATTTAGAATTAAATTTAACCTAGAAAGTGAAAGATTTATACACTAAAACTACAAGACTTTGATGGAAGAAATTTAAATAGACACAAACAAATGGAAAGACATCCAGTGTTCATGGAATGCAAGAATTAATATTTTTAAAATATCCAAATTACCCAAACTCTTGTAGAAATTCAATGCAATCCCTAACAAAATTCCAAGAGCATTTTCCAAAAAAAGTGAAAAATCAATTTTAAAATTTATATGAAAGCACATGAGAACCTAGATGGCTAAAAGCAAAGCTGAGAAAGAATAACAAAGCTGGAGGTATTATGCTTACTGATTTCAAAAATGAATAATTGGACTACATCAATCTAAAAAAAGCTAGTGAACAGCAAGGAAACAACAAAATTAAGAGGAAACCTATGGCATGGGAAAAGATCTTTGTAAACCACATAGCCGATAAGGGGTTAATATCTAAAATATATAAAGAAACAAACACACAAACAAACAAAACAAGCAGTTCAATTAAAAATGGACAGAGGAACTAAAGATATTTTTCCAAAGAAGATATGTAAGTGGCCAGCAGGTAGGCAAAAAGTGTTCGACATCATTAATCACCAGGGAAATGGAAATCAAAACAACAATGTGATTTAACCTCACACCTGTTAAAATGGTGATTTTTAAAAAGAAAAAGTATTGGCGAGGATGTGGAGAAAAGGAAATATCCTATCATAGGTACCTTGTTAGTGGGAATATAAATTGGTATAGCCACTATGGGAAACAGCATGGAGTTTGCTCAGAAAATTACAAACTGCAATATGATCCAGCAATGGTACTTCTATAGCAGTATTTATTTCTAAAAGAAATGATAACAGTATCTTGAAGATATATGTGCACTCTGATGTTCATTGAAGCATTATTCACAGTAGCCAAAATATGGAAACAACCTAAGTGTGTGTCAGCAGATGAATGGATAAAGAATGGGTGTGTGTGTGTGTGTGTGTGTGTGTGTGTGTGTGTGTGTGTGTGTGTGTGTGTATACACGTAGTAGAATATTATTCAGCTGTGAGAAGGAAGGAAATCTTTCCATTTGCAACACCATACATGGACCTTGAGGGCATTATTCTAAGTGAAACAAGTCAGACAGGAAAAGACAAATACTGCATGATACCACTTATATGTGGAATCTAAGAAAGTTGAATTCATAGACGTAGAGAGGAGAATGGTGTTTACCAGGTGCTGAAGGGTGGGGGAAATGGGGAGATGTCGGCCAGAGGTTACAGATTTCTAGTTACAAGATGAACAAATTCTAGGGATAATGTGTTTGAGGGTGATTAGAGTTAATTAGACTGTATTACGTACTTGAAAGTTGCTAAGAGAGTAAGTTAAATGTTCTCACCACACACACACACACACAAAATAGTTATTATATGATGTGTTGGAGGTGTTACTTAATGCTATGGTAGTAACCGTTTTGCGAATACGAGTGTAACAAAACATGGTGTACACCTTAAACTTACACAGTGTTTTACATCCATTGTATCTCAGTAAAGCCGGGGTGGAGGGGAAGCACACAAAGAAAAAAATGTTAGAAAAGAGTCCACTAGGCAATGGCTGACTGAAAAAACCACTGGAATAGCTGTTCTAGAACCAGACAAAATAAACTTTAGGCAAAAAAAAAATTTTCAGTACATTAAAATTATAATGATAAAATGCTTTAGTTTATCAGATCAATATACTAATTACAGACTTGATTTATCTGTTAACACAAACACACAGCTTACCAGTAGAAATGAACAAATCCACCAGCAAAGGGAATATCAAACAGGTTTAGAATTATATAAAAAATTAGTTATGAACAATGTGTGTATGTATTTTTATGCATAATATATAAATAATATCAAACTCATTGTTTCTGTGCATATATTGAATTTATATACATAAATGTCATATGTATATGACTTCATCTAACAGTTATTACACTTTCTTTTCAAACCTACACATTACATTTTACCTAGTTGGCCATGTTTTAGCCTGAAGACTACAAATAGTTTTTACAATTCAGTATTATAGTCCACGTTTTGAGCACATTATAATTATATTTGAACTCAAAAACATTGATTAAAACATCAAACATTTAGAATTTTAAAAGTACACTTTAAATGCCTAATCATTTAAAGGAGAAAACAATGTAAAACTAAAACTACTTTTAATTGAATGTTAAAGAAATTTCTCTACGTCACACTTGTAGGATGTAGCTAAAATAGTACTTGGAAGGAATTTTATTACGTTGAATGTGTTTACTACACATAAGTAAATGGACTAAACATCTAATTTAAGGGTTTAAAAATGAAAATAAAACAATAGGAACACTGGGTGGCTCAGTGGGTTAAGCCTCTCTGCCTTCGGCTCAGGTCATGATCCCAGGGTTCTGGTATCACGCCCTGCATCAGGCTCCCTGCTCAGCGGGGAGTCTGCTTCTCCCTCTGCTTGCCACTCCCCCTGCTTGTGCTCTCACACTCTCTGACAAATAAATAAAATCTTTAAAAAAGAAAACAAAACAGAATAAAATAACTCCCATGAAAAGAGAAGAAATAATTACTTCAAGTTTGGAAATCAGTGAGATTAAGACAAATATACCTGCAACAAGCGTAGAATCTTTTCTTTACAATGAAAAGACTAATAAAATGCAGAAATTTTGGGGGTGATCGAACTCATATTAAAAAAAGAATCTTAATTCAGAAAAAGTGTACATTTTTTAAAAGATTTATTTATTTGAGAGAGAGCACGAGCAGGGGGAGGGGCAGAGGCAGAGGGAGAAGCAGACTCCCCGTGGAGCAACCAGCCCAGTGTGGGGCTTGATCCCAGGACCCTGGGATCCTGACTGAAGAAGGCAGACACTTAACCAAAGGAGCCACCCAGGTGCCCCAAATAAGTATACATTTTAAAAGGTGCTAAAAGAACACTTTGAAAACATTATGGTAATAATCCTCTCTGTGTAACGTAGGTTAACTCTATATATCCTGGAATTTATCAAAACCTATTCAAGAATAATGAATGTGTTTGTTATCATTGAAGAAATTAACTCATTATTTTAAAATCTTTTCACACACGGGAAGCCCCCCAAATCCTCTTGATGGTACACAAAAATTTTACCAAACGTACAAGGAATTATCATTTTGATCCCCTCTAAATTCCTCCCCAAAAAGCAGAAGTAGGAGTACCCGTGGTAAGGAGAATGATTGTCCCTCAAAGATACCTGCGTCCTGAGCCCGGGACCTGTGAACATGTTACTTTACAGAGCAAAAGGCACTTTGCAGATGTGTGCAATACCCCGGATTATTTAGAGGGACCCAGTGTAATCCCCAGGGCCCTTCAAAGTGGGATAGGGAGGCAGAAGAGGGGTGTCAAAGAGATATGGCAGGGAAAGCAGGTTCCAGAAAGCTCCTACATGATTGACTTTGGAATTGGAAGAAGGAGCTCTGAGCCAAAGGAAGGTAGCCTCTAGCAGCTCAGAAAGCAAGGAAATGAATAGTCTCTTAAAGGCCTGAAAAATCATACAATTCTGCTGACATCCTTGCTGTAGCCCAGTGAGACCCATGTCAGACTTCTAACCGGTAGAACTGTAAGATAATAAATTTGTATTGTCTTAAGCCATTAAGTTTGTGGTAATGTGTTATAGCTGTAATAGAAAACCAATACAGTCCTAAGTGAATTTATGAAGCTAATATGTTCTTGATACAATTCCACATACATTCAGAAAGAAAAAGAGAAATTTTATGTCAATCTTATTTTTGAAACAAAAGGAAGAAAAATACCACCAAACTGAATTCACCAATGTGTAGAAAATTATACATCTTATTATTTTTTTTAAGATTTTATTTGAGCGCGAGAGAGACTTTGAAGAGCCCTGGGGGAGGACTAGAAGCAGAGGGAGAAGCAGACTCCCAACTGAGCAGGGAGCCCCCACCTCGGGGCTCAGTCCCAGGACCCTAGGATCATGACCTGAGGCAAAGGTGGCAGACGCTTAACCAAATTAGCCCCCAGGTACTCCAAAAATAATACATTTTAAACTAGTATGGTTTAATAAGGGATGCAGACATGTTTTAACCTTAACCAGTAAGAGGAGAAAAACCATAAGATCTGCATAATAGATTAAAAACCTTTCCATAAAAAATCACCACATATTTATAATAAAAAGTCAAACCAGAAGTTGAAGGAAATTTTCTTAACTGAATATATGCTAGCTTCTGAAAAACTTCAAGAAATAATCTTACTGGTAAATGCTGGAGTAATTTCCTTTGACATCAGAAGATAAGGATACTCACCATCATATCAAAAAATATTCTATTTGATCTAACTACTTTAGGGAGATAATAAGAAAAAATAAATGATGTAAGAAGAGGAGAAAAAGAAGCAAACAGTTACCTGTATTCTATTTACATATAATAGGAAGTGTTTACATATTTGTAGAAAGGGATTTGCCAAGGACTTCATTACTATTGCTGATATACTGTTTCTTAAGCTGAGTGGTATACACAGTGATGTATAATACAGTATTATCCAGTCCTTATTGATGTTCTTACATATGTACTATGACAAAACATCTTTTTTAATCACAAAAAGTTTTTTTAATTTTTGTTTTATATCTGCAGTCTCTTGTTATGTATTATATGTAACTTGGTGTTTCACTATCACTTTCTTCACATCCTTTGTTAGTTACACTATTCAGATCTTGAGTCAATAAATACAAGTTTTTGTATGACTCTGCAGATCAGAATGGCTATTGATTATTTCCCATAATGTAGATGTTGTATGTTCTTCTGATACAACCTTCATCTTGAATATTATGGGTTGTTTAGAGAGCCACATCACTACTAATTCATATTCCATTTTCATTTAACTACAGTGTCTAATCCTAAACTATATAACTGAATGAATGTGTATTTCAGTCTTCCTTTAACGTTCAACAAATAAGAATTGAGTGGTATTATCTTAAGAAATCTGTTGGACCCTGCGGTTTATGTTGCTCAGAGTCTAATGGGAGAGAGTGACACGGAGTTAGTTAAAATAGAGCATCATCTATGCTAAGTCAGATTGGGTTGGAAGGAAGTCAGGAGGACAAAATAAAATCTCAGGTCCCAGCGTTGGCATTTGTCACAGCTATGTTATATCACAGAGTGTTCAGTTGAGCCATTTGAAATCCAGAGCTCAGTCTACATGGCAAGAAAAAAAAAACAAAACTGAAATGTGAGGCAGGAACCAGGTTTGCTCGTGTTGTTGTTACCACATTAAAGAATTTATATCCTATCCTGAAGGTGTTGGATACCAACTTCCTTGCAACTTCAGCGAGGAATTGAGAACATAAGTTTTACACCTCTAAAATACTACTTTGATCACCAAAGCAGAGTGGAAGCCTGAAGAAGTTAAATCGTACACTCAAAAATTGTAGATGAAATCAGAGGTGGGATTTTCAACAGGCATTTGAATTACAGTCCCTAAGGTAAATCTAGTCTATTAGTCTCGTAAAAGTACTGTAATGTCTTCTCAAATTGCATATTTGAGTCCTGCAGTCTAGGGTGTGGATGAATGGGAAGGAAGTTTCTAGGAAAGCTACAAGTGAAGTGTTCCTCTCATGCACTGTTACATCAATAAAGAATGAAATCAGCAAATAGCACATGCTTTGTTTTCAGTGTTTACACAAGATTTTTACCCATGGAAAGTTTATTTCGACAGCTAAACTGCCTTAGCTTACAATTTCAGGATCTTGATGCTTCTTCAGAGTCTCTATCGTGAAATACTCTTAAATGATTAAGAATGGTAATAGGGTAGGTTAATTTCCAGCCTTTAAAGGTGTTTAATCAGCTTCTCTTCTAGCCCACCTTCTAAATTACTCTCAGAAATAGTAAGTAGGCATTAACTATAAATACTAGCATTGTTGTCTTGGAAGACAGAAATATACAGTGTTAGATAACCCCCTCCACCCCTTCATTTCGGGCATTTTAAAGTGTGTATTTGCACCAGGCCAGTCCTTTATAGGCCCCCAAGGGGGCTACACTGGTCTGAGTCACATGCTTAACAGGACTTATGCTGAAGTCATCCTGTGGTGGAGGTGATTTGCATCTCCATTCAAATGTTTCAAGTGAGAATAAATTTTTCCCTGTTGTAAGCTAGAGAGCCAAGAGCCATGATGAATCAATTATCTACATGTTTAAGGAAGCTTCAAAGGAACTCTAAAAATCAGCAACTGGGGCAGTGTGCGGAGATACTCTGTGCCCCGTTGTGCTCTCTGAGAAGCGAGATGGTCTTCTCAGGGGCCAGAATGCCCATTTGCCCGCAGCTCTTAACAGCATGGGACAACTCCTGTTTCCTTCCATACCTACAATCTGTGGATTATTCTTTGTTCAGTCTCCTACTCAGAGGCGATAGTGGCTTTTTAAAAATCTAGAGTATATCATGTAGTGCCAGTCTTCCTCAAAACCTTTCAAAAACCAACTGTGGTGCACTTGGGATAAACTCCAAAATCTGTAACACAGCCCCTGAGCTCTGTGTGAGCTGGGCAGTGACTTCTCTCCCTTCACGCTCTTTGCTGGACTGGCTGGTTCCTCAAACATACACAGATTCAAAACCATCTGATAGTTCCTCAAACTCACAAAATTCTCATCCACTTCAGGAGGTTTCCACCTGTTCCTAAAACTAGAACCTCTGTCATTATAGTCAGTACTGAAGTAATTCCTTACAACCTTCAGGCCTCAGCCCAACCGTGACTTCCTGACTTCGTTGAAAAAGCTGATCATCATCCCCAGTCTAGTGAGGAACCATTATATTTTCCAAGTACAATTATAGATTCTTTCATAGTTGATGGGAAGGAGTTATACTGACATATTGAGAGGAGATCCATTCCAAAATGAATATATTAAAAATCGTGCAAATTGTATTGTTACAAAAATAGGTCATCATATGTTTGTGTTTTTATTTAACAAGTGTGTGTTCCACCTTTAAACACTATATACTGAAAATCCTTGAAAATAAAGACCATTTTGTTGTGTTCATCACTGTATACCCAGCACATGCTCAAGGCCTGATACTTTTTTTAATGTATACTTATTTATGATAAATAAAAATTAGTTATAATAAATGAAAAAAATTGAAGACAGATGTCATATAATTCATTCATTGACAGCAACCCAGCACATGGCAAAGACTGGGTTCATATTTTGGCCTTTGTATTTCAAATAGAAGTAGACCAGCAGATGTTTCTGAGGTTTTGCTAACCTTTATTTTTAATTTAAAGTGAGATTACCAATACTGAATTAAGATATACTGTTAAACAGCAGTTCTCGTAAACAAGTGACTTATTTTTATCTGTAATTCCAGCACCATTGGTTGAAGAGGCTTTGCTTTTCCTACTGAAATGCCTTTGTACATGCATAGTGCTATTTGTGCACTTTCTCCCCTGTTCCATTGATCTAGCTTTACGTTATTACCCAATGATCTTGATTACTGTGCCTTTTGCATAATTTTTGATACTGTTGTATAACTCTTGCAAACTCATTCTTCTATTTCAAGGCTGTTTTTTTATTTCAAGATCTTTTGTATTTTTCATACGAATTTTAGAACCAATTTGTAAATTTCTAAAAAAAAAACACTGTTGGAATTTCTATTGTGATTACATTAAATCTATACATTAATTTTAGATCTTAGCATGTTATTGTCTTCCAATCCATGAAGATGATATATCTCTCCATGTATTAGGTATTATTTAATTCACTTAGCAATGTTCTATAGATTTCAGTATGGGGATCTTGCATATCTCATGTTAAATTACTTCATAAGTATTTTATTTTTGATGCTATTATAAATGTGTTCTAAATCTATACATTAATTTTAGATCTTAGCATGTTATTGTCTTCCAATCCATGAAGATGATATATCTCTCCATGTATTAGGTATTATTTAATTCACTTAGCAATGTTCTATAGATTTCAGTATGGGGATCTTGCATATCTCATGTTAAATTACTTCATAAGTATTTTATTTTTGATGCTATTATAAATGTGTTCTATATTTTACTTTGAATTGTTTCTTGCTTACATATGGAAATGCAATTTGTTTTGGAATCTTGACCTTCTGTACAGTAATGTGTTAAATTCACTTCTAGTAGATTTGGGTGATTCCTTAGAGTTTTTAATGCATATAATTATTGGTTATGAATAAAGGCAATTTCTTCCTTTCAATCTTTCCTTCTTTTATTTCTTTTTCTTGTCTCATTGTACTGGCTAGTAACTATGTTGATGACTATAAATTTTCATAGATACATATTATTGGATTGAGGAAGTTCTCCTTATTGCCAATACATTGAGAGTTTCTTTTATGTATTATAAATGGGAGTTGATTTTAAAGACTTGCTGTTTTTCTACATTGCTCTGTCAATGTGGCAAATAAATAATTTTTAAGTATTAAACTAATCTTTCATTCCAATTTGGTTGTGATATGTTATACATTTTATATATTGCTGGGTTTAAACCACTCATATTTTGTTAAGGATTTTTTGCATCATTCTCTATGATGGTTTTTAGTCTGTGATTTGCTTTCTTAAAATATCTTTGCATAAAAGTTTGCATAATACTGGTATTATTGTTGATATTATTTTTCCTTAAAAGTTCATGTAATTCATCAGCATGTAATGTAATTAGCTAATAATGAAAAATAAATGGTATATTTTAAAGTATAGAGGATAATAAGGGAATTTTTATAAAGAACTATTTTTCCAGTTTTTAATTTTTTCCTCTCGT
Organism: Zalophus californianus; assembly: GCF_009762305.2. Taxonomy (NCBI): domain Eukaryota; kingdom Metazoa; phylum Chordata; class Mammalia; order Carnivora; family Otariidae; genus Zalophus; species Zalophus californianus. The sequence continues at coordinate 15,485,378 of NC_045599.1, forward strand.
TTTCGTGTTAGTAGTTCAGAAAAAAACTCAGAGAATAAAAATAACAATCTACAAAATTATCATCAGAGTATTTTATTGTCTCTGGTAAGTGTACCTGGCAAGACAAAATAGAAAAACAGTACCTACAAAAGAGATCACTCAGGTGTAGTATTAATATAGGAAGTCATTTATTCTGACTCCTTCCTATCAGGGACAAGATATCAAGGTTTGAGAGAGTTTAGTGGTTAGGGGGAATGGGATGGTATAATCTGTTTAAATGAAAGGAGACTATATTCACCCATTAAAGATGATGGAGATGTCACTATAATCTTCCTTGCAATGAGAACTTTCTCCTAGCTAATGGTAACCTTTAAAAAGGGATAGATAGAAAATCAAATACTTCTGTCTTTCATACTTTCCTTCCCTATTTTGAGCCCAGTTTTCTCATCATTAGAAAAGCATAGATTAGTTTATAATCAGTAATAACTATTTTTTATCATTTATCTTTGTCTACTTTTCTGTTGAGCTAGTTTAATACTGCAGAAGTTTAATCATACCAAATACCAGCCTAATTAGCATGTTTTTAAATTTTCATTTTATTTTATTTATTTTACTTTTTAATTAGCATGTTTAACACACACAACACACACACGTTTGAAAAACACCAAATGCAGTATAGTGTAAAATATAAAAATATATAATAACAATGACAATAATAAGAGGGAAATAGAGGAAAAAATAGAGCCCTCAAGACTTATTGCATACACCTGTGCAGTAGCTGGTCCTTGTCCTGTTATTATACCATTTTCCATGTCTTTTACTGCTCCTCAGCTCTTTAGCTAGCACTTTTGGATACTTTTGCCAAATAGAGTGGCTTACACTTTTATTCTTCAAGAATATGAGCAATTTAGAGCTCTACCTGGTTACATTTGTTATAGCATCCTAAAATATTTACAACCAAGCCTATTTCCTTCGATATTGGGTATTAGTCCAGACCCTGTGACCTTATTTTCTGCTTGCTCCCATGACATTAATGGTTCAACATGGTCAAATGATAGTTTTAGTTTCCAGTTATTATCAGTCCTGGTTTTTAGTTGAAAACAAAGGAATCTAGTTTGGTTACTTTCAGTGGAAAGGCAAATATTAAGGAATATAGACAGCTTTTACAAACACTGGCAGAGCTGAAGTAACAACTCTCTTTTGAGTCTTGAGGAATGAGCTTATCCAAAGATGCTTCTGATTCTGCTACACTCAGACTGCTCTCATTTCAATGAGCCATCACACAAGCTGCTGCTTCCAAGAGTGTTCTGGTTCTGCCACAATACAACCAGCATAATATACATCCCATTCTCACAAAACCAGATTCTGGGTTAAAGTCCTGTGTGTGTGTGTGTGTGTGTGTGTGTGTGTGTGTGTGTGTGTGTGTGTGTACATCTAATGGACAAAGCAGTGATAACATACTGAGCCTTAGCTGCAAGGGAGTCTGAAAAGAAAGTTTTTATTTTTCTGTCCCCTGCACATGAGAAGTGGTTTGGAATAGGCACTGAGTGAGTCATTCACAGTATACAAGACACTTGATGAAAAATATGCCTTCTCTGAATAAGTAAACCTTGAGTTTGCCACAGGCCAGGGTGGAAAACATATACAACGTCCTGCAAGATAGCTCCCAAATTCGTAAATTTTCACCTTTATGTGAAGCCACTGGTGAGACTTCAATAAGGCATTCTCTTCCAGTACTTCCAAATATTGAATGCATGAAAATCCCGGTGAATCTCGAACACACATGCCTCTTAGCTTATTTATTTCCTCATTAAGTGTGCTTATTATGCCCATGAACAATTGTGTGGAATATCATCTTGATACATAGGGAATTTGGTAAATCCACGAAAGATGATGCCATCAGAAGTAAATGCAGAATAAGTGCCTTGGTGTTATTCAGAATAAGAAGAAAATTGCTGTTCATTTCATGATGGAAGGGATCTAATAGAATCTATTGGCCACCAACACTTGCCACTTACCTTGATGCATGTTCCTATAAAGGAATCTCAAGGCTAGTTGGTTTTCTAGAAACATGTACATTCAGCAGCCAAAGGGGGTTCCAGCAGTAAAGATGGGATCATTAGTGATGGTAGAGTAGGCCTTGTTGAAGGCAGTCTGTGTAATTGTGCCCATGCATAGTCTCCTTCCCTAACCCATGGCAGCTTTTTCAGGATCATTGAACAATGGCAAAGAAGGATAACTGATATTCACAAATAGGTCATCTTACTCCTTTCATTTAAGACTCTTTCCTTGAGGGGTTCTTTTGGTGAGCATCTAGAGAATATTCAAGTTCAAAAACTATCCTGAAAAGTTGATTCACATACTCCTTCTCCAATCACATTGCCGCTAAGCCTCCATCTATAATGTGAAACCCTGACCATTGGGCCACACTGTTAGCTACTGGCTGGTCCGTCTCTTCTTCTAGATGAAGTAGATAATAAAAGTGCACTCCTCAGAGTTCTTCCATTGCACTTCCAGAACACAATGATAGAAGCTGTAATACCATAAAGTTCCGTTTCTAAAAAGTAGACTTATTTTTAGTACCTCTCAGGATTTTGGATTTTATTCCATGACTTAGTCCAGAATTTTTAATCTGATTCTGAATCTTTTATGTTATCTAATGCTATAAACAATTATGTTTCTCTAGACCCATGATATTTGCTTTAAATTTTCTGTAGTATCATTTGTCCAGTTCTTCAGACTTTCTACCTCACTGAGGTCAGTGGATCACAGGAAATAACCCAATTCACTTGTTCTGACCCCATGTTCCATGAGCTGATTGTCATCCTAAAATAAGGAAAGGACTCAATATATTCCAGTCTTTCTTGGTATGACATTCCATTCTAAATATTCCACATGTCCCGGTTGTGGGGATGGGGTAACTGGGGGATGGGGTAGCCGGATGATGGGCATTAAGGAGGGCACATGATGTGATGAGCAGTGGGTGTTACCTACAACTAATGAATCCCTGAACGCTACCTCTGAAACTAATAATACACTATATGCTAATTAATTGATTTCAAATTTTAAAAATTAAATAAATATTCCACATGTCCCTGAATATCTGTTGCATACAGTTCACTGTCTGGTATCAATACTATATAATTTAAGTTTCCTTTTTATTGACAGGTGACAGAAACCACCTCTAGACAAATTACCAACAATAACAAGACAGTTTATTTGGAAAAAGAGCTGGGGTAGAGAATAGGAATCATGGGAATAACTGAGGAAGTGAAGCCAACAGAGAGATTAAATGTGGAAATTTGTGTTGATGTCAACAAGAATACATGTATCTTCTCTTTAGGGAGTGTCCATCAAAGTATTTTACTCCAATGAATGTCTTGATGTTACATTGCCCAATTTTCAAATTCCTTGGATAATATCTCTCATTGGCTCATTTTGGCACGGTTTTTAAGACAGTAAGCTTCAGAGAGTGGAAAAGAAGTCTCATGGCAGTTAAGAGTCTAGTGGGTCTCCTGGGTATGGGTCTCTCCCTTTATTTTATTTTATTTTTTTAAAGGAAGGACATTCTTTTTTTTTTTAAGATTTTTATTTATTTGACACAGAGAGAGACAGTGAGAAAGGGAACACAAGCAGGGGGAGTGGGAGAGGGAGAATCAGGCTTCCCGCTGAGCGGGGAGCCCGATGCGGGGCTCGATCCCAGGACCCCGGGATCACAACCTGAGCCGAAGGCAGACGCTTAACAACTGAGCCACCCAGGCGCCCCTGGGTCTCTCCCTTTACGGAGAAAAGGGAATCATTGACATGAGGGTGCCATCAGAGTGTCTTATAGTCTTTTCTCAGGCCCTTAAGGATAGGATAGAAAGGCGCTAATGGGCACAAGTCATCTTTAACATTTCTAAGGTTCGTTCTTGTATAAGCAGAATGCATTTCCTCTCTACTTTTTTCCTAAAGTTCATGGTTATGTAAAACTGTCATTTTTGTCTAGTAAATTCACTGACACACTAGTCTCTCCTAAAGAGTTTATGTTGTATTCTTTATGAGCGTCATTATCAAAATTTTTTCTCTTGAAAGGTTAGACTACTTATTTCAGCTAATTTAGAAGCTGTAAAATATTTCAACCATGTAAAATCAATGAAATGTATATTTTTATAGATTAGAAATCTTTTTCACTTGCCTGCAGCTTTTATTTGCATTTTGAAGATTTATCGAAGTATGCTGAGAGCTGAAAATAGCACTCAGGGTTCTTAGATAACTACGTAAGTCATAGGATATATTCTGGAGAAGTTCCGGTAAAGTAAATAAAAAGGAAATTACTAGACAGACAGTGTTAATGGTGTTAAACAAATTCAAGAAAGACACTAGTGGCAAGACTATGGTACCAACATCATTGTTAACTTTTGTCTTAAGCTCCAGAGCATTTATATTCATCCCATGGCCATTTGATCACCATCTGAGTTGGATGTTGCCTTAAAAAAAAAAAAAAAGAATTGTGTAAAAGTAAAAAATACCAGACAAACTATTGCCAAAAGAAAAATGACTGTGCCATTTTTGTCAGGCGAGGTTAAAAAACTTTGTTGTAAAGTTAAAGAATTGGCTGCTAATCCACACAGAGCTATGCCCATCAGATGATTAGCACATCCGGAAACCAAAGTTAGGAAAGGAAGCTTGAAAAGAATAACCTGAATGAAGGATTAGACCTAGAAACCTGTGTATGGACTAAGACATGATTTAAAACAAACTGAACATAAATAAGTATTATATTACCAAGATACAATATTGGACAGGAAAATATAAAACACAATTATGAGTCTTTAGACTATAGAGAAATTGTTCCTTCACTCCTTATTTCTATTTTATTTTTTTAAAGATTTATTTATTTATTTGAGAGAGAGAGAAAAAGCAGGGGGAGGGGCAGAGGAAGAAGGAGAGAATCTCAAGCAGACTCTGCACTGAGCACAGAGCCCAACGTGGGGCTCCATCTCACTACCCTGAGATCATGACCTGAATCAAAATCAAGAGTCGGACACTTACCCAACTGAGCCACCCAGGTGCCCCTATTTCTATTTTAATTAAATTCATTTACCTCCAAACTAAAATGAATCACAGAAAAAACTAAGATGACATCTTTTGCTGCTAGTAGTTTTCACATCAAGACAGAGAACATTTGTATAGATGGAGACATTAATTATATATTTACACATGTAACTATATATATTATGCATATATATTATATAAATATCTGCATTGGGCACAACGAAAAGAAGGCATTTTTAACATTTTGAATGAAAAGTATTAATGACAAGGATGAGATTTATTGCTATAAATAAATGCATAGGAATTGTTTTATGTGGGTGACTAGTGTCTCCTGCTATAAATTCCAACCCCCCCCAAGAATTTATAATAGATATCAGGACAAACAACTTATAGAGACCAATAAATATGAAATCAAATGATTACTCACACAGTAAACCACTAAAGGACTTCCAAAGATGAAGTGTTGAAACTCTGCAAGGAGTAACCCAAGAACAAAGCAAAGAGAGGGTCCTTGTGGTGGCTTGGGGGTGGGTCCGGAGAAGAGTCCACATGCCTGGTGGGAGTGGTTTGCAGGGGGGTTTGCCACTGACCTCACAGGATGAGTGGCACAGGGGGCTCATCGTGCTTGCCCTCTGTGGGGCAGCAGGAAAGATAGGTGGGAAACTAAAAGCTGTCAGAGCAAACATAAAAAGTGGTGTACAGATTAATCAACCCTGTAAGCATGGGTTTATGCCTGGGCTTTCTATTCTGTTCCATTGATCTGTGTGTCTGTTTTTATGCTGGTACCATACTGTTTTGATGACTGCAGCTTTCTAGTGTATCGTGAAGTCCGGAATTGTGATATCTCCAGCTTTGGTCTTCTTTCTCAAGACTGCTTTTGCTATCTGGAGTCTTCAGTGGTTCCATACAAATTTTAGTATCGTTTGTTCTAGTTCTGTGAAAAATGCTGTTGGTATTTTGATAGGAATTTCACTGAATTTGTAGGTTGCTCTATGGTGAGCATAGCATAGCCTATAAACTTGTTCAATCATTATGCTATATAACAGAAACAAGTGTAACATTATATGTCAACTGTACTTCAATTTTTTAAAAAAATGGAGTCCAGTTCTTTTTGTTTAAGACTTAAAAAAATTTTTCTGAGAGAGAGAGAGCATGCGGAGGGAGGGGCGGAGGGAAAGGAAGAGGGAGAGAATCTCAAGCAGACTCCCCACTGAGCACAGAGCCCAATGTGGGGCTCGATCCCACGACCCTGAGATCATGACCTGAGCTGAAAATCAGGAGTCTGCTGCTTAACCAACTGAGTCACCCAGGCGCCCTGGAATCCAGTTCTTTATTACAAGAATAAATGTAGAAGATATCATGCAATATTTTAGAAACTATAGTGAAGAGAGGAGATGGAGTAAGTAAAACAGGACTTTGAATTAGAGAGTGAGGTAAGTGTACGGGTCTGTCAAGTGAGAAAATTCTCTGTAAGGCTCAGAACTTTGGCAAGGTCAGAGTGCTGTCTCAGGGAGAGACTTTTGTGGTGACTCTGGGAGTGATGAGACGAGGAGATGGGCTGTGCTAGATTAGGAAGTATTTGTAAAGAATTTGAGAATGCCTTAGAAAAGGTCCCCTTAACTGATGATAATTTAGAATGATAAGAACAGGAAAAGGGAAGATCATAAGTGAAAGTTTCTCAGGGAAATGTCTGAAGAAGGTAGAATTATGATACACATTTTCTCTACTTGGCTTACTTGGTCTAGCGTTCCATTGGATGTTTGGGTTGTTAATAATCACCTTTAGTAGAACAGTATATTTAAAATAGCTTAAGGAAAATTACGCTTTCCTGAAAAACACTGTTATCTACAAATACTTGTAATGTGTACCCTGTATACATTGTGTTAGATACTTTAGTATGTGTAAGGATTGATATTTTCAAAAGCATGATTATTTAACATGTAAAACATTTTTTTTTCTAGAAAAATAGGCTTTCAGTGGGATAGATTGTATAATATAAAACCTGACTTTTTTCCATATGTTCTATTCAGTCAGTGTTTTTCTTTAGGATAAGTTGCACTTTTTATCCCCCAAAACACTTTTTTAAAGATTATTTATTTATTTTTGCACACACGCGTGCAAGAGAGAAAGAGAGAGAGCAAGCACAAGAGTGATAGGTAGGGACAGAGGGAGAAGTAGACTCCCCACTGAGCAGGGAGCCCGATGTGGGACTCCATTCCAGGACCCTGAGATCATGACCTTCTCCAAAGGCAAAAGCCCAACCAACTGAGCGACCCAGGTGCCCCTCCCCCAAAACGTTTGTTGCTAATTTATTTAATGAAATATATTTCATAATTTTTACATATTCTTTATAGAAAAATTCAGATTTACCTTCTATCTATCTCTGTATGAGGATTCTTTCTAATCAGAATAAAATTGAATAAAAGAAATGTTAACTGAAACATTATAGTTTCCTATTTTTAGACCATTCCAACAAACTCTCTTAGTCCCCAGCAGCCTCTGAGGACTGAGTGCTGAGTGGTATGTGCTTAAAAGGAAGAGATTTTCTAGGCAATATTTTAAGATAGTTTTGTTTTTGTTTTTGTTTTTGTTTTTTTACAAAACTAAGAAAAAAATAATAGGTGGTCTCTCCTATTTCACAAAACAGAGAGTGAATCATGCAGCAGTGACATTGTTTGGGTAGTCTTCATACCTAAAACTCTAGGTGTACAAAGTTTACCTACAACCTGATTAAAAAATGGGCCAACGATCTTAAAAAGCCCCTTACCCAGGAAGATATACAGATGATATATAAGCATATAAAAACAATCTCCACATTGTATGTCATCAGGAAAATGGAAATTAAAATGAGATACCACCACACACCTATCAGAATGGCCCAAATCCAAAACACTGACAATACCACGTGCAAGCAAGAATGTGAAATAACAGGAACTCTCATTCATTGCTGGTGGGAATGCAAAATGGTACAGCCACTTGGGAAGACAGTCTGGTGTTTTTTGTTGTTGTTGTTTGTTAAACAAATATACACTTATGATATAATCCAGCAATTGTGCTCCTTGGTATTTACCCAAAGGAGTTGAAAACTTATGTTCGTACCAAAACCTACTCATGAATGTTTACAGAAGCTTTACTTATAATTGCCAAAACTTGGAAGCAAGCAAGATGTCCTTCAGTTGGTGAATGGATACATTAACTGTGGTACTTTCAGACAATGAAATACTATTCAGCCCTAAAAAGAAATGAGCTACCAAGTTATGAAAAAACACAGAAGAACTTAAATATCTATTGTTAAGTGAAAGAAGCCAATCTGAAAAGGCTACAGACAATAGTATTCCAACTCTCTGACATCCTGGCAAAGGTTAAGAAAAAAACATGGTGAAAGTAAAAAGATCAATGTTTGCCAGGAGTTGTGGGAAAGGCAATGGAACGACCTTGTATGATACTAGTCACTAGTAGACACGTGCCATTCTGCTTTTTCCAATACCCCAGAATGTACAACATCACAAGTGAACCACAGTGTGAACCAGGGACTCTGGTGATTATGATGTGTCGTTGTAGGCTCATCCATTATACCTAACGCACCATTCTGGTTGAGCATGTTGATAACGTGGAGGCTATGCATGTGTGGGGGCAGGAAGTATAAGGGAATTTCTGTGCATTTTGCCTAATTTTGCTGTGATCCACAACCTGCTATGAAAAATAAAGTCTAGTTTAAAAAATGAGTTTACCTTAGGTTATTATACATAGTAAACACTTAACAGTAAGCTTTTATTTATATTAATACTATTTTTATAATCACTAATACAGTCTTCCGTTGACTATAAGACACACAGTGAATTTAAATTTCTTAATGTTCATTTAGCTCTAATGTTAAAGATAGGATAAGAAATAGGAAGAACTTTTGTACCACATGCACTGTGAAACCATATATTGCAGTTAATTAACTTATTTGGACAAGTGTTTTGCTAATATTATAATCCTCATTTGGGCAAGTTAGCTGTGTTTTTTCTCTAGGCATAGATTATATCCTGAATCTTGGTCTTCTTTTAGTGCAGGATTTTGGTAACAAGGAAGAATGGAAGAAGAGGGATAGGTCAACATATCCATAAATTAAACTAGAAAAAAAAGCTCAAAATATATTTCCATCAGAGTTATTCAGTGCTGTCACTTCTGACTTCCTTGTTACGATAAGTGATTATTATATAAAGCAATTGAGTTCATCCTCCAAGATGGTGTTCCTTTATTAGATAATTATATTCATTGTGTATATAAGAGGTACATATTTCGTTTTATTTGAGGCACATTGGGTTATGATGGGCACATTCTAAAAATTAGAATTTTCAAAGGCCATGTAGTACTGCCTGTCATATTACTAAGCAAAGGAAAATGTTTACTTTTTTGGGGTACCTTTCAATTTATAAATAATTTAAATTTACTTTCTCTTCATCCAGTCCACACCAGATTGTTAGAATCTCAAATGTCTTGCGCGATTTATCATTTGTTGAGGTACATGGTGCTTTTTTTTTTTTAAAAAAAGACACAAATCAAAACTTTAAAGAATTACAAATTACATTACACATACACAACTTCTGTCAATTCTATCGCAGTCAAAACATAGCCAGCTGCTTCTGAGATGATATCAAGTGGCAATTAAAATAGCACCAATACTGTTACACTCCAGTTAGGTACAGAAAAATATTTTATCTGGAAAAAGCAAGAAGTATATTTAGATGGCTGGAATTTATGTTCCACATTAAAAGAACAGATGCCTTGAAAGATTAATCTTCGGTGCCATCATGTCTCTTTGTGCAGACTGTTGGACATGATGGGGGTTGTGTGGGCCAGATGCCTTCCTTGTCCAACTTGAGTCCTCTAAAACAGTGGCTTCCAAATGCCTTCTGCAGACCATTAGTTCAGTAGAATACAAATAGGTATTCTGTCAAAAATGGGTGCTCTGGTCAAACGAGATTTGGAAATGGTGTATTGAAGCTGCACATTTTTCTCTCCAATGAACTGTCAGACTCTTTAATATACTCACACACATTATGGACCTTCTAGAGGAAATGCATCACTTCCCCCAAATTATTGAACTCTAGAACCTGTGCCAGAGTAACCATTAACCATTAGGCAGATAAAATACATGTGTGGGACACCAGCAAATTGGGAAAGAAAAAACCTTCTATCAATATTTAATATTTGTTTGAAACACCAAGGAAGTTAAGTTACCAGGGAAATCAGAATTTTGTTGGGCTTGTTGGCATTTTTTCCACAGTCTAATGGGCTTATTTTCATATGCACGGTGGGTATGAACTTGACTTTTTTCAGTGTGAAAGGCCTTTAGTGGAACTGATCCAGAACTCTTTTTCTTTTTTTTTTTAAGGAGCATCTACTGGGGTGATGTTGCTTGGAACTCACTTGGAGAATTGTTGTTCTAAATTCCATTTGTCATATATTTCATTCTTCTCATCTAAGGACACTGTAATACTTTTCCTTCTTGGAGCCTTCTGGCACTGCCAGGTCATTTGGGGTAACTGTGGATTCGACATGGCTGCCTCAGGGTTCTGTGGTTAAAGAAGGACCCGGTTACCTCCCCAGATTATACCAGGGCCCAAGATCATGTTAGGAGGGCACGGTGACACCATAGAGGTCTTCTGCTTTGAGCACTGGAGGTGGCGGAGCAAGGTGACCTGCATTAACCCAAATCTCCTCTCGCTGAGCCAACAAGAATCCTGCCTGGCACTAGAATTGACACCTGGCGTTAGGACCCAACCAAGACAAAATGGAAAAGCAGATGGTTAATTTTTTTTTTTTTTTTTTTTTTTAGCAGCCTCTTTCCCTGTCCTTTCTCTTCTCTCATCTCCTCATCTGCGTGCTCTCTAGGGCCCCCAGGCTGCTTTCCGTCTTATTCAGATCCTTCCTCTGCAAGAGCCCACTTCTCTCCACTGCTTTGAAATTACCTCCTGATGAGCCACAGCGTCTCTGTGCTCTCTCTTCAAATATTTAACTAAATGACAGTGAGTGAGTTTTTTCAGGGGCTTTATCACATGAAAAGAAAAAGAACTGGAGCAGAGACAGCCTAATAGAAGGGAGCTATGTGACTTAACAAAACAGAGTTAAAACCAAAGTCCGTGCAAAACCAAAGACGGACAAGGAAGGCAGTTTGCCCTGAAGAACCCATAACAAGCTCAAAACCTTGAGGGACTGTATCTACCGGGAATTGTGTGGAGCTTAAACCAGGGTGATTGGTCAAAAACAGAGTCCTGCATTAAAAACAGAGCTACCCTATGACCCCGCAATTGTACTACTGGGTATTTACCCCAAAGACACAGATGTAGTGAAAAGAAGGGGCACGTGCACCCCAATGTTCATAGCAGCAATGTCCGCAATATCCAAACTGTGGAAGGAGCTGAGATGCCCTTCAACAGACGAATGGATAAAGAAGATGTGGTCCATATATACAATGGAGTATTACTCAGCCATCAGAAAGGATGAATACCCACCATTCACATGGACATGGATGGAACTGGAGGGGATTATGCTAAGTGAAGTAAGTCAAGCAGAGAAAGACAATTATTATATGGTTTCACTCCTCTGTGGAACATAAGGAATAGTGTGGAGGACCACAGGGAAAGGGAGGAAAAACTGAATGGGAAGAAATCAGAGAGAGAGAGAGACAAACCATGAGAGACTCTGGACTCTGGGAAACAAACTGAGGGTTTCAGAAGGGACGGGGGTGGGGGAATGGGGTCACTGGGTGATGGGTATTAAGGAGGGCACGTGTTGGGATGAGTACTGGGTGTTATACGCAACTAATGAATTGTTGAACACTACATCAAAAACTAATGATGTACTATATGTACTATATGTACCATATGACTACTATATGTTGGCTAACTGAACGTAATTAAAAAAAAAAAAAGTCCTGTAGACTTTTTGAGTTCATTACTATCCTTACCCCAGAAATCTAGAAGTCAGCATGCACTTTTCCTCCCCCCAAGGTGGTGACAAGATTATTTTCTAAAGAAACTGAAATAACCTCAAGGGGGAAATTCCTACAGATAGTCATAAATGAAATGAGGGTAATGAAAAGCCTGATGTATTTTATAAGTTGACTACAAGGAAGTCAGCTGAACCAGTGTTTCACAAACATACACGTGCATGTGAACCCCTCACATCTCACTAAAATGTGGATTCCAATTCATTCATTCTGGGGTGTGACCTGAGTTTTGCATTTCTAATACTTCTGCATTTCTGCTGGTCCTTGAGTCATACTTTGAATGAAGAGGCATCAGACAGCAAGTGCCTGTGTGAGGGGAGTAACCAGTTTGCTGCATCCGTTTAAATACTGGGAGACAGAGAAGTTATCAGCTATCTGAAGGAAGCTTCCTGCATCAAAAAACAGAGAGCCAGGATAGATATTAGGAAGAGGAAGAAAAAGGAACATGAAAGATCTGGAGAGGCTGTTGAGTACCGAAGAAAATATTCTTCAAAAGAGTGAAAACTAAAAACCCCCTCTACATATCATCATGGAAATATGAAGTTTATTTATGAAGCCAGAACAAGAGTCTAGGGAAAAATAAAAATCAGCAAGCAAGATAGGAATTCTAGAAATTTAAAATATATGAGAAAAATATCATTAGAAGTGTTGGAAAATAAAACCAAACGAATCTCCTAGAAAATAGTGTGTGTTCACACTCACACAGGTATGTGTGCACACACACCCAAAAGATTAAAAATAAGGAAGAATGGTTACAAAATTAAGAATCAACCCAAGAGAGTGAACATCTGAAAAATGGTAGTTTTAGTCAAAGAAAAATAGAGACAAAGACATTATCATGAGAATTATATAAGAAAAATTGTTGGAACTCAAGGGATGAGTCTCCAGATGGAAAAGGCCCACTGAAAAAGATCTACTTCAAGACACATCAATACAGTGCACACCAGGGATGCAAATTCCCAACCTCAGAATCTAAAAGATAGTGTAATAATGTCACAAAAATCCAGATAAAAATTATTTCCAGCTTAGAATTCTATATCCAGATCAAATAGTAGTCAGTTCTTATGACAGTATAAAGACATACTTAGGTATGATGACCAAATAATTTAGTATCTGTTATGTATGCATTTATAGGAAGTTTCCAGAGGACCTGCTATTGTTAGATGAAGTATGAAACCAAGAAAGCAAAAAGACATGGGATCCAGGTGAAAGCTAGCTCATTAAAGGATACTGGGAAAGCGACTAATCTCCAAGATAATGAGAAAGAAGAGTCCCAAGTAGACAAATGGGTAGCAAGCCCAGAAAGCAACAGGTAGAATTGGATCCAAAGAATCAAGGACTCCAGATAAAGGATCTCTAAGGGAGAAAAATGGAAGGAACATACTTGAATATATAAAAACTAATCACTGGTGTGGTGAATATTTCATGTTTCTGAGAAAAGTGTAGAAAGCACATTAGAAAAAAAAAAAGTGAAGTAGGTTCATCAATGATAACAAATGTACCATGCCGGTGGTATTGCTAATGCAGGAGGCTGGACATTGAGTGGAAAGTGAGAAGTGGGAAATTTCTGTATCTTCCTCTCCATTTTGCTGTGAACCTTAAGTACTCTAAAAATAAATGAAGTCATGACTTAAAAAAAAAAAAAAAAAAGGCAAGGGACGCCTGGGTGGCTCAGTCATGATGTCAGGGTCCTGGGATCGAGTTCCATGTGGGGCTCCCTGCTCAGTGGGGAGCCTGCTTCTCCCTCTGCCTCTGTCTGCCACTCCCCCTGCTTGTGTTCTCTCTCTCTCTGTCAAATAAATAAAATCTAAAAAAAAAAAAAAATTAGCAATTATTCTAGGAAGAAATGATGAGAGATACAGGATTGGAGAAATATCTATAGTGAATATTTGTACTTGTTTCAGTGGGGAACAACAACTGCAAATTCAGTCATAACATTATCACTGACTAGTAGTTTAGCAAAAAATAAATCTGTAACTATGTAGGAGGAGGGTGCAGAGACCATATGGGTGAATGGAGTATTTTCAAGTTAAAACCTCATCCACCATGGCCAGAAGTAAATAGATCATCTGTAAAACTAATGAATCAAGAATTAACAGCATAAGCCCATTAATTAGAAATACAGAAATAGTATGATGACTAACACAACATAATAAAATTTAAAAAATTAAAAAAAAAGAAATACGGAAATAAAGACCATAAACAATAGCTAGAAGAGTTGATGCTAGGTTGCCTCCAAGAGGGGTCAGAAGTTAGACGGGGACTTGTATTTTTCAATCTAAGACCCCAGAGGTATTTTTTAAACTATATGCATTCATTACTGTGATAATAATGTAGTTAATTTAAAAATAAGCAAGCAAAGAGAGGGCCATAAGGAGCCCTGTATTTCTGCTGTGATGAAGGTGGAGTCTTCAATGGGGCTGGTTGGAGGGGGGCCCCCATTTCTCAGCCACACTTGCCAGAAGTTATCTGGGGGTAGAATGATAAATGCTGACAGACTTGCCCCCCAAGGACAGCATAGGCCTCTGACTGGGGGCTTTAGGGAGAGGAGTCCAGTTCTCGGCTATGCCCACCTGGAGTGGTGTTCCTCTTTTTTCCCTGAGTTGGAGGAAGTAGGTCTTGGTTCAAATAGTAGCTCATTGTGCTTATTGAGTTTTAGTATATTTTCTTTAAGAAATCTTTCTTCTTCTGTATGCTCCTAGAACCATTTACAGAGACTTACTTCAAAGATTGTCTTTTAAAAATAGTTTTCACCGGTTTCACTGGGGAGGCAGATGCACAGAACTCCTCACGCTGTTCTACTCGAAGTGATTCTCTAACCAGCTTTTGATTTTATACCATCGGCTCAACTTTTCTTAAATTCAGTTATTTTTTCTTTAAAACCGAAATTAATACTGTTCAATTTAAAAAGTTTTTGTTAGTGTTGAATAAAGCCTACATATAAAATACTTATTTAACATAATATTTGTCATATGGAATACATTTTTGTAAAGATTTATTTATTTATTTATTTATTTTAGAGAGAGAGAGAGAGTGTGAATGAGTTGGGGAGGGACAGACAGAGGGAGAAAATCTTTAAGCAGAGTCCCTGCTGAGCCTGGAGCCCCACACAGCTGGATCTCACGACCCCTGAGATCATGACCTGAGCTGAAACCAAGAGTCTGATGCCTAACTGACTGAGCCACCCAGCACCATGGAATGCATTTTTGTGAAGAGTAACTATTATCATCTTGAATCAAAAGTGATCATGTGTTCTACATTCATTCACTCAAATACTTTTTGAGTACAGTTATGTATGCTATTCTAGATGGTAGGAATTTTGAGCAAATCAAAGAAGATGACTTCATGGAGCTTATAATCTAAGGGACGAGAAACAACTTAGTATATAAAATAATGTCACAAAGTGCTAAGCATGATAAAGAACATAAAACAGATTGAGTAACTAGAAAGTGTTGGGGGCTACCAGATAAAAGGAGTTCCAAGTATTCTATTTTCTCCATTAATATGTCAGGGACACCTGGGTGGCTCATTTGTTAAGCCATCTGCCTTTGGCTCAGGTCATGATCCCAGGCTCCCGGGATCAAGTCCCTCACTGGGTTCCTTGCTCAGCGGGGAGTCTGCTTCTCCCTCTGCCTGCCACTCCCCCTGCTTGTGCTTTCTTTCTCTCTCTCTCTCTCTCTCTCTAACAAGTAAATAAAATATTTTAAATAAATAAATAATAAATAAATAAATAAATAGATAGATAGATAAATAAATAAAATGTCAAGCTAATCTAAAATTTCCAGATTTTGGCATTTGAATGCCTTTTGTCTTCAGGAGTAGAGCAAAAATCTTTTGTCAATTCCTGATTCTCAGTCTTGGATTTTTGGAAAATATGAAAACACACACACACACACACACACACACACACTGCTTAATACAATAACCATTAGACATTGCTTCTGCTCTTATAAATTCAAACCTGCCTAAAAGTGGTAGAGACAGGCTAATAGGCTCTTTTGGTCACTTCTAATTCTGTACTTATATGACATAAAGACAGTCTATATATATGAACGGGAATTCGGAGAGCAAGGGAGAGACATCCTATAAATCCAATAAAATACTAGTGGAGTTAAAAGTATTGTAGATGTTACAGTTTATTATTCTGATAAAAACATCTAAAAAGAGAGGGAAATATAAACTGTATTATAAGTTACTACTTAAGAGAACTAATTACTAACTTGATTTCTCTGTGTTAGTACACTCTCCAGAAAAGACAATATTCCCTAGACTTCTAAATCACAAATACAGAAATTCTCTGAGCACCCAACATTATCAGAGGGTGTGTGGTAATTATTAAGGCATATGTCCTGTCTTCAGGGAGTCTGTATTATAGCAGAACAAACAAAACAAATCCAGAAATAACAATGTAAAGTTCATATCCCTGGCCACCAGCACAGGACTAGTGTTAATACGAAGTTGGACTAGAGCAGCACTATGTCTGAACTGTTGGACCTTCTTCCTTTGGTCTCATAAGAAGGTGGATAATTTAAGGGGCAAGAATGATTTCTTGGATGTCTCCTACAGCCTTATCTTACTCCTGATTGCCCCGACACCTCTCAGATAATGAGGTGTAGCTGGAAGAGTCCCCAACCTGCTGTTCCAACCATGAATTCCCCTCTGCCTCAGTGGGATTGGGCGCCTGGGAAAGGATGCTGCTCTGTGTTCGGTCTTCCCCTGCCGTGGTCAGGATGTTGTATGCTCGGAACTTGTGCAGAGAAAGTCTGCAAGTTTTTGTGTTACTGGAAGAAACTAGGGAGTTTCATTGCACAGCTGCTCTTCCATCTGAGACAGTGGCTGTGCTCACAGAGCCATTACCATCATTCACAGCTGGCTCCCGTCATGCACTGATCTTTTGCAACAGCCCCCCAACAAATGCTCTTCTTACTGCTTGAAATAGCTTATTTTCTTCTCTCTCTACAGCTTCCGGAAGTTCTGGGCTGTGGGTTCCAAACTTACTTCTAAGTCTTGAGAAATTATCAGTTACCTTGTTACTTCTTAAATTGCTGATCATGACTGACCTAAAATCCCCTCTTTCCCTTTACTAAAAGTCTCTTAGAAGTATATCCATTAAACACCAAATTATTCTTTCGGAGACTCACCTCTCCCTGGGGCAACTTCCAATTCTAATCAACTAATCCCTTTCCCCAGGGCTACCAGAAGATTTATTTTGAGAATTTTGGAAAGGACTGAATTGATCTGAAATACCTTTGGAAGGTACAAAGGGCAGAACTTAGTGACTGATTGGATGTGAGTAATGGAAGGCTGCAAGGAGTTAGGGCAGCCTCCTGGATTCTGGTATAGACCTGTGGTAGAAGACAGATGATAGAAATTCAAGAAGATAGGGAGCTAGCTGGTCAACAGGCTTTGGTAACCCCCAAGATTATGTTTCAAAACTCATGACATCTGTCCAGCTTCAAAAGGGGAGGGTAAAAGTAGAAAGAAATTCAAACAGGACATGTGCAGAAAGGAACAAAATGTAGGCAGTCAAGAAAGATGACCCTGGCTTGGATCAGTCCTATCAGTGGGTGCCACCCTAGACCCATGCCAGAACTTAAACTCAGGTGATAATAACCAAGAGTCTAGGCCTGAAGAGTCTTCTCATGTTGATGTAAAAGTATTACTTGATGATAGGTGCATGGCAGCTCTTTAAGAGTTGAAGTAGCAGATAGAATGGAAATGAGAAAGTGGGAGTTAGAATTTAGGGGTATGTGATCTGAGAATGAGAGAGTGAAGTTTAATCTTTCAGAGCTGGGTAAGCTCTGGACGGTTTAAAGACTGGCCTGGAGGTAAAAGACATTGGAAATATAGGACATCGAGGAATTGTGTGTCTAATGCATTGACTGGATAGGGCATTCTCATGGGGTTTGTATTAAAAATTATGAATAAAGCAAGTGATTCAAAATCCCTCTTATGATGGTAACGAGGGTAAGGGGAGTACAGTAAATTATGGTGAAGATAGAATATGACATTCCACCCCAGCCCTGTCTAATAGAACTGTCTGCAGTGGTGGGAATGCTCTATGTCTGTACTAATGAAATAATAAACCAGCAGACACACTTGCTACTGAGCCCTAGAATAGGACTAGTTTCACAGAGGCACTGAATTTTTAATGCTATGTAATTTAATTTTAATTAAGTTCAATTTACATAATCACATTAGGCTAATGGCTACCATTGGACATTGCAGTTCCACAGATTTGGAAGAACAGTGGACTAAAACCATAAGGGCAAGGTAGTATATTGCCAATCTTACCACCAAACTGGAGCACAGAATACAAGTGAACCCACAGTGTCCTCCACTTGTCTTTCCAGGCATCTTACTATCTACCCTACTCCTTTAAGGGTACAATGGTGTGGAGACCAAAAGAGTAAGTCATGTTTAGGGAGCAGAGAGTAATATATTGTGGATAACTATAAGCTCTTGTTAACTAGGTACTGTTGATAAATATGTGTTGTTGTAGTCTTTATATACGCTATTTTTTTTTTCTGCCAGAATGTCTCTTAAGCTTCTTTATCTACAGCAGCAATTCCCAAAGTTTGGTCCACGAACATGGGGTGTGGGAGGAGTCCCAGGAGTCTTTAAGGAGGTCCAGGAGATCAAGACCATTTCCAGAATATCCTGTGACTGCTTGCCTTTCTTCACTGTGCTAACATGTGCAGTGATATTACAAAAGATTTTATAAAATGATACATACACTTGGCACCAATCACAGCGATGGCAACAAACTATACAAGTGATTACTGCATTTTTCATTGACAGCACTTGAAGTTGGGGGGGAAGAATTTTACTTAGGAATATCTAATAAAGCAGTAAGATTCTTATTTTTATTAAATCATGACTCCTCTTTACTCAACTTTTAAACATTCTATGTGGCAAAAAGGGAAGTACACGTAAAGCACTTATTCTGGACACTGAAATACAGTGGTTATCCCCCAAACGTTGTGCAGTTGTTTGAGATTTGAGATGAACCCACCGTATTTTTTAATGAAAATGCATTTGAAGGAATAAAAGAAACCTAAGATTATTCAGAATCGGGTATTTGGCAGACCTCTGGAAAATGAACAAAGTGAGTTTATCATTTGAAGGAAAAGAATGGATAGTATATGTTACCAATGATAAAATTTGAAATTTGGCATCACAGTTGGAATTCTGAAAAATTTTTATTCGCCACTTAGGCTTGGCCGTTTCTCAGTGCTTAAAAGACAGTTCTGATAATGATTGGGATATTTTTATACTGCATAATGAAAGGTGTCAAAAATGGAAAGTTCTGCATAAGCCTATGAATGAATATTTTTCAAGTGACCAATGCACAGTGGTTCATGTAAAATATGAAAGTGCAAGACAGGCCAGTGGCTTTTAGTGAAACAGTAAGAATAATTGATTGATACTGGTTTTGGATTGCACATTACAACTAACCTGTATGAGTTTACCACTTGTCAAGTGTTAGTGTAATATCAAAGAATGATATGCTCAATTATCTGATAAGGCTATTAAAATTATCTTCCCTTGTTCAATATATGCACTTGTGATGCAGGCATTTCTTTACATACTTTACATACTTCATTCAAAACATTCTGCAAAAGACTTAATGCAGAGCTGATATGAGAAGCCAACATCATTCCTTTAAATCAGACATGAGATTTGCAAAATTGTAAAACAATGATATTCTGACTTTTTGGGGAAAATGTGGCTATTTCCTATAAAAATATATTTTATGTGAACATCTAACGGGTTTTTATGGTTATTTGTAAATCAAGTTAAAATATTTTATAAATTTATTTTCATTTTTCTTTAAGATTTTATTTGTTTGAGAGAGAGAGACTGAGAGAGAGCACAAGCAGGGCAGAGGGAGAGGGACAAGCACACTCTCAGCTGAGCAGGGAACCTGACCCAGGGCTCGATCCCAGAACGCTGGGATCAAGACCTGAGCTCTAGGCAGACATGTAAGCGACTGAGCCACCCAGGCACCCCTATAAATTTCTTTTTCAAATTATAGTATGAAAATACTCAGAGATAAAACTCAGATAAACAAAACCTCTTTGGGATCCTCACTTACTTTTAAGAACATAAAGGGTCTGGAGATAAAAGTTTGAGAACTGCTGGTCTAGAAATGTCTCATTGATTCTTTCAGAACGTGGCTCAAACCTCAGTCTTAAAAAACCTTTTCTCCATCTCTCCAGCCACTCCCTCCCTCCCTGTTCCGTGTTTGTATAGTATTTGTATAATACATGCATATAATACATGCCAGTGCATGTGAGTATTTTGTGTGCAAAAGAGACAAAGATGGACAAACTCATATACAGGTAGAGTCAAGCAACAGCCTTTTGTATAAGGGGCAGACAATGGTACCTTCATGGACAAAGACAAAGGTGCCAGTGGAGAGGGAAAATAAAAATTAAAAGAAAAATGCAGGACAATGAAGCAAGAGCATTTCCTTGATTTTTAAAAATACTGTTTGTGAAAAAAGAGTCAAGGTAAAAGAATTCATCTTAGAAAGCAGCAACTGTGTTTTTCTATCTATATTGAGAGAAGTTAGAAGTGAGAAACACTTCGTATTGGTGAAATGACAACTAAGGACGATGAGAGAGACCATGTTGAATGGCCTCATCCTTTCAAAAAAAAAAAATGAAAGAAAGAAAACTCCACCATCTACTAAATGAAAAAAAAGGGAGGGGAACTTGGAATCGTGACCACTCGACCATCCTGGCTAGGAAACCAACAGAGATGAAATAAGAGATTTGCAGCATGTCGAAGGGAGCGTGGCCATGGTTAGTGAGTTCAGATGTTTGTTAGAACCTCCCTGACCTTGCCCTTGACTTTGTCTTACAGAGCAGGACAGAGAAAGCTACTGAGAGCCAAAGTCAAGTTAAGAACCAACAGAGACAAAGCCATGGAAAAGGGAGCCAGTGAGCCCCCTGGACAGGCACGAAACTCTGTTATGAGGGAGTTTTAAAGATGGGTTGGTTTGTTGGCTTTACTTGGCACATTTGGCTATACTTTTATGTTTTGTTTTGTTTTCCATTTGGCTGTACATTAAGCATAAAGCAAATGATATGAATAACTCTGGCAAATGATTGGTGTGTATTATAATTTTTGATATCTGGCTAATGTCTAATTTAATGAAGAATAATGAGCAACTTTACTAATTATGACTCTAATTATAATGCTTTTATGGGGATAAGGAGTCCTCAGGGTAAAACAAACCCTATGCCTTGGTTCTAAGAAAACGGTATTTGTGTGGCATGTTGTGGAATCTCTTTGATTAGCAATCACCCTTACGTGGCATTGGTGAGGGTCCAGCAGTTCATGTAAATAAGCTATAGTTTTTTATAACAGTTATAAACTGGATCTCCTTAATTAAGTACCATATTGTTTTTGCCTCTTTTGAAGATTAACCAGTGTTTGCTTTCAGTTTTGTGACCCACAGAAAGGAGTTAACATATGAGTTTGTGTATTTCCACCAAGAGAGACTTTTGATTCTTCTTCCAGTTAGCTCTTATATCCTCCAGTGAGTGTTCCTTGATTTCCCAAGGCTAGCCAGATGCCTTTCTACTGGGCTCCCATAACTATGTCAACCTCCCTCTTGGAATATATCATTTGGTATTATAAGCACTCATTCACTTGTCTGCATCTCTCAGACAAAAATATTCCTAAAGGAAAAGATATGTATTTTATTTATTATATCATCCTCAGAGCCAGACACAATGCCAAGGAAATACTATATAATTTGTAAGTATTTGTGATCAAACTGAACACCCACAAAAAAATAAGAAAGTGCTAAAACAAGGCACAATAGCTTTCACCTAAGGTGGTCTTTCCAAGTTAAGTAAAGGGCAAGGTGATGTACAGGGACAGGTTTCAATACTTATATTTGCATATGCAAGCCCGGTAGCTCTTTAGTGTGGACGCAGGAGGTTCTGAAAGAAGGATTACACAGACAACTAGTCTATCCATGTTCCTTTTTTATTTAAGCATTTGGGGTCACATGTTATCTAACATACAGTCACATTTTTTGCTGAAATACTTGAAGTATTTTGTGTCACCTTCATCCTAACTGGGGACATTCTACTAGCCAGAGAATCTCTAAAACCATAGTGAATTGTCATGCACCTCTCTGGATATATATTTAAATTAGAAAAAATATTCACCTAATTCACTTAACACTTATTTTTTTAAAGATGTATGTATGTATTTATTTATTTATTTTAGAGAGCGAGAGAGAGAGAGAGCATGAGGGGGAGGGGCAGGAGAGGGAGAGAAAATCTCAAGCAGACTCCACGCTGAGTGGGGAGCCTGACGCAGGGCTCAGTCTCACGATCCTGAGATCATGACCTGAGTCAAAACCAAGAGTTGGTCACTTAACTGACTGTGTCACCCAGGTGGCCCTCAAATATTTAGAGGTAATTTTAAATGATGCTTTTGAATATGCATTACATGCAGTTAGCACATTACTCAAAGATTACAGGAGAATATGCATAATAGAGGAAGTCTTCTTCCCTTCCACATTGTCCAGCCACATAGCTTGATATGCTCAAGGCAAATACTGATGAAGATTTTATAGGTCATTTGTAAAATGGGAAATTAAGTTAGGTAGAATATATTTTTTAAATAAGTTCTCTCCTGACCCTTCCTGTTGGCTTACTTTCTTTTGTTAGTTGATCCTATAATATCAGATAATTTCTCTTACACTATGTATCATATCTACAACTTAGTATACAATATCTGTCTTTTCTCCTGGACCATAATTTTCATAAAGGATGGGGAAAAATGTGCATCTTATTTCCAGGTGGGCTCTTACCCTTACACTGCCTTGCCCAAGTCTGATATGTAATGAAGTCTGGGTGAATGAATGGGAAATAAATAAGTGTGGGTCAATCTATAAGACCGATCCAAAAAAAAAAAAAAAAAGAGGGAAAGAGAGAGAAACATAGTAGGTCTTTCAAAAAGAGAGAATAAAATTCAAGGAACTGTTTGCATAGTGATAGGGCTGCTGGTGAATCATTCTGGGATAATGAGGCAAACCTAAGATTAATAAAAGCTGGAAGCATGACTAGTCTGGGAGCAGACGGCACAGAGGGAAGAGGTAGTGATACCAGATCCAAAAGTTGGGCTGTGTAAGGGGAGCTAGGACCGTGGCCGTCAGTGGTTGGGGCGCAGCAGGGGGAGGAGAGGTGGGCCTGTTCTTCAGGAACTAAGGAGATGCAGCCCCTGCCAAAGATGTTGCCACAGCGTCTAACCCGAATATTATGCAGCCATCAAAAAACCCGAAATCTTGCCATTTGCAATGACATGGATGGAATTAGAGGGTATTATGCTAAGCGAAATATGTCAATCAGAGAAAGACATGTATCATATGATCTCACTGATATGAGGAATTCTTAATCTCAGGAGACAAACTGGGGGTTGCTGAAGTGGTGGGGTATGGGAGGGAGGGGGTGGCTGGGTGATAGACATTGGGGAGAGTATGTGTTATGGTGAGCTCTGTGAATTGTGTGAGACTGTTGAATCACAGACCTGTACCTCTGAAACAAATAATAAATTATATGTTAAAAAAAAAAAGATAGCAGGAGGGGGAGAATGAAGGGGAGGGGGAATCAGAAGGGGAGATGAACCATGAGAGACTCTGGACTCTGAAAAACAAACTGAGGTTTCTAGAAGGGGGGAGAATGGGTTGGCTTGGTGATTGGTATAAAGGAGGGCACGTACTGCATGGAGCACTGGGTGTTATATGCAAATGATGAATCATGGAACACTACATCAAGAACTAATGATGTAATTTATGGTGATTAACATAACATAATAAAATAAAATTTTTAAAAATTTTTTTAAAAAAGAGAGAAAGATATACTCCCGTTTCTCTTATTCTCACCTCCCTGTTTTCACCTTTGCCTAAACCTGCCAAGAAGCCAGTTGGCAAGAGAAGCTAGTTGGCAGGAAAATGATGTTCCCTGTGATGTAGAACAGAGCCAGGGCAAAAAGCACAGAAAAAAGGATTAGTGAAGTAGCAAATACCCAGTACAATTGACCCTATAACTACCTGGCAGACTAATTTCCAACAGAGCCAGCCCATGGCCAGTGGGACATAAACTACTTCAGTGTCGGTGAATTCAGTATAGATGTCTTTTCTGGCATTACTTATTTTAAGAGAACAAGGAACAAAATATGTCTCTGTCAAGATGAAAGTGTTACACGGACGTTAAATCTGTGCATACTCATAAGATGGCACAGTGTATGAGAAAACACATACTAAGTAATTAATAAAATGAGTTATATCCATACACAATAGAGAATTATGGTGAGAGTAATCATTTCTGACATGTAGAGTGTGTAAGGCTGCTAGAAACACAAAGAATAGAATAGCAAAAGTATTTTAATACTTTTGTGGGAAACATTTATAGCTTCTGGGTTGTAAAAATGTGTGATCATAAAAGATCCTGTGTTTTTCTGACATCAACTTTACGGTCCAAGTAATAGATTTCAGCCATCAGAGGAAACATTCCAGATCCCTTTTTCATTGTTTCATTCTTAAAGAGCTGGAAATAAAATGAGAAAAACAGTTTGTCAATTACATAAATATGGAGTGTTTTTAATAAGTATTTTCTGTGTCTAGAATAGAGAAAATATTATTAGGGTAAGAAAGATGCCCAATTATTGGTAAAAAAAAATATGTGTCTGTGTGTCTATAATATTGGTGAATAGTATCTAAGGAAAGAAGCGAAGAATACAGGTGATGACTTATTTTTGTCTCCTGGTAAAATCTCCCATGAAAAACAAAATAATGCAAGAAAAGTAAATTATTTGAACTGATACTACCCAGGTCATCGAGTGGTGTACTTTAACATTTCTGGGCACCTGATGCGAGCTCACTAAGTAAAAGATTAATTGGATATGTGAAACATTGCAGGTGGAAAATTTATTAGAGTTCATAAAATAAAATGTTTTCACTGGGGGCACCTGGGTGGCTCAGTCATTGAGCGTCTACCTTACGCTCAGGTCATGATCCCAGGGTCCTGGGATCGAGCCCCTCATCAGGCTTCCCGCTCTGCGGGAAGACTGCTTCTCCCTCTCCCACTCCCCCTGTTTGTGTTCCTGCTCTCGCTATCTCTTTCTCTGTGTCAAATAAATAAATAAAATCTTTAAAAAAATAAATAAATAAAATGTTTTCATTGTACAGGTGAAAAATTGAGACCAAGAAAGGACAGAAACATATTCACGTTTATAGATTCATGACAGATAATGGAGTTCCTGTTTTTAGTTTTTTCTTTCTTTCTTTTTCTTTTTTTTTTTAAGATTTGATTTATTTACTTGAGAGAGGGAGCACAAGCAGGGTGGAGGAGTAGAGGGAGAGGGAGAAGCAGGCTCCCCGCGGAGCAGGGAGACCAATGAGGGCCTCGATCCCAGGACCCTGGGATCATGATCTGAGCTGAAGGCAGATGATTAACGAACTAAGCCACCCAGGCACCCTCGTTTTTGTTTTAAACTCCAAATTAAAGTAGTGGGTAAGGCTATTGAATTTGCAGTCAGTCAGCCTTGGGATTAATTCAGAATTCTGCTACTTCTTGTGCAGAACTTCCACATGTAATTAAGTTCTTTCTTCCTCAGTATTTTCGTCTGTACATGGGCATAAACATTATGGAACTTAGGATGCTTAGAAAGATGGAATGAGCTAATGCATCTAAAGCATTGAGCAGAGTGCATAGTAAGGACACAATATTATCTTTTTTGTGTTCTGCCATACCACAGACTTTACGTCAAAGCACTTATTATTCAAGCTTTTGAGTTGAAAATTTGGTCTAAATTTCTATGGTGATCTCTAGGGAGCAGGGAGACAGCAGTCATTCACAATTTCCTGTGATATTTTCTTCAGGACCCACTCCAAGATCTTCCTGCTATCATTGTGGTTTTCTTGTCCAAACCAACAATCTAGATTTATTGTTTCCTGATTAGTCCTGTTATCTAAACTGAACAGGCTACTCAGCAGCAAACTGACCACCGGAATTTTTAGTCTATTTGGACAAAGAACTTTGTAATTAGGCCTTACTTAAAGGTGTGGAATTAGGGAGAGTTCAGTGAGGACAACACTTCTGGCTACATGGTTTTTACATGGGGGCCTGGATATGAATGACAGTACCACATCAACACAAAATAAGCAAGAGAAGACAGTAAGTATTCAGTGAGATGCTTTGTACATAATGGTGCTCATAAATTTCTGTTAAAATGAACTGGATAAAAAGATATGGAGTTGGAATATGTTCCAGGCATGGTTTTTCTGGAGAACGTAGCAAACCTATTAAGGACTTTGCAGATGCCTAGCATTCAGTCAGAAATACATATATAATACCAGTAGCCAAAGTCAGGGCCTTGATAGGAAAGGCATGAGACTAAGGATGGTTGGTTATATTGAGGTAGAGGCAGTTGAAATATACCAACTCCCAGATTCCCCTCTGCCCTCTAGGCCTGCGGACTTAGTGTACTCTGCCTTATGAGAGAAAAGTGGTCACTCTTGTTCAAAGACATAACTGTGGCAATTGCCTCTCCCTGACCTCTTTAGGATTATCCCTCAACTACCCTCCTTGCCACCATACCAATAATTTTGTCCAATCTGAGCATGACTTGAAAAGAGAAAAGCTCATTACAGGAAGCAAAGAGAGGAATGTTTTACCAAAGGAACTATCAGAGCTGCCTCATATGACATGCCTCACACATGCCAAAAAGAATTGGAGAGTAGCCCTGTGAGTGGAGACTAAAGGTACTGAACCAGAAGGGACAAGAATATAATTGTGGATAAGAGAGAGCTTTCAGTTTGAAGCACAAGTTTCATGCCTCAGGAATTAACCCCTGGGCACAGGTCTTTGGAGATGATTTTCATAGGCTTCTTGGATGACTCTTAGAAACTTGCAAAAGGTGATGGCCCACCTTAAGTGAGTTAGAGATGGCAGAATAGCTATGGGATGGGAAAGTGTGCAAGAATGGAGCCTCAGGCTCAGAGAAGAGCAAATGCTAGAATAAATCTCTTAGGTAAAATTGGGAGAGACTACAGTTGAAAATGCTAAAGCAATAAAGCATGTGCTGGTGAACACACATTCCTGAGTACCTCAATAATGGCTGTCCTCTGTATGACACAATTGACAGTGGATAATTCTGTCACTTAATGAGGTTGAGAATATCCCAAAATAGTCAAGGTCCGGGAGCAGCACTTAACCATCAAAAGCAACATGGGTGTAATGACCAGAAAGGGCGTCTAAGTCAAAATGGCAGCCTTGAGACATCTGACAGCTGGCTCATCTTTGGAGATGACTCCTGAAATGTGGTGTACTCAGAGGCAACAAACAAAAATATGTTTCATATATGTAGCCTTGGTGGTGCAACTAATGTTTAAGAGCTCTTGGTGGGACCAGACTAGGTCACAGTAAGAGGCCAGTCTTCTTCTGAAACTGTGTCATGGACTGATTGTTTGTGTCCCCTCCGGAGTTCACATGTTGAAGCCTTCCCCTCCCCACCACTGTGTTGGTATTTGGAGATGAGGCTTTTGGGATATAATTAGGGCTAGATTGTTAGATGAGGTCATAGGGTGGATTAGGGCCCTCATAATGGGATTACTGCCCTTGTAAGAAGAGACTCCAGAGAGGCTCACTCCCTTGCTCTCTGTCTTTCCCTGTAAGGACACAGTGAGATGGGGACCACCTACAAGCTAAGAGAAGAGGCTTAGAATGAACTTACCTTTCTGGCATCTTGATTTTGGACTTCCCAGCCTCCAGACTGAGAAACAAAGGTCTCTCATTTAATCCACCAAGTCTATGGTACTCTGTTATTGCCTGTTTTCTTTATACTCCCTTGCTTTCCTTACATCCTTCCATGCTCTCCTTGAGAGTACTCTCTCAGTCACGAATCTCTGTCTTTGGCTCTACTACTGTGGAACCCAACTTAGGATACTAATGTTTATTGAGAATATACCAAAAATGCCCACACTCGGTATACAGTGGTGAATCAATCAAGTATATAGTAGCTTCATAGGGCTCAGAGCCTAGTGATCTCATTGGCATTATTTACTAAGCATTTTATTAATGGGATTTGACAGTTACTTATAAGCATACTTTTGTTCATTTCATAACATCTTTTAAAGTTTTTATTGGCTTCTGGATGTATTGCTTTTTGATCAGAGAATATGCCAAATACTGTCTTACTTAGAGAAAGTGTACTAAGAGCTTAATACATTTTATACATATTCCAGAAATATTCAAAGATCGAGTATATTATTTGACTTCTTAACCTGTTCTTGTCTTATGCTTTTCTGGTATTGTTCCATAGGTGACATATTTTCTGGTTTCTCATTGATATTTCTAAACAGGTTTCTTTTATAAAGATGTTTCCTCTGGTTTCTTTTCTTTTTCTTTTTCTTTTTTAAAGATTTTATTTATTTATTTGACAGAGACAGAGATAGTGAGAGCAGGAACACAAGCAGCGGGAGTGGGAGAGGGAGAAGCAGGCTTCCTGCTGAGCAGGGAGCCCGATGCGGGGCTCGATCCCAGGACCCTGGGATCATGACCCAAGCCGAAGGCAGACGCTTAACGACTGAGCCACCCAGGCGCCCTCCTCTGGTTTCTTTATTAAATTATTTCTTCAAGCATCCTCTTAATATTTTTCAGGTTAATTTTTGTTCTACTTGTTTTGCAGCATTTAATCAGTTCCCGTATTCTTCAGTTCGCTCTCTCCCTCTCTCTCCTCCTGCTGCTGGTCCCCATCCTTATGTGAGGAGTTATGCTCCCCATCTCAGCGTTTGCTAGCAATCATGGACCATCAGTTACCCTGTTCTTTCCACATTTCTCTTGGGTAATATTGGGGACCTGAGTACATATTTCAATGACAACCATAAGGCCTCATTCTTGGCACTAGGTTGGTATATTTCTGCCTTTAGAGATGGTCTTATTTTACCCTCTGCTGTCTTCTTATACATCAAACTTAAAGAAGTATGCTTTATGTGAAAACATACAATTTCTAGCGTGCCGAGCTACATCTTGGTCTTTTCCTGGCTCAGTTAATTTTACATCCGAGGGCTCTACCCTCCCGCCTGGGTTTCAATTTGCCACCACTTATTTCTCTTCTTCCCATAGTTGCCCTATTGTTATCTGTCAGCCATAGCCTCTGCATGGAAGAGGGACTGTGCGGGTGGATATTAGCTGTATTCTGATCACACAAAGAAGAAATGCTCAGCAGTGGTGAAGATTGCTTTCACCTCATATTTTTGTTAGTGGTCCGGCGTCTAATTTTGAAAAGAAAATTTAGGGAGACAGAATCATCAAACACCACAGGCAAAAAACCACTTAAAAGCACAATCAGAAAAAATAAATAAATAAAAGCACAATCAGCTAATTACATTTTGAGATATTAAAATGTAGTGCTAACTTCAGCTATATTTTCCCAAAGGACAGACACTCACCAAATACCCTGAGAGCTCTTCTTGGGAATATGATCAGCTACACTCCACCCGCTCCATGCCCCAGTGAAAATCCATCCAACGTGTCTTTCAAGTCTTCCATTTTATGGAATTCTCATGGAGACTGGAGCAGTCTAACAGTATATAACTCTATAGAAAAATGCAAATGCTGTGAGATACTGCACAGTGTTGAGTTGCATCTGCCATTATAAAATATTCAGATGAGAACAGTTAAATAGGAAGAATAAGCCAGTACAGCATGGAAAGAAACTTGAGCTTTTGGCACAGTTTCTAAAATAATTAACATATAAAGCAATTTTATGGGTTTTTTTTAAGATTTTATTTATTTGAGAGAGCGAGAAGGAGAGAGAGAGAGAGAGAGCAAATGAGGGGGGAGGTTCAGAAGGAGAAGCAGACTCCCCGCTGAGCAGGGAGCCCGATGCGGGACTCGATCCCGGGACTCCAGGATCATGACCTGAGCCGAAGGCAGTCGCTTAACCAACTGAGCCACCCAGGCGCCCCATATGAAGCAATTTTAGTATGTTCTTTTCAAGTTAATCAGCAGTGCACTTGACTATTCTTATATGAAACATGTAACCACAGGAATTAAACATAATTCAACTGCAGTTTAAAAATACTTATTTCCACATATCATTGCATTGCCTGATCTCTTTTATTTACCTGATCTTGCTTGTGGAAAAAACAATTGGCAAAATTGTACACACTGATAGTGTCCAAATATGTCTAATAGCTTAGAAGAATAATATGAACAAGGTGTGCATGATGGAAAAGTTATTTGCATGATTTAAATGTGAGAGCTAAAGAAAGAAAACTAGGAGAAAAATACGAAATATTATGCATCTGTAAAAATGTGTTACTTTGATCATTTAAATTCATCAAAATTCTACTGTTTTGAGCTAATCTGTAAGTAATTTATTAAATAAACTGAATATAAATGCACTCATATTCCAGGGTGGCCATGTAGGTGGGAGAACGAGCCAGAAGATATACCCTATATTGTAAAACACACGTACACATTATTTTCCTGCAATGACTATCTGCTCAGGACAAAAGCTGGGACCCTAGTTCACTCTTCTCCTAGAGCAAAAGACTTCCTACACGGTTCTTGGATAGTCTTGCAAGTAGGACCCTCATTGGTGGGCCAGCCATACATGCGCAGACATGTTCGACTTTGTAGTGTGTATAATAAGGCAGGGTGAGGTAAAACATGACACTTTCACATAGGGTCATTGGAAAAGAGCTTAATAAAGGGACAGTGGACAAATGTGCTCAGAGCATAGCAACACCAAGCAGTGGTACAGAATGTGAGATGAAGCCGAGGTCTGAAGGGAAAAGTGGGGAGAACAGAATAAACAGAACCCAGGAAGGCTTTTGTCAAGGGCTGTGACTTGGGGACCCAACCAACCTGCAGGCAATACGCTTAAGAAATATTCTTCTTCTTGGGACACACGAGGGGTTCAGCTGGTTAAGCTTCAGCTGTCGGCCTCAGTCATGATCTCGGGGTCCTGGGATGGAGCCCCACATCGGGCTCCTTGCTTAGCGGGGAGTCTGCTTCTCCCTCTCCCTCTGCCCCTCCTCCTGCTCATGCTCATGCTCTCTGGCTCGCTCTATCTCAAAAAGGTGAATAAAATCTTTAAAAGAAAATATTCTTCCTCTTGTCCCCATCATCTGAACCAGTGTGGAAGGCAGAGAGCAAAGCAATGCGTGGATGCAGTCCACACAAATGAGTCTCCCGGGCACAGATCACTGCAAAAACTAGTGGACAGTTTGTCTGGTTTCAGTAATGTGAACTCTTGCTTTGGTGACTGCCTCATCAGGCTCCATTCATCACCCCCCTCTCTCTCACCTGCGGCCCAGCACACATTTCGTGGTAGCAGAATCAGCATGGTAGAAAGTGACAGGGGAGCTCCATTTTAATTTCATCACTTTACTAGGGTTAGGCTTCCAAAATTGACTGAGAAGATTTTAATGTATGTATTATGTCAAAATCAAAAGGATAATACTAAATTAATTTTATAATATGTAACTGATGACTGGATTTAGGGAAGCCCTCTATCTTCCCGTGGTTTCCAAATCTGCAAACATACATGTTGTCAGATAAATGAGAAATAGCTTAGACCCCGACTTAGAATCAACATGGCATAAGTTATTGGTTTGTAGGCTGCAGCTCGTAAAACAATAAATAAGTAAAAATCCTGGGTCAGGAGCAAATTGGATCCAGTAGTGACATTATTGCAGAATTTGGTCCATGGCGTAGTTTTCACACCATCCTGACCATCCGGTGTGCTTAGCTATAAATTACCTGGCATTCAGCTTATCAAACGAGGAGCCAACCGAATATTACCTTGTGCTGGAGATTGGTGATGTGCCAGTGGAGTCTAAGTCACACTTTCTGTTCCTGTGCTGCTACACCGAACAGCTCAGAAATGTCAAGAATGTTACCGAGCTGCCAACGTGTCAAATGCATGGTGGAAAGTACATGGCAAAAAGCTTTCCCTTTTGTTTTCTTGGTTGCGTTAGTGTATTCTGAGCTCTTTTATGGCTCCAGATGGGCAACACTTGAACAATTGCTTTTCTTTCATAGAAAACATTGTCATTCCCTTGTAGCAGGGAAAGTCCTGTTGTTTATAGCACAGATTGTTCTCTGCTGTGGAATTATGAACCCAAACCTTTGAGTGGATTCAGTCTAATGCTTAAAAAATCTGACATAGCCAGTTTGAGGTTTCTAGAATAATTCTTGGTCTGAACTTGAGAATTGAGACTTCTCCTTAAGTAATTCAAACCAAAGAGAACCCTCCCAACCTCTCTCCTTCTCTCTCCTATTCTCAAAGACCCTGTAGCGAATAAAGATTGAGTTCAGTTATCAGGCAGCTAACTATAAGCAAATTCTCCCCTTTATGTGTCTGACCTAAAGCAGAAAATACACTAGTTTTTGGCACTGAAAGACAGCAGAGAGGATTGGAGGTGCACAGTATGAAAGCCTTGGAGTCTGGAAGCTTACATCGTAAGAGAAAGCTCAATGAGCAAGAATGAGGACCCCTGCTTTGTGCTGGTGGTCTCACAACAGTCGTGTGATCTCAATTAAGGCTCCTAACCTTAAAGTGAGGATAATGGTACTTCCCCGCTCTAGTTTTATTGCTCGATACTGAGCCTCGAGGGAGATGATGATGTGACATTAGGCAGTGGGTGGAAAATGTAGGGATCTATACAAATACAGCATGAATAAAAATAACAGAACAAAATTTGTTATTTGGAAAAACACGAGCATAAAAATGCTACAGAAACACACAACCCAATTTCTGATAAAGCCCTCCTATATCAAATAATCGTGGTATACAGAATCAATTCTTAGGAAAAGCAAAATATGATCAAGTGTAATCATCATTCAAAGCTTTTGGAACAGATCTTACTAAATTGTGTTCTATGAAATTCTTTAAGCAGAATATTTACAGATGTTATGTTAAAAGAAGAAGGAGGGGAGGGGAGCAGAGTGGAGGGAAGGACAAGACAGAAAGTATGGGATTCCATGGTCAAATAAAGTAAGTTTGGAAACAAAAATTAAACAGATAAGATGTTTCAGACTTTCATATCCTGATACTCACCTTCATCATATGTAAGAGGGGTACATAGTATGCAGTGTTTCAAAATTAAAAAAAAAAATTGAAACAGCTAGACTATACCTGGAAAAATTGCTGTTGTAGAGGGGTTTACTTAATCAAGCAATTCTGGAAAGCAGCCAAGTCCTGGAACAGGGGAGGTAGCAGGGGAGGGTGCACAGAGAACATCAATCAGAACAAACAAAAAGAATAACAGTGACTAACATTTGTTCAGTAATTCACAGATTACAAAACATTTCCACATAATTATCTCTTTTGATTCTCAGTTCACTTTTGCAAATAGGTACTGTAACCACACTGGTGGAGTTTCAGTGTCTAAGATCACAGAGCTAGTGACAATATGAGTTTCAAACCGAAGGTGTCTAACTTCAAATCTACTCAGTTTCCACTGTCGCCTGCTGCTTTATTGTTTAGAAAGAGTAAGAGAGACAGTGTCATACTTTGTACTAGTTCTTTAAAAACCCCAAATAAGGGATAGAGACTTTTCCTTCTATTAGATCCTAAAAACCACACGGCAAAGTAGTTTTTAAAGGAAACTCTCCAGGGGGCCTTTTAGACATCTGGACAGTTGATATGAGTGGCATTTAATGGAATGAGGGACACTCTGCTGTCCCACTGTGCTACGGGGGAAAGGGCTGAACCATTTTCAAATGCCCTGCTAAACTACTAGTTGAGCTGGTGCTGAGCACAGTGGAAATACAGCCTGATAGGACTTTACACATGGTAATGCTAAAAAGTTTTTAGAAAATTATGTGAAAAACTAATATAGAAGGCATTATGATGGGATGCCACTATGGAATAAAGACCTTGTCTTAAATTGATCAACACTGAGCATTCTTCCCTATTAATTATAACATTTACAAATACACGCTGGATTGAAAATGGTTGAAAAGAATTACAGGGGCCCCTGGGTGTCTCCACCAGTTAAGCATCCAATTCTTGATTTTGGCTCTGGTCAGGATCTCAGGGTTGGGAGGTCAAGGCCCACATGTGGCTCTGCTCAGCGTGGAGTCTGCTTGAGATTCTCCCTGTCCCTCTGCCCCTGCCCCACGTCTCTCTCTCTCTCTCTCAAAATAAAATTTAAAAAACAACTTTTTCAAAGAATTAGAAGTTACTGTAAAAGAAATGAAACCACTTATAAGTATGGAAAAGGTATTGAGAAAAACTGAACAGAATTAGAACCAAATATTATTAAAATAGAGATAGCAAGGCTTTGATCAAATTTCAGCTGGGACAGATGGTTAAAAATATTTCCTTGTTGCCATCCTATACACATATATTCAATTTGGAAACATAACATTAAGAAATCTGTTATAAAGTTACATACTAATTTTTTTTTTTTTTTTTTTTTTTTTTTTTTTTGCTGTATTATCAAGTTAACAGTTTCTTTTCTATCTTATTCTGCTACTGTCCTTGGAGGTCTCCTATACAGCTGCTCTAGAAACTGTAGTATTAATGGTTTCTTTTTCTAATCCCTGCTACCTTTCAAAGGATATTGTAATCAAGACGTTGTAAAGTACTAGAGATTGCCCAGGGGCCTCAAGATGTAGGACCTTTCAAGGTAGGAGAGATGATTCTTACGGTATCTCATTATTACACAATGCTTTTGAAAAGAGTTAGTTTAGGGACAACTAATGTTTTGACCTATTTGTATCATTCAAGGGTCCATGTATGACCAAGTATCAGAAGGTCTGATTCTGATCACTTAATTCTGTGTAATTCCTCTGAACTCAGTGTCTATATCAGTAAGATTAAAAGATTTGTATTATATGGCTTCTAAGGTCATTTCTAATCCTGAAATTCTAAGATTCTCTAAAATCTCACTGTAATAAGTGTTTTTCATTAGGGTGCAAGCACCTGCTTATTTTGTGATGTTGACTATTCTGACACAGGAATTTGATAATAATATCTGGTCTTTAAATGATGTATCATTTACGTACACACTTGACCTCTGCAGGAAAACAGCACATCTGACCACTTGGTTTCCTATTAGATGAAACATTCATCTTGCTTATTTTTCCTTCAGTCCAGCAAAATGCATCATTGCCAGATTATGCATGACTTGTAAGTATATTTCAAAACCTATTCGAATGAACACTCGGAAATGACATAGTCTCAAAATCTTAAAATCAAACTTGACATCTTTCACACCAATGTCTTGAATCAGTTGCCAGAGCATGTGGCTTATACCTCCTTCTCATTCCTGAAAAGCCTATGGATTATTTCCAATCCAGCCTCATTATTCCTGCCTAATGTAGGCCCTGAGGCTGTATCAACTGTGCGTCCATGGCATCCACGGCAACCGTCCTAACTGGGTTAAGGCTGTCTCTCTCTCTCTCTCTCCCTACTGCTTTCTGTCCATTTCAGAGGACTTTAACATTCAACTTCACAGCTTGTCAATTGCAAAACCCCTAGAGAGCATTGTTCACATACACACTGCATGCACTCGCCAGACTCCTCGGCTTAACTCACACATTCTCTAAGAGATGATGCTCTCTTCATGTAATTATAGAACTCCTCTGAGGTGGGTCATGCCTATCTTAGAGAGCTCTGGATGCCATAACAACATACCATAGGCTGGGTGGCAAAAACAACGGAGATTTATTTTCTCATAGTTTTGGAGGCTGAGAAGTTGGAGATCAGGGTGCCAGCAGATTTGGTTCCTAGTGAGAGTTCCCTTCCTGGCTTGCAGATGGCTGGCTGCCATCTTGCTGCACCCTGACAAGAAAGGGCCTGTCCTTGGTGCTTGTGCAGAGAGAGACAGAGAAAGGGAGAGGGAGGTAAGGAAGTGAGGAGAAGGGGAAAGAGGGAGGGGTGAGTGACAGAGAAGTTTTGAGAGAGGGCTTCTTCTTACAGGGCGGTCACTAATCCTGTCATGAAGGCCCATTCTCATGACCTTGTGTAACCCCAGTTACCTCCCAAAGGCTCCATCTCTAAATAACACTGGGCTTAGGGCTTAAACATAGGAGTTTTGAGGGAACACAAACATTCAGTCAATAACATTCTGTTTCAGTGCCCCACCCAAATTGATCTCCTTCTCACATGCAAAATACATTCATTGCATCCCAGCAGCCCCCAAAATGTAAACTTGTCCCATCATCAACCCTACAGCCTGAAGTCCCAAGTCTCGTCTCAATATCATCGGAATCAGAAGCAGAATTGCTCTTTAGCTGTGAACTTTTGAAACCAGAGCTATGGTTTCTGTGCTTCCAACACACAGTGGTGGGACAGGCATAGGATAGACATTCCCATTCCAAAAGGGAGAAATAAAAGGAAAGGGATTTGGGTCCCTGGCAAGTCCCATATCTAGTAAGGCAAATTTCATCATGTGTTAAAGCTCGGCAGTCATCAATCCTCTTTGGATTGCGCTGCCCTACAGGCCTGCTGGGGCAGTCGTCCCACCTCAGTGGCTCTGCTGGGTGACGTTATGCCCCCAAGTCTGTGGGCTGCCTGGCCCCATGGCTTTGCAAGATGGATTCCTCCCCAGGTCTTTGGTTGAAGCCTATCCAATCTGTTAAAAACAAGATGGTGGCCCAGATGATCTCTGAATTGCCTTTGGGGTCCTTCCCCTTTCTTGAAGGAGAGTGCAAGTTCACATCCTAATAACACTATGACCCAATCCTATAGGATCTAACAAGTTGTATAGACTTCCTTTATTTTGTCCCATCTCCATCCCCTTCAGTTCAAACTGGCTGTGTTCAATTTATATAATCCCAGCCACGCCTTTGGTGTTCTCTTTGGCATGGGTTATTTATTATTTAGTTTTGCAACATGGTCGGTGCTTATTTGTATTTATTTTTGCAAAACGGTCGGCTCATAGTTTTCTTAATGTTTAAGTTCTT
This sequence comes from Zalophus californianus, assembly GCF_009762305.2. Taxonomy (NCBI): domain Eukaryota; kingdom Metazoa; phylum Chordata; class Mammalia; order Carnivora; family Otariidae; genus Zalophus; species Zalophus californianus. The sequence continues at coordinate 15,522,350 of NC_045599.1, forward strand.
GTTCCTTTTACCTAACAATTCCTCCTTCAATTCCTCTCTCCCTTCTTGCGTTAAACTGTAAGCAACCAGGAGGAAGCACACTGCTCCTTCTACTTTTTGCTTAAAAATCTCCTCTGTTAAAAATATCCACTTGCATTGCTCCCAAGTTCTGCCTTTTACAAAACAGAAGAATTCCAAAACAGTTCAACCAAGTTCTTTGCCCCTTTATAACAAGGATTGCTTTTCCTCCAGTTCCCCCCCATTTTTTTTAAAGATTTTAGTATTTATTTGAGCATGAGAGAGAGAGAGAGAGAGATAGCACAAGCAGGGAGAGGGGCAGAAGGAGAGGGAGAAGCAGGCTCCCCACTGAGCAGGGAGCTCAATCCAGGGCTCGATCCCAGGACCCTGGGATCCTGACCTGAGCCAAAGGCAGACATTTAACCGACTGAGCCACCCAGGCGCCCCTCCTCCAGTTTCCAATACAATGTTCATTATTTCCATCTGAGACCGCACCAGAATGGTCTGTCATGTCCATATTTCTACAGTCTCTGCATGAGTGTTTATGCGCTAAGAGGATAGAGCCTTGCTTTCTAACTCTCTTCTTCCTCAGTTCCCACCAGAGTAGCCCTAATATCCATAGTTCTAGCATGCACCTTAGAACCCCTAGGACCCCTCCAACCTCTACCCCTCACCCAGCTCCAAAGCTGCTTTCACATTTTTACATATTTGTTCCAACACTGCCCTACTTCTCAGTGTCAAAACCTGTCTTCATACTACCATATGACTCAATAATCCCACTTCTGGAAATATATCCAAAGGAAATGAAATCAGGACCTCAAAGAGATATCCATACTCTCCCACGTTCATTGAAGCATTATTCAGTATAACCAAGATATGGAAACAACCTAAGTGTTACTCAACAAATGAATGAGTAAAGACGATCTCTCTCTCTCTCTCTCTCTCTCTCTCAGTGGAGTATTATTCAGCCATGAAGAAGAATCAAACACTGGCATTTGTGACAAATTGGATCAATCCTGAGGGCATGATGCTAAGTGAAATAATTCAGACAAAGACAGAAACTGTGTGGTCTCACTTAAACATGGAATCTTTAAAAGCTGAACCTGTAGAAAGAAACAATAGAGTGGTGGTTACTAGTGGTGGGGAATGGTGAAAAAGGGGAGATGTTGGGCAAAGGGTATAAACTCTCAGCTATAAGATGAGCAAGTTCTGGGGATCTAATGGTACTGCATAGAGACTGTAGCTCATGACACTGTATTACATACTTGAAAGTTCCCCAAAGAGAAGATTGTAAATGTTTTCACCCCAAGAACGAAATGGTGATCATGTGACAGGATGAAGGCATTAGGTGGCCCTCATTTTACATCTTTCAAATCATCACACTGTACACCTTAAACTTACGTAGCATTATATGTCGCATATTGCTAAAGCTGGAAAAAAACAAAACAAAACAAAATCTATCTTAGCTTGGGGTTCCATAACAGAATACTCTTAAGCTAAGTGATTTAAGGAATGGATACTTCTTTTCTCACAGTTTTGGAAGTGAGGAAATCCAAAATCAGGGTGGTGGCTGATTCAGTTCCTGGGGAGGGTTCTCTTCCTGGCTTGCAGATTTCTGTCTTCCCATAGTGGCCGCACATGACCTTTCCTTGGTGCACGCTCCTAGAAGGAGACATCTCTCTCTTCCTTTCCTTATAAAGCCACTAATGCTGGGGCACACTGGTGGTACAGTTGGTTAAGCCAACTGACTTTTGCCTTCGGCTCAGGTCATGATCTCGCGGTGGTGGGATCAAGCCCCTGGTGGGCTCTATGCTCAGAGCAGAGTCTGCTTGAGTTTCTCTCTCCTTCTCCCTTTGCCCCACATTCTCCCCCCACACCCTGGAATAAATAAATAAAATCTTAAAAAAGAAAATAAAATCACTAATGCTATTCTTTTTTTTTTTTTTGACAGAGAGAGACACAGCGAGAGAGGGAACACAAGCGGGGGGAGTGGGGGAGGGAGAAGCAGGCTTCCCGCGGAGCAGGGAGCCTGATGCGGGGCTCGATCCCAGGACCCTGGGATCCTGACCTGAGCCGAAGGCAGACGCTTAACCGACTGAGCCACCCAAGCGCCCCCACTAATGCTATTCTGAGGCCCCGCTTTCTTGAACTAATTTAAGTCTAGCTACCTCCCAAAGGCCCCATCTCCAAATACCATCATGCTGGGGGGTAGGGCTTCAACATTGGTATGCACTGGGGGCACAAACATTCAGACTATAACAATATATATTTGAAGCTTGAGTTAAGGCTTGGGCCAAAGCTCATGGACTTCTGGTGAGCCAGAGGGATTGAAAAGTGCAAGTAGCATGCCAATTAATTAGAGTAGTAGCTTCATTATGGACCCCGATTATTGTATCAAGGTCCACTAGCTCAGATTGGCAGGGCATCTAAGTCCTTATACTCAGCATTATACAGAATGCCTAGACTCTTTGCAGAGTTGGGTCATCCCATCCCAGTTTTCAGACGAGGAACTAAAACTACATACTCTGACCATACACTGTGGATGACATTGCTGGGCACCTTATACCTGGCAGGACCCAGCTTTATTTTCCAGAAGGCCAGAGAATTCCTTAAGCAGAGGGAGGGGTAGAAGTGCTGCCAAATTCTCTGTCCTCCTTGATTTTATCAAAACCAATAATTCTTCCTGGCTCACCCTTACTAACTTTCTTGTGGGAGAGAAACAAAAACTAAGATAAAAAAACTAAGGACCCCAAAACTTAGAGCAACAGCGATCGCCAAGTACCTACTAAAATTAATTGGGTGCGTGAATGATTGAGTAGAATTTTCAGTGATCTTGGTGCTAGTAGGGTGTGTTGTTTTCTATGAAATGATCAAGTTTTTGTTGGTTGTAGCTGAATCGCCTTCCAGGGAAAGAGGCTGCTAAGCTGTTAAACTGTGCAGAGTGGCAATCAGCCAAGTTTTAAAAACACCTCTTTAGCATGTCTGTAAGAGTCCTGGAGTATTCAAAATCTCAGGTTCTCTCTTCACTTGGCCCAGAAGGTTGAAGCTGAGAGGCGGAATGGGATGTCAGGCACAGGTCCCAGGGATTTAGGATGAGTGGAAACTCCTGAAGACTTGGGTGAAAGGAGTAATTGTTTCAGAATTGCTTGCACATGTGGGGCAGTTCAGCGGCTCTGGGCTTGGTGAGGTCTTCTAAGCTGGGACCTTGAGATGGGACTGGATGAAGGGTTCTTGGTACAGGTAAACTGAATGCCCAATGGAAGACCTGAGCGAAGCTAGCTTTGAGAAGCAAGAACGATTAAAAGATGTTAATCTCAGGGCGCCTGGGTGGCTCAGTCGTTAAGCGTCTGCCTTCGGCTCAGGTCATGATCCCAGGGTCCTGGGATCGAGTCCCGCGTCGGGCTCCCTGCTCAGCAGGAAGCCTGCTTTTCCCTCTCCCACTCCCCCTGCTTGTGTTCCCTCTCTCGCTTTGTATCTGTCAAATAAATAAATAAAATCTTTAAAGAAAAAGATGTTAATCTCTAAGTGTGAGAAAAAAATAAGGTATATGATCCAGTTAAAGTCTATGTGGAGGATACCTGTTGTTTTTATATTCACAGGGGCACATTTCCTCTTGGTGGAGAAATAGGGCACAGGTGTAGGCAATTTGATCCAAGTTGGGCCAGTCATTAAACTTCCTCACCACCAGTTTCTCACCCAAGCATTGCTAACTTCTATGGTGTCTTTCTTTGTGTGAATCTGAAAACGATTTTGCTTCTTGAAAACACTTTACCTCTTCTTTTTAAAAAATTTTTTAAAGATTTTACTTATTTTAGAGAGAGGGAGAGAGAGAGACAGCATGAGAGGGAGGGAGAGAGAATCTCAAGGAGACCCCACACTGTGTGTGGAGCCCGATGCAGGGCTCGACCCAGGACCCTGGGATCATGACCTGAGCCGAAGGCAGATGCTTAACTCACTGCGCCACCCAGGCGCCCCCAAAAGACTTTACTTCTATATAAGAAAATTATCATAATATACAGATTTCGGTGGAATAACTTGTTTTACTGCCACCTGCTGGAAAATCGTGGTAATAAGTATACAAATGTATGCCTTATTAAGAATGCCACCAACTCTGGTATCAGCTTTGCAACCAAGCCAGTCATGACGATGGGCTGTGTCCATACCCTATGCTAGCCCTATCAAAGTCTTCTCCTGGAAGCTTGCTATGATGATCTTTTCCTTTTCTAGTTGCAAAGTTGTGAAGATGTGAGCCTGGACTTACCAGGGACCCCATTTTAACATTATGTAGAAATGAGCTTAAGAGAAAGTAACAATCCACAAAACGGCAGTGGGATGCAGGGACAGAAAGAAGCAGTCCCAGTGATCTTAGAATTTCTGGTTCCAATCCCACGTGAAGGTATTTCTATCCTTACCTTTCTTTGATTTGGCTCTGAAACAATTTCCTTTGTTAAGGCAAAGTTCAGTTTCTGACACATGGATAAAAAGCAAAAGACAACAAAACAAAAGCCAAGTATATATTGACTTCGGAGATCAAGTGAAATAAACTGATTACAGTTGGGAGAGAAGGCAAGATGAGATACTCTGAGGTAATCTCAGTTTTTATATTCGAGTCATGTGTGGAATTACCTAATTGTTCCTACTAGGACTGTGTCTTGATAAACCTAGTTGCTACAGATCCTCCATGGTGTAGATTCTTGCCCAGAGTAGCCATTTAAAACATATTGGTTGAATTAAATTAATCCCAAAACGCATAAAGATGGACAACACTTCGTTCAGTATTTTATTTTCGTGTCAGGTATTTATTGAGCAACTGCTTTGCAATAGACACAGTTCTACTTAGAATACTTCCACTTAAATTTGCAGATCACGTTTTGTAAACCAAAATGCATTTATCTATAGAAGCTAGACGTCATGCCAAAAGCAGTCGATAAAAAGGAGACACCTGGGGACAAATGGAGGCCACTCCAACAAAACATATGAGTCAACATGGAGTTCTAGCTCGTAGTTTGTATTCTCTAGATGTGAAACATTGGATATATCTTCTAACCTCCCAGGGTCTTAGTTTTCTCATCTATAACATAAAGAGATATAACTAGACGATCTTTAAGGCTTACTGTGGCTAAAAAGAAACCTGAAGTTTGGGGCGCCTGGGTCGCTCAGTCAGTTAAACGTCTGCCTTCAGCTCAGGTCGTGATCCCAGGACCCTGGGATCCAGCCCCACATTGGGCTCCCTGCTCAGTGGGGAGCCTGCTTCGCCCTCTCCTGCTCCCCGTGCTTGTGCTTTGTCTCTGTCAAATAAATAAAATCTTTAAAAAAAAAAAAAGAAACCTGAAGTTTTCTTTTCATCTCTCAAACCAGTGATTTTCAAACTGTGATCCCTTTCTGGCAGCCTAGGAACACGTTGAAAGGCAAATTTCAGACCTCACCCCAGACCTACTGGATCAGACACCATGGGGGCGGGGGGGCCAGTAATCTGTGCTTTAACAAGCTCCCATGCATGCCAGACTTTGAGAGCCACTGCCCAGACGTATGCAATGTATTTTTTTTTTAAGATTTTATTTATTTATTTGACAGAGAGACACAGCGAGAGAGGGAACACAAGCAGTGGGAGTGGGAGAGGGAGAAGCAGGCTTCCTGCCGAGCAGGGAGCCTGATGCAGCCCGATCCCAGGACCTGGAATCATGACCTGAGCCAAAGGCAGACGCTTAATGACTGAGCCACCCAGGCGCCCCATATGCAATGTATTTACTAGTCACCGTATATATGGAGAACTTTCCTTATTTTTCTCTGCTGTGTTTCACTGACAGCATTTTATTTTTTAGCCATTCATGTCCTTTCCCACTCTCCCCCACAGTCCCCCAGAGAAAACTATTTTGGTCAGAGCAATGCTGCCATTCTTTTTTTTTTTTCATCTTTTCAAAGATCTCTAATAACTTTATTAGATTTTCAAATGAAAAGAAATTCATGCAAAAGAAAAAATAAGAAAACCAAAAGTCTCCATTAAGAGTGATGTTATATCATGCATAGCATCCATTGTTTGAGAATCAATGAGCATTGTTAAGGTAATAAATCTGTAAGAGCCACTGCACCAAAATGGGACAAAGTATTTTGGGAATATTCTTGAACTCTTTATGAATTCAAAATTATGTCACTGTCCTAACATTTCCTGCACATCAATTATTAGGGATCAGTTGCAGTAGATCACACACCACACACACACACACACACACACACACACACACACACACACACACACGCTCAAGAATACTGATAAGTGCTTGTAACTAAAAAAACAACCACTAGATGATCTCCTGTAATTATCCAATCCTCTTGCTGCAAAACTCAGAAAATATAAAGACACAGAAAGAATAAAATGCAGGATGCACAATCACTTCTGTGAATAAGACCTTCCTCTATTTAGAAATCTGTTATTGTGTCTAAGTTTATAAGTGATGGGGTTTGAGTTGTACCCATTTGCAGCTAGTGCTAGTACATAAAGAAATTTATGGACAGATTCATCAGAAATTTTACTATGTGTCACTTTTGCTCTGTGGTCTCCATAATTTGTCTTTAAAACATCATATACGAACCTCTGAGAGAGTCCAGGATGAGCCAAAGGAATGAATGATGAATGATTTTTTTCCATACGGGTACAAAAAAAGTAGAAAGTAAATAGACTGCATATATATATATATGCACACACATATACATAAAACATATATAAATATATGTTTGTGTCCTTTTCATTCTGCTTTCTTTCCCTCAGTGTTTTTTAACTCTGTAAAATTTTCTTGTTTAGGAATATTTTACCCATACCTGCTTAATAACTGGAAAATCATGGTAGCCACCATTGCTTGGGTCCTATAAGATTTTTAGTTTGGGTTTGGAAGTCAGTTTTAACTTTTCCCCTTTCAATTGACTCCATACTGTATTCCAATATAGACATAGATAGGTGACAGCCATTATTTAAGAATAAACTGTGACATGGGTGTGGATGGTGTGTTTTTGAGTAATAATTATGATTCAATTGTGAGCCATTATCCATCCATTAATAGCAATGGATATCATAGGACAACAGATTTTTTCCCCCCACATCTTTAGTGAAGAGGATTGAGAGTAGCATGGATATATTCTTATATTACAAGAGTATTATTTTGTCAGTGGGAAGGAAAATACCACTTCCTCTCCTCTTCTCCAATATTCTTGCCTAAAATCATTATACTTTGAGTTTTGGGGCTTCTGTATTTACCTGCCTACTACTGAGAGTCAAAACTTCAAATCTAGAGGAAATACACTTTTTCTTTTTTCTCATATGATCTGCCATTTCTGACCATTTATCTTTATTCACATATGAAATGAGAGTGTCATTAAAGATCAGAAATTTCCAGTGGGAGAGTTTGTAAAGCTGATATAATTATTTTTACTGTTGTATGTATATAATATAAAGAACCTGCAGAGATAAAAGAACTTAGAAAAAAAAATCTATTCTCCCCAACTCAGAGACCTTAAGCATGTTACTTATTTAACACTTTTAAGTATTTCTTCTTTGTTTTCTCCTCTCCAATTTGCTTACTGCACACTGGTTGATTCTTTACTTTAATTGTCCCCCCGCAGCCCCTGCTTTCGACCTTTCTTCTTTGTCCTCTGATTTTTCAATGTATTTTTCCATGTTGTTACTGTTTTGACACCGTATCTAAATTTCTATTTGTTTTCTTCTGTTGCCTCTTCTTTTTCATACTCCATGTATGACTTCCAATGATTTGGTCAAGATAAATTGTTCAGAATGAAGACTGATTGATTATGGAGGGCTTAAAGAACTCAAGAACTGCCAAGATTTTCTTCATCTCTAGAAGCTTGTTGGAGCCACCTGGGGTGTGAGGAGGAAGAAACAAGGGCCCCGGGGGAAGGCATGACCAAAAGGGGAAGCCTATTAAAATAATGATTTGGAGTAGTGTGCACTGAAGACAATAAAGTACAGCCATCCTGCCAGGTCAGTAGCTAATAGCCCATGGGTTTGTTACTAAGGAAATTAAAACTTTAGCTAATGAGAATGGGAGCCACCTACTGAGAATGAAACCAAAGGCTTCCTATTAACTCCCCTCCCTGGGTCCTTTTGACAGAACAGTCAGAAAGTTATTTCCTATTTAAGTAGCAAAAGACTCGAAATGGAAATTAAAAAAAAAATTGATGGAAAAAAAAAAGTTGGAGGCACTCTTCTTATTCAACTCTCCTAAGAAGAGATGCAGACAGCTTATTCTGCCCTCCCACCCACCCAAAACATACATCAGGAAAATAGAAAGGGTAATTAAAAAAAAAAAAAAAAAAAAGAGGAGCTGTCCCAGATAAGTACAGTCAAGATGTCTCAAGACACTCTCCCCCCGGGGGGGGGGGGTATTTTTGGTGTGAGGACTTGAAATTAATAAATCCGCTCTTGCTTTTGTGGAATCAGCAGGATTAGGCAAACTCTTTCAAGAATATTGGTTGAATTTCATTATTCCAGGGGTGAGGGGTCCTCATGTATGCCCATTTCTCTCTCTCCCTCCTTCAGAAGTAGGAACACCTCCGTTTAACTCGTAGGTCACTAGGAGAGTGACTGGAGGCCTTCTGAACATACTTTGGTCCTGGGTAAACACTCAGGGTCGCTTTACTGCCCCCCCGCCCCCCCAATCCAACTCCTGGCCCTACTGTGGTTCTTTGCATATTGTCAGAAAGTGTGCTGGGGGCTCCAGGGCTCTGCTAGCGGGCGAGAAGGAAGCACCCGGGCTCGCCGTGGGAAGACACCCAGCGGGCTGCGAAGATGAGGGCGCTCCAGGATCAAGGCCAGGGGTGCGCAGGGCGCGGAGCGGGCTCCCGGCTCGCGGACGCCCAGGTGTGGGGCGAGGGCTCCCAGAGGGCCGGGCCGCGGGCACTGCAGCTGACGGCCCCGGGCGCGGCGGTCCCGGCGGCCGTCGCCGCGGGCGGGGAGCGAGCGCGTGTGTGCGCGAGAGCGGCGGGCGGCGGCGGGAGGAGGCGCAGGCGCGCTGCTCGCCCGTCTGCAGCCCCGCGCCGAGCGCCGCGTCTCGGGGAGTCGATGGCAGCACCAGTGTGCGGCCGCCCAGCCGAGCGCCGAGCGCAGCCGCCCGCCGCTGCCCAGGGAGCGTCCAAAATGTGGGGGGATCGGGGCGGCAGCGGCCGCAGTAGCGCTAGGGACGGGGGCGCGCAGCAGCCTCCGCTCGCCCGCCTGTGCTGACCTGCCTCGCCTGCCCCCAGAGAATGTCAGCCAAGTCCAAGGGGACCCCCTCCTCGTCCTCTCCAGCCGAGGGACCTCCGGCAGCCTCCAAAACCAAGGTGAAGGAACAAATCAAGATCATTGTGGAGGATCTAGAATTAGTCCTGGGCGACCTGAAGGACGTGGCCAAGGAACTTAAGGAGGTGAGAGGCGCGGGGGTGGGGACGGAGTTCGTCACCTTTCGCCCCCCTCGGGGTTCCGGTCCCGTTTTCACTGGGGACCGCCCGATTTCTTAACTCCTAGCAAACTATGGAAAGACGCCCGCAGACGGACTTTCTTGGCTCGGGCGACTCCTGAGAAGAGTTGTTGCACTTTTTTTTTTTTTTAAAATCAGGAAGAAATCAACTAGTGTTTTAATCGATGGACCTGGGGTGGTGGGAAGGGCGAACGGGTGCGTGTCTCTGTATCTGTGTGCGTGTAATGTCGGGGCAGGGGGCTCACTGGGGGTGTGTCGACAGAGGAAGAAATGAGCAGCCGGGCCGGAGCGTGCAAAATGCTCCTGTCCTGCCCTCTTGCCTGCCCAGAGTCCTTTGGCAAGTCGCTCCTTGCCTGGCAGTCTCCCCAAGCCGGGGCTGGAGGGGGGCCGGGTTCCGGGCCCTGGGCCAGGCCGGGGAGGGCAGCTCAGGGGAAGCTCGGCTCCGGCTCCCCTCCCCGCCTCTCGAGCCCCGCTGGAAGGAAGGCGACCCGGGCTGCAGGCAGGGGAACCCAGACTTGGGGATGGAGAGGGGGTCTGGGACTTTCTCACTTTGGCAGTTCCTGAAGCATCCCCTGCTCTGTCCGAACGCCGCTCCCAGTAACTCCGGGCCTTCCCGCCACCCCACCTCCTTCCTTCCTCCCATCTTGTAGCTACTTGGCATTGAACCTGGGGAGCGGGGCGCGTCGGTGAGCGTGTTCGTGTCTGTGTGTGTGTGTGTGTGTGTGTGTGTGTGTGTGTGTGTGTGTGCGCGCGTGTGGTGGGCGTGCAGCAGGGTCTTGCCACTTGCGTCCTGGCTCTTGGGAACCGGACTGTTTGCGTTCTTTCCCGCTTCCCCCCCCCCCCCCACCCTGACCCTCCGTTCCACTTCTGCCCTCCCACCCCTACCCCTGTGATTGGGGACTGAAGGAAGCCGAGGCGGTGTCGGGGTTGAGGCTGCGTGAGTCAAAGCTGCTGCCCCAGGCGGCGGGGGTGGGGGAGGGAGGGTCGGGTGGGAGAGGTGGGGTCTCCCGCGAGCCTGCCCCGCCGGCAGCTGGTGGCGCCGCGGAGCTGGTGGCGGAGTCGGATCCCGCAGTTCCGCTACCGAAGACTGGCTGGTGCGGTTCTCGGTCAGGGAGTCTGCACCCGCAGTTGTGCGAGAGCGAAGACTCTAACTTCTAAGGTGGTGGCCGCTGCGTACGCAAGGTCCAAGATGGGATTCCTGTTTTCTGAGGCCAAGTGGGAGGAGACTGAGGGTGGTTTGGGTGTCTGGCCTCTCGACATCGACCTCCTCTATCCGATTTCCAATCCAAACGTGAGGCAAGAGCCCCCTTCCACCCCCACCTCCCCCAGCCCAACTCCCTTCCTCCCCGGATTTCCCATTACCTCGAGGAACTGAGCTCCGCATTTGTTGCCGAATGAAAACCTGTGAAAATGGCCCATTCACTGGCGGGGTTGGGTTTGCCAGTGGCTCATGCCATCTCTGCAGGTTGTTCCAGAGACAGAACGCAATTACCAGTGAGGTCCTGAGAGTGGAGATTGATACAGATGATAGGTGCAGGGATCTAACTTGTCCATGTTCGCAGGGCATCCCTGGGATCATTGCTTCACAACGGGTTGACAGGTGGCGAGGTTATGCATTGAAATTCAAGTCTAAAGATGCTGTTCGTTTCTTCTTTGTTATTCTTTTATTTGACATCTTTGGCAGGCTGTGTTTTCATCTGAAACATTATGGCGTTTCAAAAAATGAACAAATTTGGGCATGTTCCCTTTGGCAGAATTGTGCTTTATAGTAGTTGAGGTTTCTACCGTGGGGGGTGAGGAAAACCTACACCAGCAAAGTGATGTGTTTACTGTCTTAGGGAGGAGGCTGAAATTAAGAGAAAGGCAGTCAAAACTCTGCCTTTATGGGCACATACTTCCTTATGTTAGGATGTGTCACTCCACTCTCTATTTTAGACAGAATAAATAAGGAAGAACTGCAGAGTCCTGGTTCTCCTTTGGCTCATTAGCCTGTATACATTCAGAGACCAGGTAGATCCACAGTGAAACTTTTAACCTCCCTAGGGCTCTTCATTAGAATCACAAAGAGGTCAGTCAGGAAGTGGATCTCCCACTCTTTCTCTGTCTTCTTTTATTTGAGCCTTTGTAAGGGCAAAAACAAAAACAGGTCATTTACAAAAAGTATGGGGAAGCGTAAATAATGTACAACCAAGTAAATGAAAGGATCTATCTTCTAGACAGATGGAGAGATAAAATTTTGACACAGTGCTTTGGAATCTTTGATTGGCTGCCAGGGCCTGTTTGTGGAAAAATCTTACCCTGAGAATGAAATTTATGAATGATAAAGGTTGTGATGCGATTGTTAATTACTTTCCTGAGGCTATCATTGTCTTAGGTTTGCACAAGGAGTTGTGTCTACTAAGGCTGAATCTCAGAATCCTGCCCTTTTATATAACGTGAATGATAGTTATTTTGAGAACAAATATTTATAGGGCATGTTTAACCTATGACATCTTGCAGTTGTCCAGCATTTATCTTTTTAAGATAGTACTGCACATGTGATTGAACATGCCTTTGATGTAATTTTGAATGGAGGAGTAACTTAAAACTTCGTAAAATTGCAAGTCTTGTTGGTCCCTGTAGCTATGACTTGTAAATATGAATTTCACTTTTCATCAACAGTTACATTCAATATTCTGGCAGCTTACCATGGTATGTATTAAACATAAACTGTTATATTTAGAATTCTAGTTCCTTTATTGGCAATGCTGTGCCCTTAGGCCCTACTATATCTTGATATAAATTAGCAGACAGTTCTTATTAACTTGGAGCAGAAATTAGAAATAAAAAAAACTGATTATGTCTAGATCACTATATTAGTCACCATATGGTATTTGTTTTTCTTTTTTGCTTTTATTCTAAAATGCATTATTTTTTGAATATTCTGTTTTTTATTTTTGCATAAATTTTGCACCAACAGTATTGGACCTTTGAGGTTATTTTGAAATTGCTTTTCTTTTTAGAAGTTTTCTGGACTTGAGTCATCTGAAAATTCAGGTACATCTTTTTATGGCTACCAAGATGACTAAGTTGTAGTTTCTGGTCTCAGCTCAAAGCGGTAGTTTGGGATGCGTTTTTCCTGTCTTTGAACATCAATAGTGTAAAAAGGTATTATTCCTTTTAGTGGCCACTCTCACTCTGATCTAAGAGGCTTGAGAATAAAAAAACAGAATTGAGATTAAGAATTAGTTTATGTAGATTTATACAGTGATATTTGCTATGTCCTTAGGATAGTAAGCCTTTGGTGAAGAAAGTAGAAGCTTAGAAACGATGGTAAGATAAGAATTTTAAGGAACTTACAATTTATTCAGATTGTCATGACAAACACAGATGGATCAATGCCATATACAGGAAATCACGTATCTGAGTCCCACAACTGAGTATTGGAGTTTTTCATGAGGGATAAGTATTTTGGGTGGATAAATAGTCAAAAAGGAAGATTTTAGATCTTTGAGATGTGGATACAATTTGAAGTAGATAGGAGAAGGATTTAACAGGAAATAGCATTAATACATAACAGTAATAATACAGTATTATTCCATGATGCTTTTTTCTACACATTAAAAAAAATAGGGGTGAAACTCTATAGAGTTTTAGGGATGAAATTAGCCCTTACTGGTTTATTAGGTGTGAGTATATCCTTTTTGTTGTTGTTAAGAAATGTAGAAGAAAGAGTCATTACTCTTTAAAAATAGTTGTCAAATAATCTGATATCTTTGGGTACCAATTTGCCTGTTCTTTTATGAAGATCTCACTGGTAAACTGTTTTGTCTCAAATGTTGGTTTTAATATGGTATCAAAGATCTTGTTGGTTAGGCAGAGACTGGAAAATGTAGTAAAGAGCCTTTGATTTGGAAACAAAACTCTTTGCTGCTTAAGCTATATTCTCTTTTAGTTTCGACTGATCATAACCTTGAACATGTTTGTAGTGTTTCATTTTACAATTTGAAGTAATCAGGCTGCTAATGGGTTGGATATAGGCATATATTATTTATTTGTTAAATAAATGTAATTCATTAAATCTAAAATATTTGATAAATATGTGTCTGTATATATGTGTGTATCTATCTATAAAATTATATGTATATATAAATTTATTTATTTATTGCTAAGCCTTGTGAGTAGATATGTTTCTCAGAGAGGACTCAGTTAAGATGAGTTATTCTTTCTGTGCCCTGGACTCAGTGATTGGACTCCTTAGGTGGGAAGTTAGGTCAGTACTATGGCTGTGGATTGGGAAACACCCATGATCTTTCTTATGAGGTCATACAGAGAAATAAATTAAGCTTAAGTTTAATTTTGAGAAGTTTGAAAATCCACTAGAAACGATCCATTTGGGGACTGATGAAAACAGAAGTCACAGAATTAACAATTCCCTGCAAAATATTTTTGTTTTTAAATGTTTTCCGCCATTTAAAAACATTCTGATAAATGGCTTATCCTTGTGAAGTTCTGTAGTTTATTGCTCTCGGAAATCCTACCAAGTATTTTTGGTGAATAAGTCCATGCACATAAAATTCATTACTAGAACAAATGATAGAGGATAATCTCTGGAGTATTTCCCAAGTTCTGAAGTTGTGAATGAATGAAATTGCACAGGTCATTGAATTGTAGCGACAGCTGTACTTTGGCTTCTTTATACAAAAGTCTGTGTCCCCTAAACTCAAGGATATTTACCAAATGCTAAAATGTTTTGTTTTGTTTTTTTAATTTTTCTTGCCTTAAGCATGGTGGCTTAGCATGTTACTGAAGGAGCAGAATGGTTCTGAGAAAATAAAGATAACCAATAGCCATCTTTCACTGTCTCTGTTTTCAATGCATTAAAACCGTTCAAGATTCAGGGAATTAGCTGATAGGAAACTCACGTGCCTTAAAGTAATAAATAGGTAATGTGCCTCAGCCAATAGTGAAGTAAATAGATAATAAAGCAGTAGCTTTCACTGTTACCTGGATTTGTCTTTTTCCACCCTTACTTTTCTGAGGATCTCAGGTATTTACATCAAAATGTAGTAGAAGAGAAATGCAAGTTTGAGCAAAGCATATTTTCCCAAACAAATTAAACTACAGATCCTTCTATAGATCTAGTTCCTGAAAAATTTCATGGGCGATTTTTGAGAATTAGAAGGGTAAAATTCCAGTAGACTTCTGATTCAGTTCTGATTGAAATGTGCATAACAGACATCAAGCTAAAAATAAAAGATGAGTAAACAACAAATAGTACTTTCTTCTTTAAAAAAAAGACTTTTAAATATATTTATTAAGACTTTGTTTTTTTAGAGCAGATTTAGGTTCACAACAAAATTGAGGTGAAGGCACAGAGATTTCCCAAATATCCCCTGTCTCCATAACATGCATTATGTCCCCCGTTATCAACATCCCCCACTAGAGTGGTACATTTATTCCAATTGATGCATCTGCATTGACACATCATAATACCCCAAAGTCCATAGTTTATTATATGGCTCACTCTTGGTGTTGTACATTCTACAGGTTTGGATAAATACATAATGACATATATCCATCATCATGGTATCATACAGGGTATTTTTATTGTCCTAAAAATCCTCCATGCTCTACTTAATTCAATCCTCCCCCAAACCCAACCCTGTGGGTACAAGTTTTTTTAAAGAACTAATTTCTTTTTTTTTTCTTTTCTGATTTCAGAAGTAATATGAATATTAGAGAAAGTTTGGAAAAATCTAAAAATTATACAGGAGAAAATTAAAATTATCCTAAATGCCCAAGAGAAAAAGATGTTAAACATTTTGCTATTTTTCCTTTCAGTCTTGTATGCATATTTTTAGCACAGGTGAAGTCATATGACATTATGAAATTATATGCAGGGATATTGTCTCCTTTCTTGAAGGGTATTAAATCATAATGATTATGTAGATCTGCTGTAAGTTCCCCTAATGTTGGACATTCTATTAATTTACAAATTTTTGTGGTTGTTATATATCACTAAAACTTCTAAGAATAGCTTTGGCAATAAAAATAGCCAAAGAGATTTTTACCGTCTGCCAAGTACTCATTAAGTGTATTTATTTATATTGAATCTTCTAATGCTCAAAGCAGACATATGAGAGAGATACTATTGTTATGCCATTTTATAGATAAGAAAACGGAGGCTAGAGATAAGTCACTTGCCCAAGGTCACTTGACATGTAAGTCAAGTGAGTCTTTGATGCCAGGCATTTTAGTGCTAGAGCCCAGGCATTGAGTCACTCAGCTCTCTGACTTTTCCTAACTTGTTTTGTTGTTGTTTACATTTTCTTAGAAGTCAAGAGTGTAAAAGTTTTAGTTTTTGATTCATAGTAACAGTCTTCCAGGGACTTTTTTACAAATTTTTACCCTCAGCAGCAGTATGTATAGATACTGTTTCTTTTTTTTCCTTTAAGTATGATTAACATACAGTGTTACATTAGGTCAGATGGGGAATATAATTATTCAGCAATTCTGTACCTTTCTCAGTGTTCATCAAGATAATCCCCTTGATCTATTTCATCCATCCCTCCACCCTCCTCCCCTCTGGTAACCACCAGTTTTCTGTATTGAAAGAGGCTTTTCTTTTGTTTGTCTTTCTTATTTATTTTCTTTGTTCATTTGTTTTGTTTCTTAAATTCCACATGTGAGTGAAATCATATGGCATTTGTCTTTCTCTGACTGACTCACTCCACTTAGCATCATACTCTCTAGCTCTGTCCATTTCCTTGCAAATGGCAAGATTTCATTCTTTTTATGGCTGAGTAATATTCCATTGCATAGGTATGCCACATCTTCTTTATCCATTCATATACCAGACACTGTTTCTTTTTTAATTTTATATGAAGCTAATAAATCTTTTTAATTTTGTTTTGTATTTATTATTATTCTGTGGTAGCAGTCATTGTTTTCGTGGGTTGCACTCAATTTTGAGCATAAGTCTCAAGGCAGAATTAATAGTGAATCAGCTAGAGCTTGAAATTTGCACTGTCCAAATAAATAGGTGCTATAGGATTACTTTTGGCCTATTTAGTATTCAAAAAAATGTTAATAAGAATCTTACTTAGCTTTTTTATATTATGACAGCAAATAAAGGAGCACCTAATATGGGTGCTTGCCGCTATCTAGTATTGTGTATAGCTGTTTCAAATGAATTTAAAAGAATTTGGGAAACTTATTTTCTTTTGATGTTACCAAATTGTCTTGGAAGGGGTTTAGTATCCCTAAGTTTTTTGAGATGTTTGGGGTTTCATAGCTTTCTGCGATGACTGATAAAGAGAAAAGCTTGTTGAACTCTCTACCAGACACAGACTTATTGAGCTGACTAACAAGGTCATGTACATCTTTATAATTAGAGTTTTCATATTGTTTTTAGTGATAGCAATTGCCAGGCACCCCCTCTTCCCATGCCATAAGGGATACGAGAAACAACCTTTTTCTAAAGTCTTTGTTTTTTTCTAGTATAATATGGATAGAAATTTTTTCTTTATATGCAAAGTTAGTTCTTTAGGACGAACTGCTTTAGACTAAAGTTTCCTCTAAGACCTGAGAACCCAGAGTAAGCACTTCTTGGGCTCTAAGTAAGAGCCAGAAAGTAACATTAATTAAAAGGAGGTAATGGACATATCTAAGCAATGTCCAGGCAAAGCAGGCTCACAAGGCATCCTGTCAGCTCAGGACAGATAATGCCTTATTTGCTATGAATGCTATTTTTTTTGAGAATGAAGGACCTGCAGATTCCAAAGGAATTCAGCTTTTAGACTCCACTTTAGGTAAAAACATTACCATTGTTAAGACAGAACTTATATTTATGGCCTTTGTCTTCCCCCTTGCTTTGCAAATGCTACTTCAAGTTAGTGTTTGGGATAAATGTTTACTTGTAGAATAATTGAAGGGAGGCACATTACATACCTATGCCCAGTGAGTCAGTTATTATGGTGCTTGGCACACTATAAATAGATTCTCAGCAACAGATAATATATGCCATACTTGCTTGGAGAAAGCAAATTTGATGATTTCCAACAGATTTTCTTCTCTAGTACTACATGAAAGCGAACAGATATGTTGGCGTTTCTTTGCCTCTTGCCTAGTATCAAATCTTATCCTAAAATTTCCAACTATATTCATGCTGCAGAAAAATACCAAGTTAAATATATATATTATAACATCCAGCTATATATATGTATATATTATAAATATATGTGTGTGTGTGTGTGTGTGTGTGTGTGTGTGTGTATAATCAGTTACCTCCTAGGAGCAATGGTTCTTAAATTTTTCCTCCATATGACAGAGCTCTTTGAAAGTTTGACACAATCATGGATATTTCTCCTGGAACAAAAGCTCATATGAAAATAAAGTTTTGCAAATACTGAGAGAATCATGGGGAGGTGAGAATAATTCAGGTGAAGAGACAAAACAAATGACTGCTTGTGTGTTTTGTTTTGGTTTTAATTTTCAGGTAGTTATTTGAAACCTAGTTCCATAATATTCAAGATCAAAAGTCCTGCCTCTACAAAAAGGAGAGAGAGAGGGGGCGCCTGGGTGGCTCAGTCAGTTAAGCGTCTGACTCTTGGTTTAGGCTCAGGTCATGATCTCAGGGTCATGAGATCGAGCCCTGCATCCAGCTCCACACTGGGTTGGAGCTGCTTAAGATTCTCTCTCTCCCTCGGCAACCCCCCTATAAAAAAAAAAAAGGAAGAAAAAAAAGAAATCCTGATGGCTTCTATGCCCGGTGGGTAGCTCATCAGCAGTTTCCTTCTGATACACACACACACACACACACACACACACACACACACACACACACATACACACACACACACACACACACACACTTCACTACTGTCCCCAGACTATAGAATGCTCATGTGTCTAAAGGTTAACTCTCACATTTTTTTTTTAAATGGTAAGTGCTAGAGTACATCATCCATAGGACAAAATGTTTTCAAAGCTTATTATAAATTAGGCATATGCTTTTCTTAAAACTGATCCCAGAACAGCATTTTTCCTTGTTTACTTTCACATTTTCCCATATGACATTAATTCACGAAATAAGAAAGATTTATTGAAGTCTCACTGTGCTGAAGACCATAAAGGATACAATCATGAATCAGCTCAAGGGCCTGGCCCTGAAGAAAGTCATCTGCCCTAGGGTGCCCCCTCTACGGGGGTGAAAGAGGCTCTCGAAAGCAACCTGGAATGTGTAAAAACCCATCATGTTACCCTGAGAATGCAAATATGGGAGGGAAATTCGTGTTGCTTTCCATTTTAATTGATTTCTCTGTGCTTAGGAAACATGCTTAGTAAAACATAGGCTGATTCCTGCAAGGATACATCAGAGCGATGTGAGGGCAGGCCTTTGAAAAGCACTTCAGACAGTTCCCATGAATAGAGTGAGCACTTTTATGTGTCTATAATTATTGCTCCTATCTTTGAATTTGTCTGAGCCTCTATATTCATTTACTCAACAAATAATTGTCCGGAGCCTTCTGTATGCCAGGCACTTTCCTAGTTGCTGGGCCTGTAGTGACCAACAAAATTCCCTCAAGGAGCTCACACAGTGGGTGGGGAGGACCTGAGGCAGACAGACTAACAGTAATTGTTAAATTACGTCAAATCCTAGAAGGTGCTAGAACACAATAGAAGATTATAACGGGGGACGCGGTCACGGGGGAGGAGGTGCAGTTAGTCTTGACTAAGAAAGAGACATGGCGATGTCAGAGGAAAAGCTTGAAAGTGGAGTGTCCTGTATGGATGTCTGGGAGAGCACTTTCCCAGGCAGAGGGAACAGCAGTGTCCCGGGTGTTTGCAGGAGAGCCAGGAGGCTAGCGTGGCAGGAGTGGATGAGCAGAGGCCTGGGGGGCACAGGGTGACCTGTCTAAGGATTATAACTCCTAGAGTAACATGGGGGCTTTGCACTGACGCCCGGGTGGCTCAGTCTTAAGGTTAAGCGTCTGCCTTCGGCTCACGTCATGAACCCAGGGTCCTGGGATCGAGCCCCACATTGCTTCTCCCTCTGCTCCCCCCTCCCCGTTTATGCTCACGCTCTCTCTCAAAATAAATAAATTCAAAAAAAGGTATAAAAAAAAAGATGGGGGCTTTGCAGTTTTGAGCAGAGGAGTGACTGGATCCGATCTATTTCCATCTTTTCCTCTCTACCTTTCATCTCTAGTCGGGGCGTTCTCAAACACCGCTCTTTGGGCAGAAAATTCTCTGTTGTTGAAGGCGGTCCCATGCACTGTAGGATCTTTGGCAGCATTCCTGGCCTCTACTAACTAGATGCCAGTAGCCACCCAATATGTCAGTGTGAGAACTAAAAATGTCTCTGGATGTTGCCGGATGTCCCCTGGTAGAGAGGGGATGCATGGCGGTCGAGAACCATTGCTCTGTGTAACTAAATATTGCTTTCTTCACCCACAGTTTTATTTATTTAGGCTTTTATTTGGTGTTTATCCATCAAGCATTGGGATTTTATGTTTCTTTTCTATCTCGGATTCTCTCTCTTTAAACAAAACCATTATTTGTGTTTTTTTCCCCACATTTACCTGATCCTATTTTCCTTCACTGAACCTACTTTTAAAAGGCACCTTCTCATTTCCATTCTGCACTTCACCCATCTCCTTTTCCATTTTTCACAAGGAAAAAATGAAAATGACCCATTTCAAGGAGTTTAAGTGCACAGGCCTATTTTACAATTTGGGGAAAAGAAGAGAGATTCAGCAGGGATGGTGGCAGTGGCTGAGGCTAAGTGATTGTGTTCTCTTGCCAGTCACGGTTCCCGAGTGAGGTCAGCGGCAACCTTGCCTGGAGGGAAGGGGCTCTTCATCTCACCTGCCAGTCTTCCTCCTGCATCTGCCATGTGTGTAGAGATAGGAGAGGTTCAAATGGTGTCCCAGCTCTGGGGGATGGCACGAGCTATTGAGGAAATACGGTGATGGTGATGATGATGAACATGACTGACATCTGTTCATGTACCAGGAGCTGTTCTGAGTGAACCCATGGGATCGCCCCCGTTAGTTAGCCTGGGAGGTTATTATAAGGTTACTGTGAGGTTGCTTTCTGTATGGGGAAGCTAAGACAGAGAGGGTCACTAATATGGAGGGCATGTGGTGGAGTCGGACTTCGGATATTTCTCCCTGTAAACCGTGGTCCATAATCAGCTTCCCAGTTCCCAGCGGCAACATAGGTCTTGTTCTTCCCTTCTTTCTCCCCCTCTTCCTGTCATCCACATTTTTTCTTCTCTTTTTCCTTTTGCTTTCTTATCAGCTTCTTCGATATGCCCCGATATCATCTTCAGTTGTTCAGCAGTTTTCTTTAAACGCCCACTCTCTTCTCCATGAGGCAATGGAAATAGAACAGTGAGCGCCGCAAGCACGGCCCCTCCCATCGGGAACTTACATGCTAGGGTGGGGACATCGTTCAAATAAAGGCGGAAATAATATTTATGAAGGAGCGTTAAGGACTCAAGAAAGCAAAGTGCATGATGCAACAAGAGTATAACGTCACTGATAAGTCTTGCATATTCTTGCTAAACAGGGGATTTCATATTCGCTGCCTTCTTCCTTCTCACTACCACCTCTGTAATCCTTTTGCCATAAACTTCACGGATGATGTTTTAATAGCCCTACAGCTAATCTCTCTCCTTTGTTCTCTGCCAGTTTATTCTCTAAACCCAGCCAGATTAATCTCCTTAATGCAGTGCTTTCTTCGGGCCCCTCCCCCCCCAAAAGATCATACACTAGCCTCCTGATACCTAAAATGTCAGATGAACAAACCCAGCCTCCCAGCTTGCATCCAGGGGCCCATTTTTCCTCTTTGACTTTATCTTTGTCTTCCCTTCAGTGAGTAACCTGGAGACCATCCTGGACAATCTTTGACACCATCTCAGTTTTTTATCCCGACTTGCATTCTTTAGTCCTCATATATCTTCTCACTGTGTCTCAGCCTTGCATTTGCTTCTGTTGCTTAACAACTGTTCTTTATTTGTGCCTTCTTAAAGACATCTAGTATCCTTTCTCTGTTAGCTACTAACCATGGCATCGTCAATAAAACATTTTTAAAGTCTCGTTCTTGTTATCTGGTGAGGAATTTGAACTTGAGGATCCATTTCCCACTAACACATATTAAAGGTGCTAAGGGCTGAAAATTAGTCATTCTGTGTATGCAGGAGAGCCTGTCTTTTATCATCTACTCAAGAAAATCACTGACAATCCTCCCCATCTCTTCTATACCTTCACTTTTTCACTCTGGCCCAGATGATGCCCTTCAGTATACAAATGAAAATAAAGATGATAGCAAAATCCTCTCTTGACCCGACTTCGCCTAAAAAATTACCATTCTACTTCCTAGCTCTCCTTTCCAAAACCCTTAAGAGTCGTCTCTACTGCTATCACCTATTACCTATTCTTTTCTTTCTTTCTTTCTTTTCTTTTTTTTTTTTAGGAAAGCCAGAAGAGCTACATGGTTTATTTAACTCATACGGGTTTTTTTTTTATTATTATGTTATGTTAATCACCATACATTACATCATTAGTTTTTGATGTAGTGTTCTTTTCTAAACCCACTCCGATCAGAATGTGTGCTCTAACTATTAGGCCCTACCTGCCTCTGTCAGTGACTCCTTATTTAATCATAGTTGGTTTGGAGACCTTGTTTTATTTAGTCTCTTGACAGCATTTGAGCGTCTCTAATAATCTTTCTTCATTTGGCTTGAAGAATACTATGCTTTTCTCCCCTGATTTTTCCTCCTCTGTTACCTTTACTCATTCCTCCTCTCAGACGTCTGAACTCAAATTTTGATCCTCTTTTGAAAAAAGAAAATATTTCCACTCTTCTTAGTGTTCATGTTCAGTCTTGTGGTTAAATTCCACTGACAGGTCCATCACTTCCAGATTTGTATCATCAGCCCAGGACATTTCTTCTGAGGTCTTCTCCACAGAAGACACATCTCTATTTGGCTGTCTGAAAGACATCTTCCACTTACCGTGCCCCAAACTGGACCCTGATCTTCCTCCTCCCTCAAAACCTAATACCTTGTAGCCTTTCCCACATCAGTGGATGGTGTTTCCATCCTTCCAGGCCCTGGAGTCATCATTAACTTCTCATGCTCTCATGCATTACCTACAATTCATTGAAAAGTCTGGTCGGTTCTGTCTTTAACATGTTTCCGGAATCTGACCGATTCTTCTTGCCTGCTACCTCCCTTGTCCAAGCCAACATCCCCCTCTCCTTTGGATTGCTACAGACAACTTCACAGACAACTTCCTGGCTCTTCTCTTTTGCCTCCTTCAGCCCTTTTCCCGCTCACGGTCAGGGTCAAGCTGGATCACATCACTCTTCTCAAATCCCCTGAGCGACTCCCCATTTCCCTGAGTCACAGTGCTTACTGAATGGTTCTGAGGCTCACAACATTTCCTTCCTCGCCTGGTCCCCCTCCCCCTTCCTTTTTTGCTGCTTTATTTCTGACTCTCCTTGCTTCAGCTGCAGTAACTGTGCTGTTCCAGGAACGAAGGTGCCGAGCACATTTGCACGGCCCACTCCACTTCTGTGCGGCCCCTCCCACCTGCTTCAGGATTTACTGCACTGTCACCCTACCACGGCCTCTTCTGGCAACGCTGTCTGTGTTTATGTGGTCTTCCATTCTCTATCCTCCTTTCCCTGTTAAGCCTTTTCTCCTCTTCATAATAGTTGGCAGCTTCTGTAGTACTGAACCATTTATTTCTAGTGATTATTATTTGTTTGTGTCCCACCTATAGAGCGTCATCTTCTGGAGGTCTATGACATTTGTTTTATTCCCTTATGCATCTCAGGTTCCTAGAGCGGGAGTCGTCATGTGAGATGGGCTCATTAAACAAATGAATAAATGACTGGATCTCTTCCAACTTTTGTTCCATCAGCCTTCTCAAGGGTCAAATGATCACCTTTACTTTCTACTGCATATCTACTAGTTACAGAGAAGGAGCATATAGTAGATGCTTATTAAACATTTTCTACGTGGATTTTTGAATCTTGTTTTAGTGGGCAGGTTGGCTGGAGGGGGGACTTGTTTCCCTTGCTTCAATTTCATTATCTACTTATCTTCATTAAATGCATTTCATTAAACTCAATCCCTATTCTTATTCTTTGAAATGAACAAAAGCTCTCTCTGTAATACCTGAGACATTGAATGCTTACTGTGTGTGAGGCAGAGGGTTTAAAAAATATTAATTCATTAAGTCCTCATGTTTTTGGTCCCCCAACCATTGGTTCCCATGTTATCCCTCCCATATGGAAATTCTGGAGACAGCCTGTCCATGTAAATCCTAAATAGAGTGTAACCTCAGGGCTTCACCTTGAGACAAAAGTCTGGCTCTGATTTAAAAGTGCCCATTATCCCCTTAGGCTCAGGCATGTCATTTTAAACTCTTCAAAGCACTTAAGATATAATTCTACTCTCTTCTAATAGAATATGTAGACTAAAATAAGGAAAATGTATGTCCACTTTTAAATGCGTTCACTCTGTTTTGCTATTTCTTGACTATTATGTACCTTTCTTGCTAATAGGCATAAATTTTAAATTAACTGGAAAATGACATATAAAAAGGATATTGGATACTGTTTAAAAAGTTTTAATCATTCCACCATGTCCATAAGAAGTAAGCAAGGAGTTTGTTGCAAAGACCCAGTATTACATAAAGCACTGAAGAACTAGGTAATATCAGTATTTGGCTTCTTTTTCTTTTATGTACTCCCTCTAGTGTTAAAAAATATGAGTACTTAAAATTAGCCTATTGAGATACTAAAGAACAGACATTAATGTAGAAAGAGGGCCTTCTTAACCTGATGTTGTTGTTGTTATGTTACTCAGGAGATAATATTGTCTGGTTACTGAACTTTCAACTTACTATATGAAAAACATATTCTCTCTCCCCTTTTCCTGCAGGGATCTGGTCATGTCTTCTTTTTGTATGTATATTTTTAATCTGTCCTCATCAGTAAGGGAGAATATTGGAGTTCTTGGCTTCTGTCTTTATTTATTTTTTTAAGATTCTATTTATTTGAGAGAGAGAGAGAGAGTGGGGGAGTGGCAGAGGGAGAGAATCTCAAGCAGACTCCCGGCTGCATGTGGAGCCTGATGTGGGGCTTGATCCCATGACCCTGAGATTATGACCTGAGCTGAAATCAAGAGTCCAACACTTAAGTGACTGAGCCACCCGGGCACCCCCTTGGCTTCTGTCTTTAAAGACATTACCATAGGGGCGCCCGGGTGGCTCAGTTGGTTAAGCAACTGCTTTCGGCTCAGGTCACGATCTCAGGGTCCTGGGATCAAGCCCCGCATCAGGCTCCCTGCTCGGGGGAAGCCTGCTCCTCCCTCTCCCACTCCCCCTGCTTGTGTTCCCTCTCTCACTGTCTCTCTCTCTGTCAAATAAATAAAATCTTAAAAAAAAAAAAGACATTACCATATTACAAATTTTTCTTCAATTTTAAAACTGAAACCTAGATTTTAGTTGGGCAATTTGGATTTGAACAGAAACCTTTTCACATACTAGATATATTCAAAGTAAAAAAAAAAACTATTAACTAGAGAAATGTGTTTTAACGTGGAAGTTAAAATATTTAAACAATTGACATTATTTTTCTTTGATATATTGAAACATTATTTAAATACATTGTTTTCAAAGTACCTTAAGAAATAACCAGTATATCCTTAGGAATAACAAATAAGTAAAAAGAAGTAATATATATTATTGTCATTTAATATAGAGTATTAATAATTGCTTGGTGTATATAGAAAAGAAGATACTTTTAAATTGTAAAGTTAAATAATTATTAGTATTTATCAATTTTTAAAAACCAGAGACTGTTGTTCAAAGTTAATTTTTCCCAACATCATATAATTATGTTACTTATATTTGATTAATGCCCTACAGTCTTTAAACTGATGCTCACTGTTTCAATTGTTCATCATCTTATGACATAAAAAAATAGAAAGAGTAAATTACTTTCAGTGACTCTTAGAGATACTATTTCCTAAATTCTGTCTACTCTGTGGAATTTCTATTCAGTACTTAAACCTTATTCATAACAGGCTACTTTGTGTGCCCTTGGGGACTTACATTTCTTTAAATAAGGAGAATAATATGGCACAACACACCTCTTTGGGGTTGTTGCACTACAGACGGTGTGCACCATCTACTTCCTGAAGTCACGAATGCTCATAATGTCTAATGAATTCTATTACTCACCGACAGCCTCTTAGGGTTACCTGGGTTCTCATATTCTCCATATTGAATATTGGGTTGGCCAATAACACTTCTAGGATGTTTTCTGTGGGGATGTGGGGGGGAGGGATAGTTATCGAAAAACTACCCAAATTCTTACTCATAATGCCTTTCTTTTTGTCTTTCTACTAAAAAGGGGTCATATCTTGTATATTGATAACTTAATATTCCCTAACAGAGTAAACTCCTTTATTGTCATATTTAGCTCTTTCTTAGATTTGAAATGTTTCTAACCATATGCTGTTCTTATTAGTTCCTGATCATGTGTCTTCTTTCCTCAGGAAAATTGATAAAGAAAAAGAGATTTACTGAAAAAGCACTGATACCTGAATAGAGTTGCAGAGAGAAAAGAAAAATAGAACAATAGAATGGAAAATGTAACAATAAGCTCATGTTGTTTAGAGTTAGATCACTATTGTTATAATGTGTAGTGCACCTGAAGATAGGCTATTATTTACTAAGTTGACACAAAGTGATTTTTTTTTTATTTTATTTTTTTGTGATGATTGTTTTAAATTATGAGGAAGGGTAAACCAGTTGAGTACTTTTTAGTCATAAACTTTGATCTCATTTGCAATTATAAAATTGTCTTATTTTACTCTATTACCAACAGTAAATGTATGAGGAGTGATTGAATTCATGTCTTCAAAAGTCCTCCTCTGTGCCACGCTGAATAGTACTCCTCAACTTGGCATTGACCTCAAGTACTTTCAGACCATAAAGTACATGGCAGACAGCACTTTGGCTGACTTACTTCCCTTTGGTATTCATTAATTTTCAAATTAAACACACTTCACCAGCATCTTAAAACATATCATTACAGATACTGGTTCCATTATTAGTATAGGAGAAGTATTTAGTACACATGTATGCATTATAAAATTCTGTAGGAAGTCTTTGAGAGATTGTTTTTTGAAAGTAAAGATAAAAACAATAATATATTAATATTGTTCCTATAAGTTATAGAAAGCATATTACTTTTATAATGGAGGTGGGTAGTGATGCATTAACATGGCTAAGAGTATAATTTAGAAATGAGATATTTCTTTCAATTTCAGAAAACTTCTTAGCAGCAGTATTGCTTCAATGAACAGAATTTGGCTAGTGATTAAGAGAAGTTAAATTTATGGAATTAAGTGCAATTTATTTCAGTTTGCCTAGAATATCTCTTTTCCAAAATAAATTTTGAAATAGTTTAACGATTATACTCAAATAGGTTTCCATTACTAAAGAGAACCAAGAAATATCCATATTTGATTTAATATCTGATCTGTCATTCTAACAGAAAGTGAGTAATGGCTCATTTTTTTGTTGCCATAACTGCTGTAATTTTAGTATATTTTAAAATGAAATTTAGCAGGGGAATGGAAATTACAGATATAATTATCTAATAAGAAAATTGCCATCTTTTTCTTAATGAGCATATTCCCCACTGGGCATTTTCTTCCTTTCAATCCAACGTATGCTCTAGGAGAGTAAGGACCTTGTGTGTATTTTATATTACTTTACCCTCTTAGTTTAGAGCAGTGCCTATCACATAGTAGCCTAGCAAGTATATTTAATGAATATCTATGAAAGTAAAATGTATCAGTTTTGTCTTGACAAGTATAGATAGTGATAAAGAATGAATAAGGAATTTTCAATGCCTGAACATCTGTAAGTCTTATATCAAGTCTCTTTGCATTGCTCTCATTATTTCAGAATTCAACTCTTATATTGGTTAAGATAGGTTAAATTATACAGCAATAATAAATTAACCCTGAAACCTCAGGGTTAACTCAATCTCAGGTTAACTAAACAAAGGTTTATTTTTCCAACACACTGCACTCTCCTTTGCAAGTTGGGCTGGGGAGATGGAGCCTGCTCCAAAGAGGTGCTCAGGGACCCAGGCTCTCGTGATCCTGCTCTCTCAATGCATGGTTTCCAGGCAAAAAAAGAACGCAAGGAGAATTTATTAAATTTAGTCTGCAAGTGACACAGATTGCCTGTGCATACGAAACTAGAGTAAAAACCTAAATGTAAGGGAAATGAAGTCTTATAAACCCATGGTGAAGAAAATCAGTTAGGATTTGATGAACCCATTGTTGTCTTGGACACAAGTTGACTCTTTTCAGATGCTTGTTTTTCAAAATAGGGTTTATGGAATGCTCATTTCATTGGATAAGTTTTACACACACACACACACACACACACACACACACACACACATATTCTTACATATAGGGAGGACTTGTGAAACTCAATACATTTGGCATTATTTCCGAAACTTATTGGAGTGAGGATTCTGCTTTTTGGAGACCATCTGTCAGGACTAGTATTCTGTGGTACAATTTTAGAAAACACTCTTCTTGATTGAATAGATTGAATAAATGGCAGGATGCGTCATGAAAAGAAGAAACTCACATTTAATGGAATTTTTACCCTATAATAAATTCATGGACACATCACTTTCGATTGTGCTTGTCAATAAAACTTAAATAGACCAATAATACACTATTTAGCTTTTTGTGAAAGCAAATTTCGGACGACCTCAAGTGTCAGAGCATAGCTGAGGACCTGAAATTAAGAGAGAAAAGAAATGCATGTAATTGACTTAAGTGATTCTTAACTAATTTGTGCAAAGATCATGCACTAAAAAATTTTATTTTCTTTCAGTCAATTTCAGCTTGTTCTTAGTTGGCACAAAATATTAACATGAGATTGTTTTCAGCCCATAGCAAGTTATAGCTACCAAATTAGAATGGGTTGCAGGTTTTCTTTTCCCGCTAGAGACTTGTAAACTGGCGCTAGTGTGAAACAGAAGCATAAAGCCCAACAATTAGGATAAACCCAGAATGCCTATTAAAAAATGAGCAAATGTACAACAACTAACTGTATTTTTAGTAGGAGAAAATATTTCTATTCCACAGTTATTCAAGTTCTCCAAATAAAGTTAAATTACCAGTAGCATACTCTGTTTTAAAAAGACAGGCAAATACATAAAGCATTTTAAATGGTTTTTAATTTGAAGTGTGCATGGTGAAAAACAATGAATTTTCCTTCCTGAAAACTGTAAGCTTCAGAAATAGGAGATTGTCAAAATATGTCTTCACTTCTGTCGATATAAATTAGAAGACAATGCTATAATGCTGTTTTGAATTTCTAGAATAAAATGTGTCATAGAGATTTTTATTTCTCATTTTCTTTCTTAATAACATGGCAGTTATGCACTTCTACTAATTTGTAGTTACAATGAAATCTTAATTAATTTGCTAAACTGTTATATTTTAGGAAAATTTTTAGCCCACTTAGAAGAGTAGATTTAAAAATATTTCTCCGTATCTCGTATAATAACTGCACTTTTGTAACAGTTTGTTTCAGTTTTCCTTAAATTGTTTTTCCATAGTTCCAAAAAAGTATTATGATAAATACTGATTATCTTCAGTTTGAGGCATTTTATTAGTCAAAAATGATAAAAGGACCATGCACGTAATTAGGTATACTTTTCATCGTATGTTTGTTGAAGATGCATTTTGAATGATGGCAAATGCCAACATAAAGTAGGCATTAACAGGATTATTTACGAGCTTATAACATTTGCTGTTTGTACCTGCTGTGGATTTCCTAAAGTTCTGTTAAATGAAGACAGTGATGTATCATGCAAAGTATAGACCAACGGCAGTGAAATTGTTCATCGTGAGTTACTAGTGAACGTTTTGCATTTGTTGGTGTAAACCAGGTCTAGAATTTGTTTTTAATGCTTTCCACTGTCACATTGAGTTTAGCATGAGAAGTCACTCAAAAAGAGTGGAAAATAACTAGGTCCCATGATAAATTTTCTTGGAAATCTCTTGCTTGAAAATGCATTAGAAATACTGAAGAGAGGCGCCTGGGTGACATAGTCAGATGGGCGTCCAACTCTTGGTTTCGGCTCAGGTCATGATCTCAGCGTCCTGAGATGGAGCCCTGAATCGGTCTCCCTGCTCAGCTGGAGTCTGCTTGGGACTCTCTCTCCCTCTGCCCCTCCCTACTGTGCACTCTCTCTCTCTCAAATAAATAAATAAATAAATCTTTAAAAAAAAAAAAGAAATATTGAAGAGTATTTTCTCTTCTTGCATATTTTGTATTAACTTAGCTATAAGACCTAAGACACACACTCTTTACTTTTATTTTTATTAATTTTCTTTCTTCACCCTGTCTGCAAGTATAAGGGAATGGTGTTACTTTCAAGATCAGAAAGCCTTGATAGCAAAATCCCAGAGGAATGTCTGATTCCAATCAGTGAGTTGGAATGACAATTCCCAGTGTACATGGTATTACAGAAAATGAAAATGGAATTAACAAATTATTCAGCTTTATTTTTAATTCATGTGTGGAAAACACACTGTGTTCAGTTTTCTAAGGTTCATTTTTGGAACTACTGTTGGTTTTTGTTTGATTTTTTTTTTTTAGTTGAGGTAAACAAAAAGCCTATTGATTGTGTTAAGAGCACTTTAACCCTTAACTGTTACACTTTTTCCTTATGTGTTCTTTTATCGAAGTCTTCAATAAGTAACATTTTTTAAAAATCTAAAATATGGGCGCCTGGGTGGCTCAGTTGGTTAGGCATCTGCCGTCAGCTCAGGTTATGATTCCAAGGTCCTCGAGTCAGGCTCCGTGCTCAGCAGGGAGTCTGCTTCTCCCTCTGCCCCTCCTCCCACTCATTCTCTCAGTCAGTCAGTCAGTCTCTCTCTCTCTCTCTCAAATAAATAAATAAAATCTTAAAAAAAATAAAAATCTAAAATGTGTTCATTGGGATGGTTTCCCATTCATCTTGATTCAGGGTGCTTTTAGTGCTCCTGCAGGAGCCTCCTTCTGTAAGCCTTGCTCTTCCTCCTCTGGGCTGTCAGAGGACAGTAGACCAGCTAACACACAAAACTACTGCTTGTGCATGGCTGAAGTCTGTTGTGTTTTTATAGCATCCTGGGCACTTCACATCCACGAAGTAGGAACTGGGGCTCTACACGGGGCGCTGCTTTTATGTTACCTCTTCTCCTCTTCCAGAGAGGGATGCAGGAGGTCCTTCTTGAAAGCATAGTCTTATGAGGAGGTCCTCACCACCAGAAAGCCATTTATTTTCATTTAAGCTTTTTGTTTTGAGATAACTTTAGATTTGCATGCAGTGTAAGAAATAATTCAGAGATATCCCATGTACTTTTACTCAGTTTGCTTCAGTGGTAATACCTTGAACAAGTGTAGTGCAATATCATGACCAGGATGTTGACATTGATATAGTCAAGATTTGGAATAGTTCCATCACCACAAAGATCTCTCTATAGCCCCACCCACTACCCTACTGCCCCCAACCCCGCCAATCACTAGTCTGTTCTCCATTTCTACTCTATACCATTTCAAGATTGTTACATAAACGGAATCATACAAAATGTGACCTTTTGGGATTGGCATTTTTCCTGTTCATTATAATTCTCTGGAGACCATTCAGGTTTTCTGTTTTGTTTTGTTTTGTTTTAATCAATACAGTGATCCCTAAATAACTAGTAGGCCAGGGGCACTGATCCCCCATGCAGTAAAAAATCTACACATAACCTGACTTCACAAAAACTTAACTAGTAATAGCCTACCATTAACCTGAAGCCTTACTAATAACATAAATAGTTGATTAACACATGTTTTGTATGTTACATGTGTTATATATGTGTTCTTATAATAAAGTAAGCTAGAGAAAAGAAAATGTTATTAAGAAAATCACAAGAAGGAGCAAATACATTTACAGTACTGTACTGTAAAAAAAAAAATCTGTGTATAAGTGGACCTGTGCTGTTCAAACCCTTATTTTTCAAGGGTCAACTATAGTTTGTTTCTGTTTATTGCTGACTAGTATCCCATGGTATAGATATATCTACCATACCTCATTTAACTGCTCAGCCATTGAAGGATATCTGGGTTGTTTCCAGTTTCGAGCTATCGTAAAGAAAAAAAAGTGCTATGCTCCAATGTTTATAGCAGCAATGTCCACAAAAGCCAAACTATGGAAAGAGCCTAGATGTTCATCAACAGATGAATGGATAAAGAAGATGTGGTGTGTGTGTATATATATATAACGGAATATTATGCAGCCATCAAATAAATGAAATCTTGCCATTTGCAATGACGTGGATGGAACTAGAGGGTATTATGCTAAGCAAAATAAGTCAATCAGAGAAAGGCAAGTATCATATGATCTCACTGATATGAGGAATTTGAGAAATAAGACAGGGGATCATAGGGGAAGGGAGGGAAAAATGAAAAAAGATGAAACCAGAGAGGGAGACAAACCATAAGAGACTCTTAATTTCAGGAAACAAACAGGGTTGCTGGAGTGGTGGGGGAGTGGGAGGGATGGGGTGGCTGGGTGATAGACATTGGGGAGGGTATGTGCTGTGGTGATCGCTGTGAATTGTGTAAGACTCATGAATCACAGACCTGTACCCCTGAAATAAATAATACATTATATGTTAATTAAAAAAAACTAAAAAAAAAGAAAAGCTGCTATAAATATGTATGTACAAGTTTTTCTGTGAATATAAATTTTTATTGCTCTTAGGCAAATGCCTGAGAGTGCAATTGCTAGATTATATGGCAGTAGCATGTTTAGTTTCATAAGAACTGTCGGTTTTCCAGAATTGCTTTACCAGTCGTGGTGCCACCAGCAATGTATGAGTGATCCAGTCTCTCCATTTCCCTTCATCCCCACCAGCATTTGATGTCCTAGTGTTTATCTTTGCCGTTTTGATAGGTATTTAGTGACATTTCTTGTGGTTTTAATTTGCATTTTCCCTGATGGCTTATTATATTGAACATCTTTTCATTTGCTTGTTTTCTAGGCAGATATTATCTTTGGTAAAATGTGTGTCCATATCTTTTGTCCATTTTTGAATTGGATTACTTATTTTTTACTCTTAGTTTTAAGAGTTCTTTATAAATTCTAGGTACTTGTCCCTTGTCAGATATGTGGTTTGCTAATATATTCTCCCAGTTGGTAGCTTGTCTTTTCACCCTCTTCACAGGGCCTTTCTTAGGGCAAAAGTTTTAAAATTTGATGTTCAATTTAGCATTTTTCTTCATTTTATAGATCCTGCTATTGGTGTCAAGAATTCTTTTCCTAGCTCTAAGTCCTGAAGTTTTTCTCTTATTTTTTTCTTAAAATTTTATGTTTTTGCACTTTACATTTAAGTCTGTGATATATTTTGAGTTAACTTTTCTATAAGATCTAAGACTTGAGTTGAGGTTCATTGCTTTATCTATGGATGTCTACTTGATACAGCACAATTTATTGAAAAGGCTGTCTTCTTTTAAATTGCTTTTGCGTCTTTCCAAGAAACCATTTAGGCATATTTCTGTGGCACTGTCTCTGGATTCTCAATTCTGTTCCAGTAGTCTAGTGTCTCTTCCTCCACTGATATCACACAATGTTGATTATTCCAACTATAATAAGTGTTGAAGTTGGATAGACTGGTTCTATCCACTTTGTTCTTTTTCCAAGTTGTTTTAGCCATTCTAATTTCTTGATTTCTATATAAATTTTAGAATATTCTTGTCAGTCTTTACTTAAAAAAAGCTTTGCTGGGACTTTGATAGGAATTGTATTAAACTTGAGTATCAGTTTGGGGAGAATTGACAACCTTTTAATGTTGAGTCTTCCAATTAATGAACATGATATTTCTATTTATTTACATCTTAGTTAACTTTCTGTATTAGCATTTTGTGGTTTTCTGGGTATAGGCAAATACATGTTTGGTTAGATTACTACCTATTTTTTGAGTGATCGTAAATGGTATCTATCATGTGTTAACTTTCAGTGTCCACCTGCTTATTGCTAGTATATAAGGATGCAATTGCCTTTTGTATGTGTATCTTATATCCTTTGACTTTGATGAACACATTTATTATTTCAGGGGATTTCTTTTTCAGTTTATTTTTAGGTTCTCTGGGATTTTTGGACAATTACGTTATTTGCAAATAAGGACAGTTTTATTTCCACCTTTCTTACCTCTATGCCTTTTATTTCCTTTTATTGCCTTACTTCCCTGTCTGGGACCTCCAGTATATTGTACCAAAAAAGTAGGGAGAGTGGCTGTCCTTTGTGCCCATTGTTAGGCAGAATATATTCATTTTTTCCACCAGTCAGTAAAATCTTAGCTGTGAGTTTTTTGTACATGCTTTTTAAGAACTTAAGGAAGTTTCCTTCTATTCCTATTTTTTTCTGAGAATTTGTATCATGAATGGATGCTGAGTTTGTTTAAATGCTTTTTCTACATTGATTGATAAGATCATGTGAGATATATATATAGATATATATGTACATATATATCTATATCTATATCTATATCTATATATATTTTTAGCCTTTCACTATGGTGGATTAAACCAGTCCTGCCTCCCTGAAATAAACGCCATTTGGTCATGGTGTATAATTTATATATACATGAATTTTATTTGCTAATACACTGTTAAGGATTTTTGTTTCTGTATTCATGAGGGATATTGGTATATAGTTTTATTTTCCTGTATTGTCTTTGATCGATGTTGGCATTGGGGTGATATTAGCTTTACAAATGAACTGTGAAATGTTCTCATATCTTTTATTTTCTGGAAGAGATTGTGTTGCATTTATGTTAATTCTTTGAATGTTTGATAGAATTCTCCATCTGAGCTTGGAGATTTTCCTTTCCAGGAACTTTACAATTATTATTTAAATTTCCTTAATGGCTATAGGATTATTCAAATTATCTGTTTTATATTGAGTGAGGTGAGGTCATTTGTATTTTTCAAAGACTTGATCAATTTCATGTAAACTGTCAAATTTATGGCTGTAGAGCTGTTTATAATACTCTTTTTTTATTGTTTTGATATCCCACCACAGCTGGGACTGTGGTGATATCCCCACTTCCATTCCTGATACTGATAATTTGTATTGTCTCTCGTTTTTTTTTTTTGTCACCCGTTAGAGGTTTGAGGTTTGTCAGTTTTATTGATTTTTTCAAAGAATCAGCTGATTTCATTGATTTTTCTAGGTTATTTTTCTGGTTTTCATTTTATTGATTCCTGCTCTTATATTTATCATTAACTTATTTTATCTTGTACTGGTATTTTTGTTCTTTTTTTCTAGTTTCCTGAGATAGGAATTTAGGTTATTTATGTTAGACTTTTCATCTTCCCTGGTGTAAGCTACATACATCCCTCACAGCTCTACAATGGCTGTGTCCCCCATACATTGACATTTTGTATTTTCATTTTCGTTCATTTCAGTTTACTTTTTAATTACTCTTGAAACCTCTTCTTTGACCCATGGGCTGTTTAGAAGTGTGTCATTTAGTTTCTAAGTGTTTGGAGATTTTCATGTTTTCTTTTTGTGATTAATTTCTAGTTTGATTTCTCCTGAGGTCAGAGAGTACACTCTATATGATTTCAGTTCTGCTAATTAGTCGAGCCTTTCATTTATGACCCAGAATATGGTATATTTTGGTATACATTCCATATACAATTGAAAAGAAATGTGCAACCTGCTGTTGTGTGGAGTGTTCCATAAATGTTGATTAAATCTTGTTGGTTGATGGTATTGAGTTTCTTTTATATCCTTCTGATTTTCTGTCTAGTTGTACTATCAATTTCAAGAGAAGGGTTTTGAAGTCTCCAACTACAACTGTAGTTTTGTCTTAGTTTTTGCTTAACTTGTTCATAGCCCTGTTTTTGGTGCATTCTCAGGGTGGCTCTATCTTCTTGGTGGATTGATCTTTTTATTATTATATAATATTTCTCTGTCTGTATTAAATACATGTTTTTGCTCTGAATTCTACTTGATCTGGTATTAATATAGCCACGCTTGCTTTTTCTTTTATTAATGTCTGCATGGTATGTCTTTTTTCATCTTTTCTATCTGCCTGTATCATTAAATTTAAAGTAAGTTTCTTGTAGACAGTATATAATTGGATCATTGATATTACCAATTTCTTTTTTTTATTAAGATGTATTTAGACCATTTACATTTAACACAATTATTGACATGTTAAGGCTTAAATCTGTCGTTTTAGTTTTGTTTCCTGTTTTCTTTGCTTTTCATTTCTCCATTTTTTTCCTAACTTCCTGTATGTTACTTGAACATTTTTAGGATTTCATTTTGATTTTCTATAGTGTTTTTATGTTTATCTCCTTACATAGCTTTTTTAGTAGTGGTTCTGGATTTTACATTATGTATGCATAGTTTATCACAGTCTACCGGTGTTGTCATTTTACCAATTTGAGTACAGTATAGAAACCTTACCTCCCTTTGTGTCCTTTCACTGTTCCTCATACATAGTGTTTGCCTTAAATATCTTCTCTTCATATATTTAGAACCATATCAGGCTGTCTTAAACTTTTT
Organism: Zalophus californianus; assembly: GCF_009762305.2. Lineage (NCBI taxonomy): Eukaryota > Metazoa > Chordata > Mammalia > Carnivora > Otariidae > Zalophus > Zalophus californianus. The sequence goes on from NC_045599.1 coordinate 15,558,469, forward strand.
TATTTTACCACCAAATGTAATATAGAAAACTCAAGAGCAAAGCATTATCTAGTTGTACTTGCCCATTTTTTTGTTTACTGTGTTCCTTTTTCTTTCCAGATGTTTTAAGTTTCTTTTTTAAATTATTTCTTTTATGTTTACAGAACATCCTTTAGTCTTTCTTTTAGAAAAGGTCTTCTCATGATTAGATCTCTTAGCTTTCCTTAATCTGAGAATGTCTTGATTTATCTTTCATTCTGGAAGGATATTTTCACTGGGTGTAGGATTCTGGGTAAACACTTCTTTACTTTCAGCACTTAAAAATGTTGTTCCACTTCCTTTTTATCTGCATAGTTTCCGATATGAAATTTGCTGTAATTCACATTACTTTTCTCCTAGATAAGGAGAAAAGGTAGATAAGGCATTATTTCTCTCTCACTAATTTCATTATTTTTCTTTGTGTTTAGTTTTCAGAGAGTTGGCTTTGATGTATCTTGTTTCATATTTCTTTATTGAATTTATCTTGTTTGAAGTTTGCTCATTTTTCTGAACCTGGAGGTTATGTCCTTTGACAAATAAGGGACAATTTCGGCTATTATTTCTTTGAGTACTTTTTTTGTAATGCTGTCTTTCTCCTCTCCTGTGACTTCAGTGAAATGAGTGCTAGATCTTTGGGTAAGATCTTATGGATCCCGAGGCTTTTTTGTTGTTGTTGTTGTTGTTGTTGTTGTTGTTGTTGTTATTTTCAGTCTGTTCTCAGTATTTTTATTGTTCAATCTAATCTGTAATATTCAAATACATTCACCGACTCTTTCATCTGTCCCCTCCATCCTGTTGTTGAGCCCATACACTGAGTTTTTAATTTTGGTTATTGTATTTTTCAGTACTAAGCCTTGTATTTGGCTCTTTTTTATATCTTTGATTTCTTTGCTGAGTCTTTCTACTTTTTTCTATTTTTTTCATTTGTTTCAAGCATATTCATAACTATTTATTGAAGTTTTTTTTGTGTTTGTGATAACATCTTTAAAATCTTTCTCTGATATCTTTATCATCAAGGGTTCATATCTATTGATTGTCTTTTTTTTTTTTTTTCATTTACTTTGGAAAATTTCTGGTTCTTGGGATGATGAGTGATTCCCAACTGAAACCTGGACCTTTTGGATATTATGTTATGAGAGTCTATGAGGTGAATGTAGTACATCATTACTGCTAGAGTGGGTACAAATCCAGTTTCTATACTCTCCTCTTTTGACACCCACGGGAAGGAAAGAAGGCTATAGGAAGGGGAGGGGTAATTTTTACTATCCTTTAGGTATGAAAGTCCAAGTTCTCTCCATACTCAACCTTTTCTGGAGTGCCTCTTTATAGTGTCTGAAGGGGGGAAGTCTAGGCTCCCTACTTGGTCTTTGCTGCTATAGGTGGGGGTGGGTCCCCTGTTTTTCTGTGATATTTCGTTGGAGTAGAGCAGCTGTTGTCTAAATTTTCCTGTCCTGGTAGGCTGTTCTTTTCCTGGTTATTTGGCTAGACAGAGAAGGCTTTCTGTTGGACCTTTCCAGTCTACTTCCCTTGATAGTTCCAGCTTGCTGGCTCCTTCAGCAACAAGTCATGGATATATAATGCAAAAAGAAAATTCAGGGGACTCCCCACCTTTTTTTCCCCTTGGGTTTTTTTCTTGTCCTAGGTCCCTAGCTGTTCTTCTCTTTTCCTTTTAGAGTCCTCTTATGTTCATTTTATATGTAATTGTGCAGGGATTTTAGATGTATTTCATGGGAATAATAAAGTACATCTACCCCATGTCTTTGGAAGCAGAAGTCCTTGATACCATTTGCTTCTAAATGGGAACATTAAACAAATTCTATATTTGTGATAGTGTAGACATATTATAACAATTAAACTATTTTTTGGCTAAAATGTTAAAATTTAAATTATGAATCTCAGAAATACAGCAGTCACCAAAGAGAAGAATTAATGCTTGATTTCTTGCCTGTTTATGATTAGATAATAGAAACACCACAGGGAAAACTGATTCTCTCTGAAGAAATTTGTATTTTCTGTCAGTCTCATTAAAGAAAATACAAATATAGAAATTACAATAAAGGCCATGGCTTATTCTTATTTTTTATTATTAAAAGAAGTGGTCTTTCAGAAGTGGTCTTATAGTGGGCTGTGCCCAATAAAGTAATTCCACAATAAGAGAATCAGCATTAATTAAGTAATGCTAAATTCTATACATTTTATATCCTTTTCTTTATCTTATAGGTTGATTAGAAATTAATGTTTTGGGTAAGACTCCCTTGTATTTATTTTTGTTCTTACTATTTTGATCTTATAATCTTATCCCTACATAATAACCAGGAGTCCTTAAAAAACAAAGCAAGTAACTATAATATGAAAGATGATGGAAACACAAAGTGAAAAGTTCTGAATTCATGGAAGAGACACTTAACTTCAAATGACAGAAGTGTTAAACTTGTCAACTTGAAATAATATGAAAGATTCTTTGTGAGTATGTAGAGTAATTGTGAAAGACCATAGGAAGGTAGGAATGTGTAGGGTTAATAAAGAAATCTTCAGAATTGGCTTTATTATTTGTGTGCGCCACACTTCATTTAATGACATGAATTAAATTAATTGCACTTCGCTTCTGAATTCTACCACTTACTTTTAAGTGGAAATAGGTTTAAACATACATTGTGATAGTATTAGAGAAAGATATTATATCTGTATCTTTTATATTATTTATATATATATATATTATTTTATATTCTATTATATCCATATCCAAAAAAAAAAAGGAGTAGATGTACTTCATGGGAATAATAAAGTACATCTACCCCATGTCTTTGGAAGCAGAAGTCCTTGATACCATTTCCTTTTAAATGGGAACATTAAACAAATTCTATATTTGTGATAGTGTAGACATATTATAACAATTACTCCTTTAAGGAGTAATTGCACTTACTCCTTTAAGGAGACATCATTAATAAATTTTTTGCACTTTCTCCTTTAAGGAGACATCATTAATAAACAATATCTTCTCTACACTTTTTTGCACTTATTCCTTTAAGGAGACATCATTAATAAAAAATATCTTCTCTACAATTCGAAGAACATTTATGTTAAGATGATATTTCTGTATGTTTGTGCAGGTCTTATTCATAGAACTGAATGGAACTATCCAAATAAAAAAAATGTCAGAGAATGTGATGTAGTGGTTCATAAAATAAAAGAAAAAGAACAGGCTAGTATACATATGAAAAATTACTGTGGAGGACAGGAGATAGTCAAACACTTTTAAAACCAAGCCAATGAAGATATAAATTGGAATAATAATTCTAGAGGGCAGTTTGTCAGTATCTCTCAGAAGTCATGCAAATCCTGTGTCCCAGGAATTTCACTTAAAAGAATCTTTTCTAAGGAAATAATCAGAGAAGCTCAGAAAAATTGAAATAAGAGTGTGCATCAAAATATCTTTATCAGTTTTCTGTTCCTTTTTCTGTTTATTCTTAATTTTCTTCATAATTATCTTATTTGTCTTGTATATTTGACAACTAATAGCATCACTTTCCAAGTTGGTAAAGAAATCTAATAAACTTTATTTTCAATAACGTGTATTAAAACTGTAATATTTAACCCATTTAAAATCCCATATGGTAATAGCCAATCAAGGGTTAAATATTCTTATTGTCTTTGTTACTCCTTAGGCACAAAGTCCCCTTAATTCTTTCCTGTGTCTGTGACAGGAATGTTTTAAATGGTAGAAAACAGAAACTGTAATAAAAAGACAACTGAGGGGCGCCTGGGTGGCTCAGTCAGTTAAGCGGCTGCCTTCGGCTCAGGTCATGATCCCGGAGTCCTGGGATCGAGCCCCACATCAGGCTCCCTGCTCAGCGGGGAGCCTGCTTCTCCCTCTCCCTCTGCTTGCCACTCCACTTGCTTGTGCTCTCCCTCTCTCTCTCTCAAATAAATAAATAAAATCTTTAAAAAAAAAAAAAAAAAAAGACAACTGATATGTTAAGAGGCTCTGTGTGCTTAAAATGCAAGGCTACCTGGTGTGGAATCCTCAGGTCTTGGTTTAGATTCCAGCTTTCTTACTGACCTTTGGCAAGTCTGTTAATCCCTCCGGAGGCAGTTTTCCTTTTATTAGTTGAAACATATGATGTTGCTGTTTTTGTTGGTCGAAATCGTTCTCTGCTGGCTATTTCTGGTTCAACCTAATGAAATGAATAATAGATTTTCTCCTAGCACCAATGATCTGTGAGTTTATTTTAGAGTTAAGCCTGATTTGTCTAAAAAAATAGTTTCTTCTTAATCAAAAAATCTGCTTTAAGGGCAAGGGAGACTCTGGCCATTCAAAAACCTCAGATTAACTAGTGAACTGGTTAGCTTATCCTTTCATTTAATAAGTATTTTCCTGGTTCAAAATCCCCTGTTATGTTGAAGCACAAAAATAAAATACTAGGGGTCCACTAGGTTGTAAAAAGTCAGTTGTTTCACATTCACTTAATCTTGAAGACATCAAATTCCACCAGTAAGTCTAAGAAAGTTTAAGAATAAATTATAAAATATTGGTATTGAGCATTTTTGTACATGTCATAAAAATAATAAAATGAATCAGACTCTAGGGACTCAAGTATTTTGTGTTTGATGAAATGAAGGAAAAGGAGAGAAAATGTAAACCATAGGAAAATATTTACTTTAAAATGACACAAACTATAAGCATTTAAAGGTGTTTTAAAAATTAATACAATTCTATTATTTTACAGTTTCCATGAAGTGACATAATCTTACATGGTCTAATTTTAGGGGTAGGAAAAATGAGTTTTGTTGACATAGTATGAATGCTCTAATAGAAGTAACAGTAGACGCAGGGTCATTGCAGGGGAAATCTGGAATGTTGTATTGCTAAAGTATGGCGAAAGAAGAGGGCAGAGAGATTCAAATAATCTCATGAGCTGAGGATGCTTATTATCACTCTAGTAAGATTCATACTTCTTGGGGCAAAGAAACTAATTTAAAATAATCCACCTGTTGGAGACAGTGATACTTGGCAGAGGTTCAGGCCCTTGCCCCACCTTCCTCTTCCCTCTGCCCTGGCCATGGTGCTGATTCTGTTGGATGCTAACAGCCAACCACACATTGCATCATCTCATGTTGGAAAAGTATCACTGGCAACACACCAGAAGCAGAAGACATGCATTTGGGGTCTTACAGCCTATCATATCCTAGTGGAGACAAACCAAAGGGGATGAAGAGAATTTCTTTGAGTTCCTACCAGATGTTTCTTATCTACAAAGCTGATGAGTTAGGGAAGAAATGGTGTGGATATGTCATGTACCAGGCTGACATGTTGAAAAGAAACTCTTGTGCTTCAGTCTTTGAGAAGTACTTCCTATTAACAAAGAGAGCAGGGAGTCACTCCTCATAGGATTGACAGGGACAGTGAACATTCGGTCTAAGAAGGGCAGTCTCTGGAAGAAAATGATGATGTGGTCAGTAGAGAGGAGCTCACGCGGGGATTCAGAAGAGGGCACTGAGCCAGTTCCTTGCTGCACAGCCGTGCAGTCCTCATTAGCCATGGGGAACCCCTCTGAAGCCAAGACTCTGAAGGAGATGACAACACCTGTGGCCTTTTCGTGCTTCTGAGGCATATCAAATGTGAGTGCCAGAGAGTCACACGCTCAGGGATTACCTGCATCTTCATGTTGAATCCCTCAGGGCACTTCACCACAAATCTTCAGGCAAAGAAAGGTTCTGCATCTTTAAGGATTTGATCCCACTGACCAATGGGAACAGGAAGACAGAGTTGATGATAGAAGGCAGGATCACTCGTGCTTGACATTGGTAGCTTTTATGGTAACACCTCTCTGCATTCTTAGAAATTTTCTCAATTTGGTGTCATTTTTTCTGTACACGTTTGGAATGTAATCTGGAGAATCAAGTGGTGTTTCAGTAGTGTCAAGAATAATGCTAAAAAGAATTCCACCTGATTAATCCCCTTTCCTTTCTCTCCTCCTGCTCTTTTTCTTCTGCCTTTCCAAATACTTTTCTGACTACTAGAAATGAGTTGCAGGATAATAGAAACTTAATGAGGCTTCTCATAAGTATTTGAATCAAAAACTCGAATGTCTAAAGAAATACTGATGGGCTCCTTAATAAAGGAACAATTTCTAATCCATTTGGTTATTAAGTGCTCCAAAGCAAATGTAATAAAAATAGTCCAAGTCCTGGATAAGAACTCTGACAGGGAGTTGGTTACTTTAAACGTGCTGAATGTGGCTTTTGCTTCTTGCCTGGGCAGTGTCCAGTCATAAATGGATTTCTCAAATGGGCTCCTTTGCACCCCACTTACCAGGTGGAGAGGGTTTGAGTATGTGCAGCTGAAATTCCAAGCATGGGTCTCAAATTTTACTTTGAGATTGTTCATCGTGAAGAATGATCAGACTCTCCATCACTAGAGGACAAGGGTTACATGCATTTGGCAGTTGTTTAAATGTCAGTTATTTTAATGGAAAAAGTGGCATTGGATTTTCCATTTTTCTTTTAACAGATTGCTACATAGTAAGTTTTAAACAGGTTGAAACCTTCTGTTGTCTTTTCTCTTTGAGTACGTCTCAAAAACTGTACAACATCAAAATTGTCCATAAATTACTTGCACGTCTACCTTAAACTGATATAATATCTACTTTTAAATTTACTACCTCTCCACACCCGTCAGAATGGCTAAAATTAACAAGTCAGGAAACGACAGATGTTGGCGGGGATGTGGAGAAAGGGGAACCCTCCTACACTGTTGGTGGGAACGCAAGCTGGTGCAACCCCTCTGGAAAACAGTATGGAGGTTCCTCAAACAGTTGAAAATAGAGCTACCATACGATCCAGCAATTGCACTACTGGGTATTTACCCCAAAGATACAAATGTAGGGATCCGAAGGGGTACGTGCACCCCAATGTTTATAGCAGCAATGTCCACAATAGCCAAACTGTGGAAAGAGCCAAGATGTCCATTCACAGATGAATGGATAAAGAAGAGGTGGTATATATACACAATGGAATATTATGCAGCCATAAAAAGGAATGAGATCTTGCCATTTGCAACGACATGGATGGAACTGGAGGGTGTTATGCTGAGTGAAATAAGTCAATCAGAGAAAGACATGTATCATATGACCTCACTGATATGAGGAATTCTTAATCTCAGGAAACAAACTGAGTGTTGCTGGAGTGGTGGGGGGTGGGAGGGATTGGGTGGCAGGGTGATAGACATTGGGGAGGGTATGTGCTATGGTGAGTACTGTGAATTGTACAAGACTGATGAATCACAGATCTGTACTTCTGAAACAAATAATGCAATATATGTTAAGAAAAAAAGAAGAAGAAGAAGATAGCAGGAGGGGAAGAATGAAGAGGAGTAAGTCGGAGGGGGAGACGAACCATTAGAGACGATGGACTCTGAAAAACAAACTGAGGGTTCTAGAGGGGAGAGGGGTGGGGGGATGGGTTAGCCTGGTGATGGGTATTAAAGAGGGCACGTTCTGCGTGGAGCACTGGGTGTTATGCACAAACAATGAATCATGGAACACTACATCAAAAACTAATGATGTATGGTGATTAACATAACAATAAAAATTATTAAAAAATAAATTTACTACCTCTCTTCTGAATGTGTGTATATTGTGTTTTATGTATCCACGTGTACATATGTAAATGAAAATACACTTCCCATTTTGTGAAGTCACACATAAGCTCATATTATATCCTGACAAAGTCCTATCATTTGACAAAAAATAAAAGTTTCCTTGCCTTGAAAATTTAAAAATACTGATGTCCCAGCAATGATACTTTAAAAACAGGTGAAGAAACAGACAAACATGTACACTATCTGGAGGCCATAGAGTATTTTCATAGGAATTCCTTTTGAGTCACCAACTATGTATCTCCATTTCAATTTAGAATTTTGATAAAAATTACCTTTTAGGTTTATTTACAGCTCCTTCCATTTTTTTTATTCCACTTTGTGAGGAAAGGACACATATAATCTTATTTTAGAAGAAATCCCTGAAAATGAAAATTAAAACATTGGAATATATTTTGTTTTGATACTTCTAAATAATGTTTAAAAGTTTCTGCCAGAGATATGGCCTAACAGCAAACACATACATGGTTTGTATAAGTCAGGATTCTGTTCAAGCAACAAAGTGTAGAAAACCTGATTAATAGTGGCTAAAATTTATGACACTGATTTTTCTTATGTAACAATAAATTCTGAGGCAGGCAGTCTAGGGCTAAAGCAACATAGTCACAGTGTCATGAAGCACTCAGGCATCTTCTGTCTTTCTACTTCTCTATCTATGTCATGGAATTTTTCCCTTATGGTGACAAAATTGCTGCTACACATCCAGCATCCCATCAGTTTTCAGGCAGAAAGAAGAGAGAAGAGCAAAAGTCTGAAGCGGGCTCAGAAGAGCTTTCCAGCTGTCAAATCCTTTAAAAAGAGTTTTCCTCTCTGTTCCATCTCTTTGAACACACTTGGGTCCCAGGGCAAGCAAGGAGGCTGGAAAGGGAAGTATTTTAGCTTTCTGGCCTCACAAAAAGGCACCTGCATGGCGTTGGAGACTAATTTTGATGTCTGCCACCCCATTTGTTACAACTTTCTCTCAGTGGTCACATGGGGCTAAAGAAATCCAAAGGAGGGACCTTCTGATTTTCAAATTTAGCCAAGGAGCTCCTCCTTTTCAATGTGATCATTGAATGATTTAACTTCTAAGGCAATTTTTATTTTTGAGGCTATATCCAGAAGCCCTGAAGAAACTAAATAGATAAAGATACCCTCTTCCTGGAGTATGTCACACCTTTATGAGATAATACTCCACATTTAGTCTTAAAGATTTATACTATCTAAGGCATTTTTATATTATATATATATATGCCTATATCTGCCAAAGCTAAAATGGACATTAAGATTTATTTCTGTTTGATGACATTATGTCTAGAAAATACTCACTTCGGTTACAAAACAAACTTTTCATTGATTATCATTCCTAATTTATGAGTAGTGTTTTTCAATTTGGAAAATCTTCCAGTTACCAAATTTGGCCCATGTGTGACTGTGTGCAAACAGATGGCATACGTCAATAATTTAGTTTGCTCTTCTTACAGAAAAAGTACGAATTCCCTCAGGATCAACATGTCCATATCAGTTATGGAGGCGGCAACAGTAAAATGTAGGACCGATGTGATGTAGGCATAGTCTGTCTATATAAAGCCTGAAGGGTGCAGTTCAATATTTTGTCATTTTTTTATTTTGTTTCATATATTTTAATTAAAAGTGTCTTTTTTTTTCCCTTGGTAACTACAAACTCAAGTCTGTTTTATGATATAACTTGAACTTCAGAGTCAGAGAACACAGGTTCAAAATATTTAAGGTGTCTGACTTCAGGCAAGGCACCAAGTGGGGAGCATGAGCTTCTGTTTTCTTCTTTGTAAATGGGAACAATACCGCTTCCCTCATGAATCACAGTCATGCTTCTGTGAGGTAAAATGTGTGATGTGTCTAGCGCAGAGCCTGGGCGTGGTGGGGACTCCCATTTCTTTTCCTTCCTTGCTCTTCACTTCCAGCTTTTTACCTTCCTACCCTAAAGTGCCTAGTTCTTTTATAATCTTTATTTCAGATTGGGGGGCATGGTGGGAGAAAGGAAAGGGTACAATAGTTAACAGTATTTCAGAGTCATTCTGGAGTGTCACATGCGGCAGGTGGAGCTTGGAGATTCGGAGGGTGGCCATTGCTGCCAAATAACATTTTTCCAGAACTTTCAAAACTATGTCCTGTTGTGTTTGTATATAGAAACAACTGGAGGACAAAGCGGTGTATTCCGATCAGTAGCAGATAATGCTGGTTGCCTCCCTATTGAGTATTCCCTCTCTCTCCCTTCATGTCAGAATCCCAGTACGGGATGCCTGGGTGGCTCAGTCAGTTAAGCATCTGCCTTCTTCTCAGGTCATGATCTCAGGGTCCTGGGATCAAGCCCCGAGTCAGGCTCCCTGCTTATTGGGGAGTCTGCTTCTCCCTCTCCCTTTTCCTCTGCCCCTCCCCTGCTCATGATCTCAATCTCTCCCATTCTCTCTGTCTCTCTCAAATAAATAAATAAAATCTTGAAAAAAGAATCCCAGTATGGTTGGAGGTGCTAATGTGCCCCCTGAATAATGATGCTTTTCAGCCTCTTTTACTCAAATGTGATGCAGTCAGGTGGTGACATTCCGAATGCAAGTCATTGGTAGTGTTTCCAGGAAATCCTGTAGACAGCTGCACATACCACTCTCCATTTTCTTCCTTTCCTCCCCTGGCTGCTGCCCTGAAGAGGGATAGAATGTCCTGGGACACAGTTGCCCTTTTGAGCCATCAGGATAAAAAGTCACACCAAGATGGGTGACATCTGGAGTATTCATTCTTGTGGTTGTGGCTTCATCTCCAGAGTGCTTAAAATTGGGCTTTCTGTTATATAATTCCCTGTGTGCTAAGAGCAGTGTTATTTATTATTATTTTTTTTATGTGCAACTTAACACATTTTTCAATTTAAAGGAGAATGTGTGGAGACTAATGACAGTTTGCCCTCCTAATAGCAGTCTGCTGCAGGGTGATAAAATCCACTTCCCTCAGACAGTTGATAATCCAAGAAGCCTCAATTGCTTTAGAAATTACAGTAGAAGGGAAAGGCTTTAGAACAAAGGTATTATCCTTCCCCTCACTTTATAAAACCTGTTTTTACTTAGCAGCACCTTATGTGGGTAACATCCCTCTGCAAACACTTTAGTTTTGTACTTTGGATCTTTTTCCCGTATACAAGGATCATCTTAGGTTTTATTTATTTATTTTATTTATTTGAGAGAGAGAGAGCATGGGCGTGCGCACACAAGTGGGGGGAGGGGCAGAAGGAGAGGGAGAAGCAGGCTCCCCCACTGAGCAGGGAGCCCAACGCAGGACTGGATCTCAGGACCCCGGGATCATGACCTGAGCCGAAGGCAAATGCTTAACTGCTTGAGCCACCCAGGTGCCCCAGATCATCTTAGGTTTTAAAGGATTAATTTGGGGACAAAGCTACTATGTGATCGTGACCTGCTTTTTCAAACAGTGACTATGTTAAACGTATATAAATGCTGCATATGAATCTGTTAAACCATAAAGGCATAAGAAGTACCAGTGTTGTCATTGTCTGAATTTAACTATTTGTTACTAAATGCTTTTGTTCTGTATAATTTGTAAATTCAGTTGGGTGGGGTTGGATGGTGATGATCATTTGCTTAGTGAAACAAAATTTGTAAAGTTGGAAATCCATACTAGGGCCTAGCTTGCTCTAAAATAGGCGGTTGCTTACAAGCCCCGTCTTCTGTTTATGTTATCCGTGACTCTTAGATAGTGAATTTCTAATTAGCTGACAAAATGCAATAGTGTAGTAAATCCTTGTCTTTTACGTTCACGCGTGTTTTGTGTTTCTTGTATTCATCTTGTAAATACTTTAACTCCCATGGTTTATGAGCAGCATAGGCCCACGATGGTGTAATCATACATCTGTGGGCCAGATTTTTCCCTTGGCTTCTGTTAGAGTTTTCTGCATCCATCTGTAGGGCTGTTTACAACCATATGCTTTTGGGATCATGTGAGAGGAAAGAGGGCCCGGTAAGAACACCAGAAGATGGATGGCAAGTCATTCCGGGCTACTGAAATTTTTCAGTTGATGCCGTTCACATGCGGGGAAAGGATGCTGGTTGTCAAGGCTCTATTTTCTTAGCGTGGGGTGGAGGGAATAGTGGCTGAGAAGTGGCTCAGTGGCTCCCCCCCCAGTGAGACTTTGTCTGTCTGTTGACACTTCCCTTCATCAATCTTCATAGTTAAATGTAGTATTATCTAGACATTACTTGCAGGTGGGTGGGGGGGGTTAAACTTGAAAAGAAGAAGCTATCAATTTTCTGCTACTGATAGCTGTTGAATTTCTGTCCTCTTTCAGTGTTAATGGAACCAGAGTCTTTCCCTAGAGTACTGAGTAGTTAGAGTGGGAGGAAATTCACGTGAACCAAAGTTGTCAGGTGAATATCAGGGCGGTTCAGTTTTCATTGTATCTGTTCAATCAGAAACGGGCACTCACAGGGAAGGCATAACCGAAATCCACTGCTGAATTTTGTATCAGCCCTGAGTAATATTTAATCCATAAGAGTCTACCAAGACTTCAAGTGCTTTTACCGGGGTATTTCTCCAGCTTGACATCCTGGGCTTCTGGTGTGTCAGGATGACTGATTCCTTATTCAGTCTACTGCCCTCTTGACGTGTCAGTGTTAGAACGAGTGAATCAATAAGGCTTCCACTAGCCAAAAAAAAGTTTCCAAAAGAGCCAGTCCACGAAAAGGTTAAAAAGATCCTTATGGTAAAATGGCCCAAACTGGATAAATACATGTTTTATTCTAACTGGGCTTATTATTTGATATGTTTTGTCATTAACTTACTCTGACTTGATGTTCATTTCTCAGCTGCTAAAGTGGAAGAATGATTTATGCCTGCTTCCGAAGAGATGGTATTATGAGCAAAACACTCATGATTGGCACCACACTTTGTGTTCTCAGAAAGCTACTTAAATACTAAATAATAACATTCAGCGTGTTACATAGGAGCTTGTTAATGTATGTTAGAATACAGTTCATAATGGAAATATGAGAAATGGATAGGTCTTGACAGTTGAAACTGCTCCTCAATTGAAATTGCTAAGATGAAAAATTACTCTCTGGTGTGCTTATCATTGTGCAACAGAGCCTGCTATCTTTGAGGGATTATTTTGCACTTCCTATCATTTGTAGAAAAGGATCATGTCCCGTGAAATGCCATCTGCACCCACATATTGGATGTTAGGTGTGGTGTGATGCCACTAGTTTTGTTTTGTTTTTGTTTTTTTAACTATCATAAGCAGCCTTATACATGGCAGATAAAGGAGAAAGGATGCATTGGGTGGTGATGGGGAGGGGGGAATTGAAAATCACATAATTAGATAAATGAATTCTACCTAGCATGGTCCCCAAATGGGAATACCTAGAGGATTCCTATTCATCCCCAACCATAGAATTTAGACAGACTGAATGGATAATTAGTGTGTCACATATATCTTTGATGCAACGTGGACAAGGAATCAGGAGACCCAGATTCTAGGCCTTGTTCTGCCACTTGAGGACCTTGGGCCTTTAAGTATCTCATCAGTGAAATGTGTGGGTCGCCTCTGTCTACTTACTTGGAAATGCCAATGTCATGCGGAGGAGAGCACGGTATATGATTATGAGATGTGGTCTGGTTTTCAGCCTTCCTGTTTCAGAAACCTGATTTATTGGCATACTGAATGGGAATCTGTCTCTTAGGACCCCCCACACACAAGTTCCCATAAACTAATGAATAAAAGCAGAATGCCAGTGTATTAATATATAATGAGAAATAGTACTACCAGAGGGGTCATCCTCTTTGGCTAGCTGATTTTTTTTTTTTCCCCTAAAGGCAGACTACTTGGGAAACCAGAATATAATTAAAAGCCTGTACAGGTTGCATGAAATCAGTTTAGATTAAATGGCATCAATCTAAGATAAGTTAATTCATGCATAGAAGGCTGTATTTATCCCTGGGATCAGAGAGAACACTTCTTTGGGCCAAAGCATTCCCTCCCTTGGACCAGGCCTCCGAGAGAGTGTTCATTTTCTTCATTTCTCTCAAACTTCCATTGCTGCCTCATTATTATTGATGATAGCCACTTTTTCATGTCTGGGAGCCATTTCTGGCTCTTCAAAATAACTCACCTGTCTCTCTCTAACCCATTATGTGGCAATTTTATAATTCAATTTTCAGAAGGAAACTTTATCGCTCTTATTTCTCAGTTCTTGGTAGAATTTCTCTCTGTCGCCCTTCCCCTCCCTGCACTGCCTGTATTAGGTTAATTCAATATTTAGAGAAGTCAGATTGGGACAACTTTCTACTCACTTAATGCATTTACTTGGGAAGTTCCTGGTGTTCAGGAATCAGAGTTTTCAGATTTTACTTTCATCCTCTAGAAAATAATCACAGTCTTTCAAAACATGAGAAGTAATAGTAAAACATGAGAAGCAGAGAAGTAATAACACTGTTTTTGACACAGTTTCGTGTCCCATAACAAGACACACACACACAAACCAAAACCTAGAGGAGTCACTGAGGATATATCATTCCCTTTGGTTTGTGCTATCTTAGAAAAGGGAAAACACACACACACACGCACACACACACACACGACAAAACTCACCCCTTCTGGAGGTCTTCTAGGAAAATGAACAACCATTGTTTTTTAAAAGGCTTGGTGCAAGAGAAATCTGTCTGAAGTCCCCAAGCCCCACAGTTAATTATTCAGTCTTAGTCACTGCAGCAGTTAGGTAGTGCTTTGTGGTTAAGGAAGCCTGACAGGAAAGATGCTAATGGCGGTTCACAGACTTTCCCCATCACAGCTATGCCGAATTTCATCACTGCCCTACATCTAGGCACCTGCTGCCTTAATAGGCTCCCAGGGCTACCTAGCACTCCTGCTGTGGCTGGCATCCCCTTCTCTTGACCTGTTCTCCCTCACCCCCAGGCAGAGGATGGTGTTCAGGGTACAGGTCTCCTTCCCTCCTGCATCCATTGTCCGTTCCTTTTCTAGGAGGCAGGACTTCCTTTTTCTGGCCAGCTTTCTGAGCATCAAGGTTGTGAGGGCTTTCCTGGGACCCAATCTGTAAAAGATCACAATTCCTGTGGCTCTATACTTAGCTAACAAAATCAGCAATCATGAGGATGGGGTGGGGAGCTGCCAAGAAGGCTGGAGTACCTCTGGTAGAACTTGGTATATGGAAACCCCTTCCTCTGGGACCCTTGCTCCTGGCCGTTCTTCCCACACATTTGGAAGGCATGGAAGAATTTCATTTTATAGGAGGTCGGATTCTGGTAGCAGAGAAAAAAACTTAGGATGACATTGAGGTGGTGTTGCCTACAGGCACTCTCCAAAGAGCCTGCTTAAGACTTAGATCAGATCAAGTCATTCTGCTTATATCCTTTCAATGACTTCCCGGTGAACTGAAAATGTAGCCTTCGCCTCATAGCCATCTTTTGTTGCCTACTTTTCGACCTCATCCCAGACCTTCCTCTCCTTTGCTGCTTATAACATAGCCACACTGATCCCCTTCCGGTTCTCAAAACTTCATACTCTCTGGGCTCAAAGTCTTCAACACCTGCTTCCTCTGCCTGGAGTCTAGACTCTCCTGTTCTTCAACTGACTTCTCGTTCATCCTCAGACCCTGAGTGCTGGCCTTGTGCTCCTGTTCCCAATATTCTCTACTGTATCACTGTGTTCTCCTTTTTCATAGAACTTGTCACAATTTGGACTTTTATATTTACTTGGTTTTTTTTTTTTTAATTGACACAAGGTTAGCGAGAACATCTGTTTCGTATATAATCATATGCTTAGTATTTAGCACCACCTCTAGCGTATAGTAGGTGCTCAGTAAGTATTTTATAATGAATGATGAAGAGGTGAATCTAAGTTTCCAGCCTAATGATGTACTGATTCTCTCTTCCCTTATGACAAGTGGCATCCACAGTGTTTGGACAGTCACTAAATCCAAGGATTCAATTTAGTTCTGTACGGAATCAAAGGTTCTTTTAAAACTTGTGATTAAGGAATATTGATGCATGTTCTTTAACTGCCAAAGATGTACATATGGAGTGTATCATCTGTACCCTCATATCTTCCAGGGATACCTTAATATTCTTGCTAACCCTCTCCTTTTTTTTTTAAGTAGAAAGATAAATGTTACATGTCCTATTCTATTTTCAGATGAAGCGTCATCATAAAATAATCTTGTAAATTAATGAGAAAGTGATGTGTGATTGACAATTCTGGTGATGTAATACTGTTGACGATAGTGGGTGACAGAAGCTCTGTGTAATGTAGCTGAGCGTGACACCTTTCTTTGGAAATGGCTTGACTTAAACAGCCTCAGGAATACTGTCCCTACTGACCACCATTCTTTTAAAAATCTTTATCTACTCAGTCACTCTAAAAAACAGGTTCACAGTCTACACATGTATGTGCATACTCACTTCCACAGTAAACACAACATGCTTCTCACAATCAGCTTTAAGCAATGTGTTACAGAAAATTCACTCCTGAAAAGAGGGGTACAATGTGCCTTGTGTGGATTGGGATTAAGCAAAGATCCCACATTCATTACTTTTACAGCATTTATATGTTCTGAGATTACTTTGCTTTTCTTCAGTTGGAAGGTACAATTGTCCCCCTTATCCATGGAAAATACGTTCCAAGACTCCCATTGGATGCCTTAAAACCATGGATGAACCCTTTATAGATACTGTTTTTTCTACACATAACTACTTTGTGATAGTTTAATTTGTAAATTAGGTGCAGTAAGAGATTAACAATCATAACTACTAAGAAAATAGAGCAATCACAGCAATATACTATAATAAAAGTCATGTGGATGTATTCTCTGTCTTAAAATATCTTATGGGACTCTACTCACCCTTCTTCTTGTGAGGATATGTGTTGATAAAATACCTGTGTGATGAGGTGAAGTGATGAGATGAAGTGAGGTGACTTGTCGTAAGCACTGTGACAGAGCTATTGTACTCTTAAGCTACCATAGACCTTCTGATCCTACGTCAGAAGGAGGATCATCTGCTTCGGACCACAGCTGACTTCACGTAACTGAAAGTGGAATGTAAAACTGTGGATAAGGAGGAACTTCTATATTGTCTACATATTATATTGATATAATTTCTTTTTTCAATGCTCTCTGGAGAGAGCCTGACCTAAAACACCTGTCAAATGTCAATTGATGGTGTTTTTTTCTCCTTATTGAGGATATTCTTGTAGGTGATTTTCACTTTTCTGATAGGTCTCTCTTATTAGTGCAGCTGTGTCTCTATGTTACAATTTGAATTTGAGAATTTTTATGTTAGAAAGTAAAAACAAAAAGTCTCTCGATACTATCTCTCAGGAAGGAGGTACACATATATTGGCAGTTATCAGGTGTTTACACTGCAGTTCGAAATTATCCTATCACAACATTGGTATCTACCGAATATCACTTCTGCTGAACAAAGTATGGCCTACACAGGTTCTTCTCTTTTTACACTTTCTTCTTTCAAAATGTGGTTATTTCAGGCACCAGCCAAAGAAGTAAAAAGGAAATCAGCAGAATATATCAAAATCCTGTTGGGTATACCGCCAGGGATTGGTGATACTTCATGGATAGTGGGCATTTCAGAGGCAGGAAAGCTTTGCATCATAGACTAATGCTAATTCTGCCATGGCCAGGGAAGCTGGTGCCTTCAGAACCTGCTGCTTTATTTCCCATTTTAGCAATTTCCATATGGCTCACATGGTACCTACCAGCAGGCTTTGCCAAGCAGGACCACTGAGTAGCCCGTGGCATTTTGAACACCCCGCTGGGTCTGTATCCTAACCAAGAATGATTTCTATTGTTAGCAAAATCTGTGAGAAATCCTCCTGAGGTAAATACAGTCCAAAGAGAAGGCTTCTTTGGGGTTTCCCTGAGGCAGAGTAAGAAATTGGTGGAAAGAAATCTTTGGCAGCAAGTACTTTTACACCACTGTGCTGGAAAAGTCTGGGAGAAAACTGTTATGACAGAGAACATAGGCTAATTTGCTTGACCTGCATCCTTTTGGAAAGTCTATTTTTTGTTTGTTTCAAAACATTAATTTTGATATATTATTTATAGTTATATGAACAATGGATGAATTCCATTAATTCTCCTTTAAGAGAAATTAGAACATTACAGTTGGAGCAGAAACATGCTCTACCATCCACGAGTGTAGAGCCTCTCTCCTTTCTCTCTGGGCCCCCACCCACTCCCACAACTTTCCTCCATAACTCTTAAGACTTAAGACTCTTCAGACTTTTGTTTGTATTTTTTCCCACACTTCAAAATTTTTTCACACACATAAGTGGGTTCCCATAGCAAAATATAGTTCTCTTTTCTTTTTTCTAAAACATAAGTGGAAGGAAAAAACTTTTCTATGTTGAAAAAAATATCCTAAGAAATCTCTAGGGTCTTTAAAAAGATTGCAATTTCATAGATTGCCTTTCTTTTAAAAAGTAGCTAAAGTTTTTAAGGATTGCTTTTTCTTTAAGAGAAGAAGCACTTTAAAATATTCATGGTTAATATTTTGTAGGTAATGGAAGAGCAGTTGTAGGTGAGACTTGGTTTTCTGTCTCCTTCTTTATTTTCAAAAAGAAGGGCCAGTGTGTAGTGGTTGAGCTCTCTTATGAGGACCAGGAGACCCAAGTTCTGGTGTCTTATCTGCCCCCGCTCTCTATGTAACCTTCTTGGGTGTGGTCTCTCTCAGATCTACAAGGACTTAGTTAGCTCTAAAGTTCTGAGATTCTCTCTCATAGATCAGTATGCTTGCAAGTGGAATGGAGTATCTTGGCTGGGGAAAAAGTGGTAGGTCCATACAGTGATGGATGGGTAGCCCTATTGAGCTATTGATTGAATCTGTAGTTGGATTGCCTGGGTTTGAATTTTTCTTGCCTGTTTTTGGGTGTATATAATCCAGTAATGTGATATGAAAAAGCTTACTTATCTTTTCTGATAGTAACTTTAGCAAAAGTTAATTATGATTCTTTCATTGATGAGCTTCAGACACCTGTTGGCGTTTCTCACCTAAACCATCTCTTGCACCAGCAGTGAAATGGAAGCTGTTTGTTTGCTTGGTTTAGGTCTTATTTATTTTAAAGAGAAAAATGTGCCAGCTATTTCATTGGGCCTTTTAAGACCTAGGTAAATGACATAATAAACAGGATTCTTAACTTACTGGAGCCGCAGACAAACCAACAAACACAGCAGCTATGTCATTACAGATTACAATGATTATGGAGGGAAGGAGGGGGGATGCTGCAAAGGAAGAGCATATGCTGATTGAGACAGGAATTCCAGCGTAAGGTTCCGAGCCGCTGACATGGAAGCTGTTTTAGAGATGGGCTAGCTGGGGCAAACCTTCCCAAAAAGAGGGAAGAATGAATATGAAAGCATTGCTATATGAGGAGCTCTGCGTGGTTGTGCAACTAGAGGAAAGGTACGTATAGCACCATCTTGGTAGCGGGAAAGAATCGGGTAATGCGAAGCCAGAGAGGGTGTAAAGGACTCTGAGAGCAGGAGCTACGTCCTGTATTGCTCACTATTGCATCTCCAGACTCCATTCTGCCAAATGAATGAACGAATTAACGAAAGTAGGAATGAGGTGACCAAAAGGAAAAGGAGGTGCCCACAGGTTAGGAAGAAAACCATTTGGTGGAACAGAAGCAGAATGTTTTTCAGGAAGAAAAGGGTTTCCTCCGTTGCTGCTAAGAAGTGAAGTGAGGTAACCTGGAAGTACCCCCTGGTTTTCACAGCACCGAGGTCACTAGTAACTGTCGTGGGAGCGGTTTCTTTGGGCATGGGACACGGCAGTCAGATTTGATTAGGCTGTTAGGGATAGTAGTAGAGAACATGGAAATAGGAGGCATTATAATTCTTTTTTTTAGAAGCTGAAGGGAGTCCTGTGCTGGAAGAAAAGAGACACAAGAGCCTTTGAATGCTGTAGGATATGATCCAACTAAAAACAGAATGCTGAGGTAGGAGGGCATGACCTAGTAGGGGAATTGGTGTGCTGAAGAATTGCTGAACAATAATGCATTTTATATTTTGGGTTTTATTTTTAATACCCAGTTACCTCATTTCCAGCTTCGCCTTTTTATACTGAAGATACCTAATCTTTTTAATTCATTCTCCTATAGATGCATCCCTAAACTAATCTCTTCTATTGTTCTTTTCTGCATCTTTTCTAGATAGAGTTAGTCCTGAACATTATTATAAAGCTTATGAAAGGGTAGCATCAGATTTTCTATTTTTATATGATAATGTCCAATATTTTATTAGAATTTTACCCATAGAGTTCGATCCTGTTCCTGAAATTACAGTAAAATCAGAATAAAAAGGAAGCAAGGCAGAGGGCCCCTGCAGATCGATGACATCTTCCCTTGAAAAGAACTTGGGTTGAACCTGAACCCAGTTCAAGTTGGTCCCATACTCTCAACAACTGAAACATTTAGTATTTTACTACATGTAGTGTATTAACTTTGGGTCTCCTTTGATTTGGGTAACTATTTCATCATTTCAGTTTCTTATTGTTCTCCTCAACTGAACATCTTCTGCGAGTTGTCATGGATGTGTTACATTTGAAAATTAGTCATAAACTATAAAATGTCTAAGTGAAAATGAAATCCTGTGTTCAAAACCTTGAAGGTCTTATTTCTCCACTGGGAGTTTTGTGTCTTCCTACCCTTGCCCCGCCCAAATTCTTAACGATTGTTCTGATTACACTTCTGCTTAATTTCTTCTAAATTGAATGATGGCAAACTTTTTTTTTCCCTGCATGATATCGTAGATCATGTTTCCCGGGAGATGGGGACTGGTCTACAAGAGCTTATTGGGAAGTGCCTCTGGAAACACCTATCCAGGTAGAGCAGAAGCAGGATCAGGCAGAGGGAGAAGTTGAAAGGGACTGTCTTTGCAGCAGTGGGTTCACCCAGTTCCATTGGAAGCGCTGAACTTGCTGTAGCCCTTCACAGAGATCTGATGTGAGGCCAGAGCCTTTGTTACCCACACATTGGCCAGATCTCGAGTAGAGGGTGCTTCCAAGAGGGAATGCCACTTTGGGTGGAAGAGCTCCTTTGGTTTAGGGCAATTCCTGGAAAGGACTCAGCTGTAAATTGTCAGCAGGTATTCTGGGGGTATTATGCTTCTATTCTGAATGGGAGATTGTAGGTAGACAGCATCCAGAATTAAATTTACAATTTTAGTGAGGGGAAGAAGGAGAAAAAAATGCAATAACTAAGAAATGAGTTTAAGGACAGAGGAAACAGAAATAACAGGTTGTCTAAAAGAGACTTCATTTTCTGTCTTCAAAGTATGTTAAGGTCTTATCTAAAATCTGTCTGGGCTGGCATCATTCACTTTTCCTAGAATAATCAGAGAGAACGTCTTTAGTTTTTGTTATTCTGTAGATTTCTGGATTTGTTGTTGTTATCACTGTAGCTCAAATGGAATGTGCATCCTTTGTTTTTACGTGACACACATGCGTGTGTACTCACATACACACAGCCTAGACCACAAACACAAATTACAGTGCCTGTCTTTATGGGACTCATTTTTGTGGTAAAATGTTGAGCTTGTTATCTGCCTTTCGACTTAATTTAGAATCAGAAAGCATGAATCCCAGCCTCTCTTATTCCAACTTAACTTCAAAAAGAGTGATTTGAACAATTTGCTTTTAAGTCTTTGGTTTATTTGTTTCTTTCTCATAGAGGTGGACTTTATAGCTTGTGCATTTCTAGAAAATAATGCATCTTACCATTTCATTTATTTATGGCTGTGATCTAATTAACTGTTAGTTCTGTGATGGGGTGATAAAAATATATGGAAATTTTTTAGGTGTATTTGCCTCTATAATTGATATATTTCAACGGAGTAACTCAGTTACAGAATGTAGTACTGATGTGTTTGTTTGATAGTGTTATTAATGTGCATTTACCAATGGGGCAAATGCTGTTTTGAATTGAATACATGAACTTTGCATAGCACAGACATATGTAATAAATTCATTTGTATTTCGGAATATTATAGTTATCCACCATTTAGTATTGATGTCAGTGAATATGGCTTATTTACTTCATTCTGTTTAATTTCTTTTAATTCACAGCAACATTTATTGAACATAAAAATCATTAATATTTTATGAGTTAACATTGATTTTCAATTGATTTTTTTTCTGAGAGCTTTATAATTTGCTACAGTTATTACCCCCTACAGTTAGTGCTTTATCATTGCTTGAATTTATATGCATTTTAAATTAGCATAACACGTACTTTCTGACGGAAATCACCCTTAGTCAACATTTTCAGAGTAGTGAGTGTGTATTTTTCATGTATTCATTTATTTGGTTATGTTTTAACCCAACTTGTACCACCAAGATTTGAGGTAATATTAAAAATGCTATCTCCTTGGGACTCCTGGGTGGCTCAGTCATTTGAGCTTCCAACTCTTGATTTTGGCTCAGGTCATGATCTCAGGGTCATGAGATCAAGCCCCGCATCTAGCTCCATGCTAAGTGTGGTGCCTGCCTAAGATTCTCTCTCTCCCTCTCCCTCTGCCCCTTCCCTGCATGCGTGCACTCTCTCTCTCTCTCTAAAAAAAAACAAAAAACAAAAAACAAAAAATGCTATTTCCTAAAGGTGGGATAAAGAGGAAATAGATCATTAAATCCAAGAGAAAGATAAATAAATAATAACTGAAAATCATTGAAAAGAATATTAATATGTAGACCACAAAGGTCAAAGTGGTTCCTGAAATTGAGTTTCCAACTTGGTTCTGACTTTTTCAGAAGTTAAAATAGAATGACGCAATTGCTTAGTTATATAGATTCACTGTTAGAGAAAGTGATAGCATTATTTTCAACTTGCAGATAAGGAAACTGAGACACAGACATTTATGTCACCTGCTAATGTAATATATCCAGTGTGACTAAGGATTC
This sequence comes from Zalophus californianus, assembly GCF_009762305.2. NCBI lineage: Eukaryota > Metazoa > Chordata > Mammalia > Carnivora > Otariidae > Zalophus > Zalophus californianus. The sequence continues at coordinate 15,581,087 of NC_045599.1, forward strand.
CAGTAGTTAAGCTGACTTCTGTGCCATATTGTTACTTTACCTTTCTCTATGGAATAGTTGTTGATATCCACCCCCAAAAAATCTCTGCAGAAAACATAGTACCGGAATCTAGAGTTGGTTGTTGTTAAATTACTGTTCTGAAAAAGTCTTATAAGGATAATTAGTGTGTCTTTATTTATATTTCTTCCTTAGTGAAGACATCACATGTCTCATGAGCAAGCTACAGAATTAAGTGAGGGTGAATGAATTTTGGTGCTTCGGAAGATCCATATCACATTTGGTTTTCACTGGTATCCAAACTGTGAGGCTGAACATCTGAAATGGCTGATGTTTAACCATTTTTAACCTACAGAATGGCAGTTCCACATGGTTTAAGCTAATATTGAAAATGATATCTCAAAGATTTGATAATATTGAAATAGGTCATTTGTCAGTAGGATAATGTGTAGACTTCCTCTAAAAGATTCTCTAATTCTGTTTTACCAGTCTGTAAGTCTTCCTGAAAATATTCTGTATTATCATTTATACAAGGCAACCTGTCATGGTAAGTCACTGTTTCTTACTAGACTTAATTTCCTCATTTCTAACGTGGACTTCCTGAGATAAGAAAATAAATGTGTTTAACATTGTTTGTTTACTGCAAAGTGATCGGTACGTGTGAGAGGGCTCCATTATATATCGAAATATACTAAATCAGGTTGTCTTCACATTCACCACACTGTCCTCTCTTTGCGAGCTTAATGACTCACGCTCAACCACACGGCCCTGTTATAGCTCCCTACTTCTGCCACTTCTTCCGTATCTAGACTGAACCTTAATAAATTAAATACAAATTGTAACTCCACCATTCCTTCCCCCTTTTAATTTATGCTCCCTTGCTGTACTTTAAGAATCTTTATAAACCATCTTAATTTCTTTCTGGAACATGACCAATTATAAGTAAATACATTTATTAAGTAGATGTACCCCTTCAAACTCTTCAGTTCCGTGGGCCACTATGAATATGCAGTAGTGACCTAATTTAAGAATATGATTTTCCTTAGCAGCGACGACTGTACCTCATTATTTTAGTAACTACTGGGCAGAAACTTCTGCTAGGTATTGTGAGGGCTGTTGTCTTGCTAAATCTGCACCCATCAGGGAGTAGACAAAATGGGCACAGAGAAAGCAGCTGCGTGTCATTGCTTATAGGTCATTAATGCACTTTGAGAAATAAGCCTTGACAAAGGCTCACCATGCAGTTCAAATGGTCACATTGGTGCAAGAGATGTGAGGCATAAGCTTTTTTTTCTTTTTTAAATGAGGCAATGGATGATTTATTAGGTAATGATAAGCTTTGCTCCCTGTTTGAAGAATTTCAAGTGTTTAAAAAGGAGAAACAATATTTTTGGACAAGCGTTTCCCCCTGCAATAACATGATAGATTAAGATAGATCTGAAGAGAAATCTGATTTAATTCATTCTCCAGATGGATGGCGCTGGAGGACAGTCAGGTCTCCATTTCCAGACCTACTCTTTCTGTTTGGAGCGGGGAGGTCATCCAGGGAATGAACTGTGCAGAAAGTGTTATGTAATTCCCAGAGCCTTTGTGGGCCTGGATAATAACATTAAATCCAATGGTCATCTTCTTGTCACTAATCTGAGCCTAGGAGATTTTCTCTACTTCACACACCAGGTCCTGCCCAGGCCCACCGTTCCCAATGAGAGCACAAATCAGGCCACCCCAGTCCTTTGTTACTCCTCAGTGCATTTATACAACTCCTTTCGGATCTGCATGTCTTCCAAAAGCATTTATGTTATTCAAATATAATTACATGCCTATCTTTCCCTTTTTGACTTTTGAAGTACATTTCTGTGCCTTACGTATTTGCTCCTACGATGACCAGTCCAGGAAATAACATGAATTATCACAGCTGTCCTTCATTTATTCATCTCTCAGTGCGCCTATCGCAAGCTCCATTGTGCGTTAAGCCCTGGGTCGGGCATGTCTTTGGAAATACGGCCACTGCTGCCTATACCCGTTTAGCTCCCTACCAGAGGTTAGTGGTCATAAAATAGTACAATCTGTAAGTGCACTAATTGGTTAAATCACACATCCTTAAAAACTTAGAACCATCTGATCTCAGCAAAATCACAGCAACGTAACAGATGAAAGAATATGTAGTAATTGTTTTCCAAGAGTTTACAAGCATTTCCAGACTAACTCTAGGTTTTCAGTGAAATCGTTGTAGCAGGCTGACGCGACTATTGCAGATGAGCCTTTGAGGAAAATCATTAATGTGTGATTTGATTAGCCAGTATCAGAATAATTTGATCATATCGGGCCACCGTTCACATGGCATTCTTGTCTGCATCATGTCACTATACAGATGAATTTTAGAGCCCTAAAATCATGGGAACGTAGAGTTGGAAGAAACCTGAGTAATCATCAAAGCAACAATTGTAACCAAATCGTAAACTCCTGGTTAATGTGAAATGAAGCCAGTGTCCCTCAGTGAGTTAAAGGTTGAAGTGGATTGTTAATCCATCCAGGTTTCCCTACTGCCAACACATTTCCTTTCCTGATTACTTCATTTGGACTTCCTGTAACTCTGGATAGGTTTTCACTTTGATGGGTAACGGCTCCCAGGGTTAAAGCTTATTTAGATTAGTACCGAAGTGGAAGATGCAATCAGTCAACTCCCTGAGTGCCCTTGGTCAGAGCTCCTAATTTCAGGAAAGCGAGTCAGGCGTCTTAGCTCTGGCAGACCCAGCTCATTTGCAGTTCTCTCTTGGATCTTTGCCTTTGTCCAGAGTTCCAGGCTGGACTTTGTGATTTAAACGAGGTCAGTGGACCGGAAGTTCAAAGTAGTGTTGGGACATAGCTATTGCTGCCCTCCTCGATCTCTCTGCCAGTGTGGTGGCTTCTGAAGGGGGGTAGGGTGGTGGGGGGTGGACAGCCGTGACTTGCTATCTATAACACAAGCAGAAACTGGAGGTGGTCAAAGGAAACTCCCAGAAGAAGGTAAACAAAGGCAGAAACCGTACGTTACTATGACTAAGCTTGGGGACCCCGGAGTCAAAGTCAGCTGGGCCTCAGACTAGCTCTGTGTCTTCTGTAGGCTGGTCAGCCTTCCAGGGCCTCTGTTTTGTAACCTTTAAACAGGAATAATGCCTACCTCATATGGTTTGTGAAGGTCATCAAGTCTAATACTTCAGAAACGTTCAGTCAGTTCTAGTAATAAGTACTGATTTGAAAATGGTAATACTTGTTTTAGCAAGAAAGTGAGGATGGAGGAGCTACCACTTGCGACATTTAGTTAATATGCATTGCAACAAGTGGAAACACAAATATGCGTGTAAATATACAAATATATAGATAGATAAATTTCTGTCTGTCTATCCATATGTAGTTTAACCTGAAAAAAATATATATAGCGAAACGTCTAGAGTTCTTGCAGTAATTAACTACTGTGGAGGTTTTTCCTTTGCATTCCATAGAACATCTCCAGCTGTGTCCTCTTAAAGCAGGGATCAGCAAACCTTTTCTGTGAAGGGCCAGACAGTAACTATTTTAGGCTCTGTGGGCTCAGAGTCCAAATCAAGAATATAATGTAGATGCTTCTACAACACACACATTTCCACAAATTTTATTGATGAAATTCAAAATATAATGAGTACAAGTTTTTGTAATACAGGTCTACTGATGAGAAGTTGAATTCTTTCTTTGGGAGAATCACATTTTCCTTAATCATGGTTATTGCTCCTTATCACCAAGGTGATTGCTAACATTCATTGGTAAAAACCATTCTGAGCTTAATGGGCTGTACAGAAACAGGGGGCAAGCTGGATTTGGCTCTCAGGTTGGATTTAGCTCCCAGGCTGCAGTTTGCTGACCCCAGTCTTAAAAGATTAAGGAAGCAAAAGAGCCATGAGAGATTCTGATCAAATTAACATGTTTGCAAATAACAGTTTGAGTTGCCTCTGGCTAATTTTGAGTCATGAAGTGAGAAGTACAGCCGTAGTAGTGTCTGGACATATTTAGATGTAGAATGCATTTGGAAACAAAACTTGGGGCTGTGCCACGGGTTCCCTGGTTTCCGGAAGAAGGCTCTAGAATCTGAAACTGAGCATTCTTTCTCTTTTTTACATTTGCCTGAACTTTCTGCTAAGAGGGTAGGACTGGGTTGACACATACCTTCTTATGTGTGTGTTCTCAGATGTTGGGGCCATTTTGACAGAAGGGAGAAAAAAGACATCAAAGGCAGTGTTGAGGGATGCTTGTTTTATTTTCTCTGTTTGAGGAACACAGTAGCCTGGAAGTGAGAACAGACAAGAATAAAAAATTACCTTTCTCCTTTATGCCCAATGTGGAAACAATATGAAGAAATGAAAGGAAATCCACAGGTATTTCACAGAACCCTTTGTTAAATGTTAAAAAAAAATGCCAAATTCAGTTACTTAATGAATATCATTTTAGATAAAAATCAGATAGGAAAGGCATGCAGAAGCCTTAATAGTGATAGAAACCGAGGTCCTTCTGCCGTGCCATGACGAGCATCCTGTGCACCTGGCCGGGTAGAGTATTCCTTCCCTGCTGCTGCTGCTGTGGAAAATTATAGAATTTAGGTGTAACAGAGACGTGATGTCAGAAGAAAGAATCCAAATGTGACACCAATAGGGACAAAAATACCCAAAGCTTTTTGCCCTAAGTCAGTGCTGTGGAGAGCCAAAAAGGTGATTTCAGAGAACGGACGTTGAGGAGAGCCAGTTCGAGCGTGGTAGAGTTGATGTTGCTCTAAAATGGCCTTCATTTGAGTGCAGCTGAATGGTGATTGCTAGACACACTGTTTTATAGGAAGCAGGGCATCAACCATTTGTGGCGACTTTGCCATACTCTGGGAATGGAGTAGAGGAAAGAGCCTGGGGTGTCGGAGAGCCCATGGGAAAGGAGAAAATGGGAAAATTGTGGAACCTCAGAGGAAATACGAAGAGTCCCCACATCAGTTAGGAATTCTGGCTCAGTGAAGGCATCTGGGTTTCCAGCCAAGCCTTAGAGATCTAATGCAGAACGGGATCCCATCCAATGCATCCATGCAGCATGGGAAGGCAAGAGGTACAAACAGGGTGTGCTGGAGATACCAGGTCCAGAGGCGACTTACACAAAGTTCATTCAAGCAGGGAATAGGGCCACGTTCTTTCCTCAGAAGTTCGAGGGTGGCAGGAAACTCCTGGAGGCAGGCAGAGGCCGCCGTCTGGAGACAGTTGACAGGTCTTCCCTCCTACCGCCCACACGCTGGATGACAATGGGCATGCTCACGAGGAATCCAGGAAAGTGGATAGTATGGATTACCCCCAAGCCCTGAAGAGTTCTGATGTTCTTCAGAGCCTGGCAAAAACCACAAAGCCTTGTGGAAAGAGGTGAGGTTGACCCCGTGACTCATTTCCCTGGATGATGATCTAGCTTGAATAGAAAAATCATACTTTCACCATTTCACTAACAAAGTTATTAAATTATTATTTTAGTGTTATTATTCTTATCCTCCCTGAAATGTAATTTAATCTCCACCCAGCAGATGTGAGTTCCTACTGTATATTAGAGCAGTCCACTGGATTGATGAAAAACAAAGCTATCGGTGTTCAGTACGGCTGTCCTCCCTACTCTGTTTACTGACAGCCTACTAAGTGTGTGGTGCTGGGCTAGAATGATGAAGATGAATTTGATACGCTTTCTGGAGAGAAGAGCTTTAACATTTATGAGAGTACAGTCGTTATTAATGAAGAGATCCATAAAATTGCTGCAGAAACCTGGAAGAGGTGGTAACTTTTTCAGTTGCTGACAGTGTTTACTTTTAACAGTGGCTTATGGACAACCCAGATCACCTCTCAGATTATACGTGCCCTGAAATGATGCATCATGAGGCCGTATCAGATGCTGCCTTGTTTTTTATTTTTTTTTTAATTTTTTAATTTCACTTTTTAAAAAGATTTTATTTATTTATTTGAGAGAGAGAATGAGATAGAGAGAGAGCATGAGAGGGGGGAGGGTCAGAGGGAGAAGCAAGACTCCTTGCTGAGCAGGGAGCCCGATGCGGGACTTGATCCCGGGCCTCCCGGATCATGACCTGAGCCGAAGGCAGTCGCTTAAGCAGTTGAGCCACCCAGGTGCCCGCTGCCTTGTTTTTTTAAAAATTATCTGTCTCTAAGACAAAAATCCACATTTTTCTCTTTGAAATTGGCAAGCACCATAAACACCTAACATTAAGTTATGTAAGCAATATTTATCTGTCTGAATTAAGTGCAAAAATTCCTGTTGGGAGTTTACTGTCACAAAGTGCATCAGCTTTCATGGTTTGAGAACTACTCCTGTTCAGATCAGTTTGACACGAGGCGAAATATGACAGAGAAAAATTCTTAAACATTCTCTTGAAAATGAGAAGGGAGGAGAGGATAAACTTTCAGAGTGAATGTGAACCTCAGGATTCAAGCTAAGGTATTTTTAACCCCTTTGTATTGGTTTGCACTAAAATAGAATAATTGTCAAAGGATCTAGTTACCATGGTGATAACATCTTTTAAGAGCACATAACGAGATAAAAATCACTAAATTGTAATACCAGAAAATATTGCGCACAATATTACAGGCTTGTTTTCTTTTTAATATTAACTTTTTAAACTAAATACAAATAATACAAAATTGAGTTTTCTGTGCTTGGATGAAATGGGAAGAAAAGAAAACATTATACATCATGACATATTTATTTTGTTTTTTAAGGAAGCTTACATTTCTGAAAATATTTTTTCCTGTCGTATGTCAAGCATATATGTGGGGGGGGGGCGGTGCGTGGTTTGTTTCTTAACTTAAATACTGCATGGAAAGCAGTTAGTACAATGCCTGCTCCAGAGTAAGCCCTAGGTATCTGTGAACCATGGTAATTCTCTGCTGGCTGTGTTTTCTTTTTCTTCTGACTTCTCCTGTCTGCCTTTTTTCCTTCCTTCACTTTCATTGTGTCTCCCTATACTTTCTCTCTTGTAATTCCTCTCTGTTTCTTCATTCCTTTCTCCTTTGTGTTCCTTTTTTCTTTTCCTCCCATTTTTCTTGACTAATAATAATTTTTTAAAGATTAAGCAGTGAGACCATCAGAAGACTAGTTCTAGGATAACCCTATGGTTATATCTGACATATATATATGTGCCTTGTGGCAAGGTTGAGAAGCGTTTGATTTTGGATGAGGTGAGGTGCAGGGGATGTGGGGCAGTGGCATATGAGAAATGGAGTTTGAAAGTAGGGGAAAGGAACAACCTTAGAGGAGGAGGAATTTGAATAATGAGGGAGAGTCTCCTTGGCAGGACTCAAGATGGAAGTTTTTGTTTTCCCATCTGAGCCAGAGCACTTCATAGAATCCATATACTAAAATAGTAGAAGGTTTTAGCAAACATTCTGCACATTGAAATCTCAGTTAGAATTTTACCTACATAATTCCATGCAGTGCATAGCTTAGTGCAACAGAAGATAGAAACAGAAATAGACATACATTTGGTGAAAAATAATTGAAGGTTAACAGAAATGCACAGATAGCTTCCTCCTTCTACTCGATCAAACATTCTCATTGCTCAGCTCCATTTTCTCTGTATCCCCAGTACACTGGCTAGAATAACTAGGAGGTTTAAAAACTCAGAGTTCAAGTTTTCTATTCCCTTTGAAAGGAAGGAAGACTATCAGGTAAGAACCTTCCTTGAATATGAGCACCTTTTCATATTGAGTGGTGGTAGTGTGATGGCAAATGATAGGTTGCCATATTTGATCTCAATTTCATTATGGAAGTAGTTGTTCAGAGGGAGGGTTTTAGACCATTAAGAGAATACTTTTAGGGGGCTCCTTGGCTTCTTCCTCCCCCTGCAAGACTCCAGGGAGCTTGGACCATTATGACCAGACTGCAGTATGGGGGATGGGCTGTAGTGAGTGAGGTGGAGGTCTTGCATAGCAGACAGAGGTCTAGAAGAACATGCCTGCTGTGAAGCTTTCCATTCCTAACATCAATCATTCCCAAATACAGTAAATGAGTCACTGAACATTGTGTGCTCACTAGCAGGTCATTCCCATATCAGCTTCACTTGGAGTATTTTCCTCTATGAAGTAGTTTGAATCTTTTGATTTATGCCCTCTTGTTTGTATATTTATTCAGGCAGCTTGCTTACTGCCACTGTCTGAATAATGCTTCACAACTCTCTAAACTGACACTCATTTGGTAAAGAACCCAAGAGAACATGCAAAAAAAGTAGTGGCGGGGCACCTGGGTGGCTCAGTCAGTTAAGTGTCTGCCTCCCACTCAGGTCATGATCCCAGGGTTCTGGGATCGAGTCCTGCATCAGGCTCCCTACTCAATGGGGAGCCTGTTTCTCCCTCTCCCTTTTGTTGCTCCCCCTGCTTGTGCTCTCTCTTTGTCAAATAAGTAAATAAAATCTTTAAAAAAAAAAAAGTAGTATCTTCTGGGCATAATGCAAAATTAAAAATATTCAATTATGCATACATATTTAAATATGTAAATATGCTGCAAAACATAATTAATTTATTGCTGTGACTGCTGAGCCACTGTACAGTAAGTTGATGAGACAATAATGTAAGAGTTGTTAACTGGCTTCTAATGAGTTGAAGACATCCGTAGTCAACTTCTTAACAGTGAGCTAATTGAAGAGCTAATTATAAAAAAAATCTATTAGAAGTTCCTTTTTGAGTATCCTTGTGTTCTCTTGTATTTTGAAAAAGTAAGCATGGAGCGAATTTTATATTAACAGAAAAGATGAGAATAAAATTTATATGATTGTGTAATATATATACTACAAATCATAAAATCCTATTGGTTGGGATCCAGAAGCACTGTCTTAACCCAGTCTCCTCACTCTGGGCAAGATTACACATAACTCATTGTAATTATGTGGATATGTCATTTTGGGTAAAGATAATACACCATTGTTTGGAAATATTTTCTGTGTTTATTACTTATATGTAAGTTCTTCAGAAAAGCTATCCACAGTTCCTTTGAAGTACATTTCTGGCTTTTTATGGGTGTAATAAAATGAATTAGAAGATTCTTTGTTAAATCTTATATGAGATCAGACTTTATAGGAATGGTGAATAATGCTGGTTTACTCTGGTACTGAGAGTTCTTATATATTCATCATCCAAGTTATTGTACCTCAAAGGTTAAAAACATGATAATATATAACATTATATTCCAGGAACTTAGAAGAAATATAATATATTCAGTATTGTCTTTCAAGAATGTTAGATTTTATTTTTTATAAGGAAATACATATAGGCTTTTAGGCGAACTCTTACTTTCTATAAGAACTAACTTCTAATTTTATAAGAATTTTGGGGTGCCTGGGTGGCTCAGTTGGTTAAGCGACTGCCTTCGGCTCAGGTCATGATCCTGGAGTCCCGGGATCGAGTCCCGCATCAGGCTCCCTGCTCAGCGGGGAGTCTGCTTCTACCTCTGACCCTCTTCCCTCTCGTGCTCTCTCTCATTCTCTCTCTCTCAAATAAACAAATAAAATCTTTAAAAAAAAAAAGAATTTTTTGGACAAAAATACACATACTAGAGAAATGACACACAAGCAAAAACCTACTCCAGAGCTCAGTCTCCAGGAAAAAAGTTATTGTTGTATTTTGCGAATGTTGTTCCCAAAACTTTTTCTGCATAAAAATAAAATGTATAGAATGAGTGGGCTGGGGTGATGTCTCCCTGATGTTTTCAGTGTTTCCAGGTCATTCTAACTCAGAGCATTGTCCCTTAGGTCTCAAGCAGATTGTTGCTTTCCTGATTTTTTACTTACCTCCATCTTTGGCTGTCTACCTTAGGGGCCTCCTGCCACCGGAACCTAGGGTCCTGGATAGAAGTCACAGACCAGTATGAGACCAAGGATTTACTATTCCTGCCCATTTGGAGTAATATACTGGATTTCTGTGCAGTAATCTTTACATATATTCCCTTCATCCACCTGTATACAACCCCAAGGCATCAAATTTAGTAATTCCAAAAACAACCTAATCATCTATACCCCCTACTAGGTTTTCTCTTATTTTCCATTTAATTTAATTCAACAACTATTTATTGAGTGCCCGTTATGTGCTGGGCATTATTGCGGGGACTTGAGTATATATTAATGAATGAAGCAAAGATCCTTGCTCTGTTGGAGCTTAAGTTTTAAAAGGGGAGATGGGCATCAAACAATAGACATAATAAATTAATAAGTTGTATAATATATTAGAAAGTGATGAATTCTGTGGCAAAAGAAGGAAATGGCATCAGAAAAGCAGTGAGAGCCTGGCCATTGGGTATCATCATCCACGTCTCTGAGTGAAATCACGGACCGATGTGGATGGTTGAGCAGAGGCGCACATGATCCGAGTGATGTTTTTAAAAGATTGTCCTAGTGTTTGTGTTGAGAACAGCCAAACTGGAACTATAAATCTGGGTGCTGTTGGCAAACAGGTGGTAGTTAAAACCATGAAAACTGATGGAATCACTAAGTAAGTGATACAAAGAAGAGGGTCTAGGACTGAGTCCAGAGGCACTCAGCATTAGAATGAGTGCCTGCCTCCCACACATCCATTGTCTGGTATTTCTGAATATTTTTTATTGTGTATTTGTATTCTTATTCATTAAACTAAAATATTCCTTCTTTGAGTACATACATATATCAGACTTATAAATGTGCTACTCACAGCATCTAAGAGAGATGGTTAAGGTAAAGTCAAGCCCAGCTGTCATTGACTATTTTGCCCTTAAAATACTCTATTCTATCTTTTTTTGTATGTATCATTTTATAGATGGAATTTTGTATCTGACTCTTTGTACTTAAAATATATTATATCTCACCTTTCTATTTCTCACTTTTTTTTTCCCCCTACTCAATACAAATGGGTCCATCATTCTGTTTTCAGTGTGTTTCCAAAGATTATCTTAAAATAGAGTTTTTCAACCCTGGCATGTTTGTTGCTTTTATTTAATTAGATGTAAGCCCCAACTGGTCAAGTTATAAAGGAGAGAAATACAGTTTTTTAAACACGCCATTATGAGGATGTATAGTATGAAAAATTCTTGCATGAAAAGTTTTGATTTTATTGGCAGTTGAACTCTTTTGTGGTTCTAGAAATAACCTTGTAAATGAACCAAATTTTTTATCAGAACTTTGTAGGGCATAATTATTTTTGAAGGTTTATATTGTGTTGAGTAATTGAGTAACAGACATGGATCTAAAGGATGTTACGAACCAGATTGTAATGAATTTGGAATTCAAAGTGATTGTTTCTATTTATTTTACATTGCATTTGTTTTATTTGTGTGTCAGACACGTGGGTACATTTTATCTCCATGTGTGTATAATGTGCATAGATTAAAGCCCCATGGAGTGCCATATCTGCTACTCTGTTCGTCTTTTCACAATCCAGAGTAACATTGCAGATCTCTCTTTGTAAGATGGTTGTATAAAACCTTTTTTTTGTTTTGAAAGAACTTTGGTCACAGAGAATTTGCCCAACTGGTACTCACAAACTCTTGTGTACCCAGATTCCCCAATTCTTAACATTTTACCATACTTGGTTTATTATTCTCTTTCTCTTCCCTTGTAAGTGTTTTCTGAAATCATTGAGAGTAATTTACATATATGATGCCCCTTATTTCTAAATATCTTGTGATTATTTCTCATAAAACAAGGATGTTCATGTAAGAAACCATAGTACAGTTCTCAAGATGAAGAAATTAACTTATACATAACTTACTATATAACTTATACAGTGCTATTATCTAGCCTGTAGCCCTTTGTCACCTTCCACCCAGTTGTCTCATGCTTAGTCTCTAACCAGAGTGGGTCATTTACTTTTGTTAAGTGATGTACCATTGTTTATAAAGTATCACATCATCCGTTGCTGATGTTTAGTTATAAACTTGTGACAGTTGGGAGGCACCTGGGTGGCTCAGTCAGTTAAGCATCCGGCTCTTGATTTAGGCTCAGGTCACGATCTCAGGGTTGTGAGATTGAGCTCCATGCTGGGAGTGGAGCCAGCTTAAGATTCTCTCTCTCTCCCTTTCCCTCTGCCCCTCCTCACCCCTCTCTCCCTCTCTAGGAAAAAAAAAAGAAGTTGTGGCAATGGGCAAAAACAGATGACTTTGTGTGTATGACCTTCGTGTGATCAGGGGAGAATTTTGTTTGTATCTCCTTAGTGGCCTGTTGGTTTAATGTCAGTGATGCACTGATCCCCCTTAATACTGGTTGTGGTCACTTCCTTTTTAGTGGCATAGTATCACACATACTTTATATTATACAATGTACTTTACAAAGTCACTTTATTTTTCCGGCTAAATATCTGAGTATCTTATTCAGAGGGTTGTATGAATATAAATGTTTTCCTTGTTAGAAAAAAATTTTCTGTAAATAAGTATACATGGGCACTGTTTAGTTTGATCAAGACACACATGAATCAATGGAAAGAAAGATGCTCATGTAAAAGGATGTGATTTTGATGTGTGTGCAATGTGTTTATGTTTACATCTTTTTTGGATCTACGTCTGTCCTTACTGGTCACTGATGAATTAAGTTATAATGCTGGGACTAGCTGTTGTCTGCCTCCTATCAACCAAGATATTGCCCTTATCTGTTAAGATTGAATTAGGTGATTGGTTTTCTACTTGTGTTCCTTAGCACCACAGTATGCTTCAAGAAGAAATAATTATTTGATTCAAATTTAATTTTAAGAAATTAATCACTTGAAAGCTCTAGGATAACATACATTTATTAATTAACAAGTTTAAATGTGCTGAAGATCACCAAGGTATTTAATTTGTTTTACCAAATGGATTCTTGAAATAAAAATTTCCCTACTCCCTCTGGGCATATATTTGGCACTTCTGGAAAATGTGTCACTGACTAGAAGGGTACGGTGTTATCCTTAGTTCACTTGCGATCATATCAAATTTCTCAATTCCTGTAGCATACGCATTGCATATCAGGCAAAACTCAGAGGCTGCTCTAGCAAATATTATACAAGTATTACCCATTCCATCCTAAGAACTCCATTTTATCCGTGATGTTAGTGGATATTATTAAATTAGAAGGTCCCCTCACCCCACCCCAGCTGTTACAAAACAGCCTGAGCTGATTTTGGCCAAGGTAAGATCAGAGTTTAGTTTCATCACTGACCCTTTAACTATAGTTACATGCAAGTGGCCGCACTTAAAAACTCCGCCTGAAATGAATTGTTTTGGAATTTTTGTACGATTTTTAACCATAGTGGTTGCCTATACATCTCAGATCTTTTTCAAAAATGGTATTTTTAATATAGCATAATTTTGAAGTATACTTTAAAGCATACTTTCTGCTAAAAAACAAGATTACTACTGACTGAGTTGTCTGTTCATTGACTCCATCCATGTGGAATATTTACTATTTAGGAAATGCAAGAAAGCGATTATTAATGTTCCATTTCCAATCAGAACAAGAAATTTCTACTACCCCTCTTTCAGGCTACTGAATTAGTTTAATTGATGAATAGTCTGAGATTTTAAGAGGAGCTCTTGATAAACATGGTAATTTCAGCCCTATTTCTATGTGAATTAGGATTTTGTCGCTCCTCTGCAACTAAAATGAAATCCCCAAGTAATTTGTTTATGAAAGGAGCTGTCATATATCAACCTCAACTGCAAGATTTTGTGTTGTTAAATATACATCACTTCGGTTTATTGGGTATACATATGACAATTTTGAACTTGTAAACATTAATATATACTATTAAAATGCCATTTTCGTGGAGATTTAATGGATTGAATAGTCTTCCACTGCTAAAAGTATGATAACCATTTAGTGATTTAAATTCCTCATGAAAAAAAAAGAAGGTAGAGATCCATAGGGTGCTTTTGAAAACAGAAAGGATTCTCAGCCTTTGCATTAATGTGTTTCAGTTGCAGATACAAAAGGAAAGTTGTCCTTGCTTCCAGCCTTTTCTCAAAGCTCCCAAATAATCTGGTTCCTCTGAGATCTCAGTCCTCCGAGAGACCTCACTATTCTATTCCCAGGGGTTCTAGCCATTCTTGGAGCCCTTTGAATTTGTACCACCTGCTTAGAGAGAAAGGCTTGGCTGCTGACTTAGCATTTGTAATGGGAGTTTGTTCCCTGGAGGAAGATTGAGAAAAAGTGGGTGAAGTGAAATAGAGAGAAAGAAAATTGGTATGAAGGAAAATGACTAAATCAGGAGCAGTTGACCCCAAGGGCAGGAAAAGCTTCTCCCCACCACCCCAATACATGGGCTTCTGAGAAAACAGGAAAGACCAGCTCAGTATGGTTTTTAGTATTTTGTGCAATTTCTGGCAGGCTGCTTCGAGGCTATTTCTACAACATGAAGGGAAGAACGATGCAGATTCTCATGAATATTTCCTATTGAAGGAAGAAAGGTTTCAAAAAATCATGATTTTGGTAAAACAAAGCCACTCTGTGTGTTTTTACATAGTATCTTTTCTTCTGGCCATTTCAACATATTTACATCCAGCCAGATATTTAATTAATATTACAATAATAACAAAAGAACCAAAAAATAAGAAACAATGATTATATGTTATTCAAAGTGATTTCAATTTAGACTTTATTTTGTGAATAACCATCTAAGATTTCTATTTTCTCTGGCAAAACTTTAGCTGCTATTTGAGGGCTAAAAGATCATTACGAGGCCTGAGATTCTTGTATCATTCCTTGATTGAGTGTTGAAATGATCAGTTCAGTATAATGTAATTGGGTGGTTAATTTTTTAACAACAATTAATATATTGGCCTCAGGCAGATGAAGTCTCTAGAGTATTTTATTTCCGCTATTTCTTCCAAAAATTATTATGAAAAAATTTTACGTATATGAAGGCTTCTTTTTGATTTTTTTGTGTGTGTGGTTTTTTTTTTTTTTTTTTGATGAGTGGCTAACATATGTAGTAGTGGGAGAGTTGACTGGGTCACTTTTAGAGTTCTTTGTTGTTTCAAAATGTCACTTTGGTTGATATGGATGCATGTCACTCTGAAAGCCTGAGAATATGGCTACTTCTACAGACAGTCATACCTGTGTATACTTGGTCATGTTTTTTGTTTGTTTGTTTTTTGAAACCAGTTTCCATTTTGGTGAACCTAACAGGGTTTCATATTGGGGTGGTTCCTTAGGCAGAGAAGATGTCAATTAAAGTGTCGTTTTTTTGAATGAGCCAAGAATATTTGCTAGTCTTTGCTGCTTCTCTTTAGACCAGGACAGGAAGTCTTTTTTTGTTTTTTAAGATTGTATTTATTTATTCGAGAGAGAGAGAACACTAGTGGGGAGGAGAGGGAGAAGCAGACTCCCCACTGAGCAGGGAGCCTGATGCAGGACTCGATCCCACGACCCTGAGATCATGACCTGAGCCAAAGGCAGATGCTTAACTGACTGAGCCACGCAGGCGTCCCTGTCACTTTGCTTTTTAACACACTTCACAGAGCTGGGCTTGCCTTTTCCAGAAAATTCAGGTCGCTGAGGATCCCAGCTAGATTTCTGTGTCAGTCCTGTTGGACCTGTGTGACTTGGCCCATGTCCTTGTCCAGGTTCACCGTGCCCCTTGTGCCCCTGGACAGCTAGTGTTCTGGTCACAGAAGCCTGTTTTCTGCCCCTTGAAAATGTCATGCCCCTTCTTGCCTTGGACCTTGGACATACTACACCCCCTGCCCCCTTCACCTCTGCTTTGCTGTTCCCTAACCAACTCTCCTCTGTCCTTTGGAACTCAGCTTATAGAATTCAGTCCCTTGCAGACCCCAGAATAGATTAACCCTCTTGTTTGCTATTTGTCAACACCATGTGCTACTTTGCCCTGGTAGCATTTATCACATGACAGCTCTAAGTTCTTCATCGTCTTATCAGTGCCTCATGGTCTCCCAGCCCAGATGGGACATCCCTTGTGTGTAGGCATGTGGTACAGAACCATGAACACAGGGCATGTGTAATAACTGCCATCCAGACAAATACAAATAGAGTGTAATAAAACTATACATTTATTTATTAATTTATAAAGGGCATCTTTTGAAGTCTTACAGTGGGTTGCTTTAGTATTTGAGATAGGGCAGTAGTAGCCCATTTAGACACACAGACATAGTGATAGGTAACCTTTTTTTTTGAAGCCTGGATGTTTGCATCCCCTTCCCAGCTCTGCGTCTTTGCTCATCCCACGCATAGGATTTTGTTGAGCAGGGTGTAGACCAATGTACACTAGACTGCGTTCCTCTCCTAAGAACTGATGGCAAGCAATTACATAGTTATCTTCTGCCACAGCCAACACGGGGCTTTAAAACGACTCCTTAAGGGCATTTTGAAGAATTGCCTGTTTCCTCAGATTCAAGTGCTGAGATACCCTCAAGACCACATCATTTTTTTTTTTTATATAACAAACACCTGTCTTTGGTAATAATTGATCTAGACGTAGGAGAGTTCCTTCCAGGATAATTGGGGTCACGCAAATTTGAGGGCCTGGATGGGCTATTTTAAAAGGTGGAATTGTTCATCATCTGAAAAGGCATATCCCCTAGGATGTCTCGGCCTCTTCATATTCTCCTGAACTTTCTCTGAACCAGTTGGCAAGCTTCCCCCCACCCCTTTGTTCTTTCTTTGAAAAATTATACTCTTAAGTATTCATTAAAGCCACAGGATAAAAATAAGCAAGACGTCTTCTCGGACCTCTGCCATTAAAACCAAATCTGGTATTTCTTCTCTCTAGGGTGTTATAGAGAATGTCTGGAAAGCACACCACTTTATCATTTGACACTATTTTTGTGTGTGTGTGTTATATGTCTTAAGGGGGCACTGTAGTTCAAGGTGAGAGCAACATTTGGGCCTCTTCAGAGCCATGACCTTGTTCGAAGCCTTGGGCCAGACTCTTGCAAGGTTTTGAGTGGTGACAGTTACACGGAGTAGTTTTTTTGACAAAGGAATGTTTTCTTCAAAATAAATTTATCCTTTTCTGTTTTTACTGCTAAGGAATATGGCATTCTCATAACATCTTTATTCATGGTTTCTCAATATTTTTAAACAGAACTTTTATTTTGGAAGTAATTTTAGATTTACAGAGAAGTTGCAAAGACTGTGCGGAGGGTTCCATCCACCCTTCACCTAATTTCCCCCAATGTTACCATCTTTCGTTACCATGCTATATTTGTCAAAACAGAAATTAACCTGGGTGGTTCGTATTTTAGAATGTATGCTATGCAGTCATTGACCTACAGCAGTTACATTTCTTCAATTGACATATAAACTTGGATGCTGTAGGTAAATAAGGAAACAAATGTGAACAAAATATGATGTTGGTGTGAATACAATGTTGATTTCCAGTAGTTTATTTCTACCAATGTCTACATTACCTGTAGATCATTTACAGGTCACATAGGTATGCCTCCATAACCTCAAAGCCACCTTTCATTTCTGAAAGTTACTCAACTCCTGGGAGCCATGAAGGGGCATCCAGATAAAAGTGAAAACTTATTTGTGACGTTTGGCATTATGCTTGTTCTCTTTGGGTATCAGTTTTCTCATCTGTGAGATGAAAAGTTGACAGTAAGGACCTTTAAGGGTTATATTTGCCTTACAGATGGATGATTTTGTAATTATACCTTTCATGACCAGATTCAGTCTAGACCCAGTGTCTATCAGGCAGTGGGATGATCCAGGTCAAACCATGAGTTTCTTTAACAAACCCTGGACCTCTGTGATCATTGTCAGAGCACAGGTGTTGACCAGTGGTGTCAAGTTCAAATGCCTGAAGTTGTCTGGCAAGTATAAAACAGAGCCAAAGGAGGAGAGAGGGACCCTGATGACGTGGAGAGCCCACGTCCTTTCTAGTGGTGCAGTGAATTCTCAGCTCCCAGGGACTGTGTCCCAAGGGGATGTTAGATCTTCTGACCTTTCAAAGGAACCCACATAAACAGTTTTTCATGTGAACTCTTGGAATCTTTAAATATTAGCAACAAAT
This sequence comes from Zalophus californianus, assembly GCF_009762305.2. Taxonomy (NCBI): domain Eukaryota; kingdom Metazoa; phylum Chordata; class Mammalia; order Carnivora; family Otariidae; genus Zalophus; species Zalophus californianus. The sequence goes on from NC_045599.1 coordinate 15,599,083, forward strand.
CCAGTGTCCAGGAAGCCACTCCATGAGCTAAATTAAATGTTTGGTTGACTGAAACTTACCTGTTGAATGCCAGTTTCTGATTTCTGTTCCATTTCAGTGGCTTTCAAACACTTTTGCCTGTTGCAACAGTTAGAAATGCCTTTTACATCACAACGTAGTACACGCATGTATGTGTGTATATGAAACTGAAACAAAATTTAATGAATTAATATGTATGATACAATTATGTTTTCTATTTTACTGTATATAGCATGTTTTCTGTAATTTCATGTTTCATTTCTTGAGAAAAGCACTCCCAATACAATTAACTCCTTTTCATGACCCATCAGTGGACTGGCTTCCTAGTCGCTGTTCCTCTGAAAAATTTGGAGGGCAGTACTATTGCCTACATGTGATTTTTCTACCTAGGGCTCTGAGATCTGAAATACCTCAGACGTGATTTCCTCAACTTGTTATCTTTAGGAACATTCCATAACCAATGTGAAAAATGTGTTGCCTGTTGAGAATGTGGGATTTCTCTGTCTCAGGTATCAGTAAAGTAGGAAATAATAGCGCCCCTCAGAAGACAAGGCTAAGCAGAGAAGATCAAAGAGAAGGGACAGAGATAGGCTATTTAGGAACCTTAAATTTGAACATCACAACTCTTTTTGGTAAAAAAGATAATTTTCTTCCTTTTAATTGCCTACAGATGGCATATCTTGATGCTTACTCATATGCACATAGCTGTGTGCACAAGCATCCTTGGCTCTTCTCAATGTTTTAATTGTTTCCTGGCAAATAAAAATTTGTTTCAAATGAGAACTTAAAATGTTCTAATGATAATTAGAAATTGTTGATGATAGTCATTATAGGTGGCTTTATATATTGGATTCTCTCTATGAGATGCATATTTTTATTAGACATTTTATTTGGAATTAGTCAGTGTTCTCCACCTAGCATCAAGCTCACTGAAAAGGTTTCTTTCGGCTCTACCATCTTATAATTTTATAATAGACAACTTGTATATGGCAGTGACCTTCATGATGTGCTCAAGAAGGCTGAAAAATATTACCATGTGCTTTTTTATCCTTCAAGTCATCGGGTCTTATTTTTAGGAGAAAATATTGGCAAAAAAATTATTAAACTTCCTTATAAAAATAAGATGTCATATAGTGCTTCCCACATGAAATTCTTTTTAAAAATGCTGCATGACATATTTGAAGTTTTTATTCATATCTGTGGAGAAATATTTTGAAACCATATATTTTGTCAGTAAATCATGGAATATCACGACCATATCATACCGCTCCTAATAAATAATTTCCCTCATTAAAAATAAAATGAAAAGATACCAGGTACCACTTTTTTTTTTGACCTTTTTAAAATTTAAACCTTACAAAAATACATTTGTTCTTCAATTCCCAAACGTAATCTGAAGGCATACATCATTCCCCCAACAGCTTGAAAAGAAAGATGTAGTCATGCCAGTTTCTTTCTAGGTAACTTAAAATAGACTGGAGGCTCTATTTGCTATTGATCGTGACAGTGTCGTTAGACAAAGATATGTTCTACTATCGAAGTAGACATATACCAGCATTTATTGAGCACCTGCCATGCAAAGTGCTTTTTATACATCACTCCATCAATTCTCAGAGCAATCCCCAGAGTATTCTTATCATTTCCATTTTATGAATTGAGGAGGCTGGAGTTAGTAACGGTGTTGTACAGTGAGTGATACAGCCCCTGTTCTTAACCGTCATGTTACATTGTGTCCATATTTAACTAAAAAAGATTTACTTGCAAGCCTGACAAAAATTAATTTTCCACACCCCCTAGAATATAGAGGAGACGCTTATGCATCTAAATATGGCTAATTTCAGGAGTACACCGTGGTAAAGATGTGCCGGTTGGATTGTGGAAATCCTAAAATATTTTTGTGTAGGTTGGAAGATAGTTATGGATCAGACTGAGGCTCCCTTGCCTCGCTGCACCCACCACCCAGAGTTTCCCCGAGTACATCCATAGGTCCTCCATGATTCAGAAACTAGAAGATGTTTGCTTGGCACAGCAGGAACCTGTGGAGGACTGCCCCAGTCCTCAGGCCCCGGCTCCTTCTGATTGGTTGGTTTGACCTACTGATTGTGAAATACTTTAGAGTCATCCCTACATATCAATATTTAACTTAAGGAGACAGGTGCCATGATTAGCCAACTCTCACTGCCTGATCTACTGAACTGAAAGTCCACAGTGGGAAGGTGACTAAGCATTTGGCTAGAGATTTCTTCTCTCCTCTCAGGAGTCTTTTGGGTGACCCTATAATCAAATCCTCCCAGTGCAGGGGCCTGGCAGTGTTTGAGGAGCTCACATCATTATCATTTTCCAATACTGGCAAAAAAACTCCCAGATCCTTGGGTATTTCTTCATTCCTGGAAAAATACAAAGGAAAAAATAAAGGTGGAAGCAGTATGGAAATTCTTGGGACATAATCTTAGTTACCTAGTGAGGCAGTAAACAGGATAGCTCACCGCATCCCATTCACTGTGGCCTACCTAGTCTGGGTGGCTGATTCTGTCTAAACTCACAGGCTCCGTTGGCCTGTGCTTAGAGGAACAATAAAGAGCTGGTGACTCTTCTGTAAATCTTCGACTGATATTCTTAGACCTGTGTTTCTTGGGAAGGCAAATCATCCTCATTAGGATACAATTTTCATTTTTTATAATATTAATTATCTTTTGGCATTATCTATAAGAACATAATGGATAAAAACAAAATTTAATTTTTGTTATCTGGCACAGGATTTTAAAGAGGAGAATGTAAGTCACAAGCAAAGTGCCTACCTATTTGAAATTATTTAAAAATTTCTGCAACAAGTATTTATTTCCTTCATGCTGTGAGACTTGCAAACATTCAAAAAACAGCAAATGGATCTACGTCTCTATATGGATATAATAATTTATTCTGTTTCTTTAAAAATCTATTAAAATGAACAGTGAACAAATCTACCAATTTTTTACAAAAGTGTGCATGTATACAGGCAATAGATATGAAATTTTATTTCTTTTTTTAAGATTTTATTTATTTATTTGAGATTGAGAGAGAGAGAATCTGAAGAAGACTCTGTGCTGAGTGGAGAGCCTGACATGGGGCTTGTTCCCACGACTGTGAAATCATGACCTGAGTTGAAACCAAGATTCACACGCTCAACCAACTGAGCCACCCAGGTGCCCCAGAAATTTTATTTCTTTTAATTTTAAATTTTAAATTTATTTCTTTTAATTTTCATAGAACCTTACTTCAGTAATATGGAAAAAAGTATTGGCTAATAGGAATAAAATCAGCAGAGCTTTTGATGAACACATATGATAAATTGTTGATTTAGGATGGGTCTCCTCGACTTCCTTGTGCTGATAATGACAGTGATAAGTCTAAAGACATACTGAGGAAGGTAAAGGTGGTTTTTCAAGTTGTGAATCTTGATTTCAGAAAAGGAAATGAGGATTGTGTAATCCTGTTTTCAAATATTGTGGGTAGACATACATGGTTGATGTTCCTGTTCACTTTGTTCCCTAAACTGCACCTCTTTCTAAGTGACCAACGTAAATACATTAATTTTCTTGGTATTCAGCAATGCTCACCTGAGCCACGGTAACCCACTATTTTACAGGTATAGATACATGAGTGTTTTCTCTTGTTTCTATTAAGTTCACCTCTTTTACAATTTTCTCTTTAAAATTTAGCCAGCCCTCAGTTGTAGTTTTTAAAGCAAATTCAGTGAAGGGGGCTTGGAAATTTAAACAGTTAATAATGAACGGGAAAAAAACAGTCTTTAAAACAGTCAGTGATAATGAGAAAATATATAAAGTACTGTGCACTTTTCATCACTGGTCAAAGGAGAATGTGTCACTTGAGTTGAATTGGACTGTTTTAAAGAAAAATTATGAAGTCTATAGAAAAATAACAGGTCGGTCATTTCAGACCGTCTGTGATCTGGCTGGTTGACAGAGAATCTTCAATTTAAAGGGTCAAATGTTATAATTGACCTTCAAGCCTTCTGCTTTTTCTTTTGCTGTTGTCCTGGAATTATCTTTTATCAGTAGAGCTGGGAACAAGTGAGGGCTTGACACATGTCATCTTCCCATGGACTGATGTAATGTCACACTGTGGTGGCATCTGACTTGCCATTGGTTAAGAGATAACTAAAGAATTAGGACCCAGACAGCGATAGAAACGCTGCATGACTGCCGTGTTCCCCGCTTTTGGTGAGAGTCCACAAATTAGATTTCAGTGCACTGAACCGAGTTTAAATGTGCTGATATCTGAGTGCTGAAAACATGGAGACTTGATGTTAAAAAAAAAACAAAAAACAAAAAAACAAAAAAAATAAGCCCTCTCTCCATACACACACGCGCGCACGCATGTGTGTGCGCACGGGCACGTGTACACCTATATACACATTTGTTACCGTTCTAGAAGAGTGTATTGACTCTTTTCCCCAACCTCCAATTGCCTACACTTGCATGTTTTTCTACTTTTATTCCTTGAAAAATAAACTTGTTAGAATAATCTTCCCATAAATTCCAGCAGGTCTTTCCACAGTTAAGAATTATATGCTGGCTAATTGAACATAATAATAAAAATAATAAAAAATAATAAAAATAAAAATAAAAAATAAAAAGAAATCGAAGTGGCTCGTTGTGGTCTCCCCCATCACCTGAAGTCTCAGGCTTCTTTATTCTCTGGTCTCCCTACTTAATGGAAATACTCTCACTATTTTTCCACCTCTGCAGGAGTCAAGCAGGCTTCCTTCCCTTCCTTTAGAATAGCTAATGTTCTCCCTGAAAGCACCTCCTCTTCATCTCCCTCCTGTGTATTTCAGGTTGAGCATTGGGCTCTATGCCCCTAGTCTGCTCTGAGGCGTCTCTCATTCTGCTGGCCTTCAGTGACCTCCCCCTTGGTTACCCTTGAGTTAATGCTGCTACTTTTTCACTTCATCAGATTTCTCTCAACATATTAGTCAACTACATTACAAATTTTTTAAGAAGAGGAAGTGCAATCTGTATTTCTTTGTACTTCTCTAGCATTCTCATGTGTGGGAAGATTCTGAATACTTACTCATTGATTCTTTAAAATATACCTTTGTATTCTTGGTATTGAGAAAAATGACATATCAGTAAGGACTCAGGAGCCAAGGCAGATCATGGATAACACAGCCGTGGATGGGACATGGACACAATTAACTAAGTTTCAAATCTGGTAGACTTTATTGTGTTCCGTGGCTACATGTTTGTCCAGCCTTAACCCTAGGTGATTAATTTGCAAATTAATCAATTCAAAAATACTTATGGAGCACCTACTCCACATCAGAATGTTGCTAGGCATTTGGAGAGACAGTATTGAATAAAAGCAGATAAATCCCTGTCCTCCTGTAGTTTATATTCCTCTCCTAGGACTAGAATTATATAATTGCTCATAAAAATGAATATAATGTAGCAGTCATCAGTCCTGTAAAGGATGATGATCAGGGGGATTTGGCAAAGGTTGGGAAAGTAAGAGCAAACTTTGCTGTGAGAAGAAACTGCAAAATGAGTCCAAGTGAACCAGCTAATAAGAGGAAGCATGCCTATGCTGGGCAGAGAGAATGCCGTTCCTAAAAATGTTCCCAGGAAATGAGGTATGAACAGGATAGTCCACGGCACCTGTGTGTCATTATCACTAGAAGAGGATCTTCAAGAACGCAGTCTTCTTTCCCTGCTTACTACCAACTCCGAACATGAAGCTCAAGACATTCTAGAATTTCTCGAGATAGAGTTGGTCATTAGGTTTGAATGCTCACCTCTTAAGTTTTTGAAGAGGTTTGGTAGAATGACATGATTTGACCACCCTGACGAAGGGAAAGAAAAACTAAGAAAATAGGAAAGTAAGTAGCAGATGGTGGGTTTGATTCTTTCACAGGCACATGCTAGAGGAAGGTTCTGGGCTTGGTGGGGAATGAAGGTGAAATAAGGAAATTTTAGAAAGCACTTACACTTTTCTTCCACTCTGACGAGAGGAAGAAGTGCTCCCGCATCCCTTGTGTTGACGGGTCTACCAGAAGGAGCGAGCGCACCTCACTGTATGCAGCAAACACAACTATTTGAAAATCCATCGTGTTTGAATCTAATAGGCCTAGATTTACATCCTGATGCTGCTCTTGAGAAGGTGATTTCTCCATGTGTGGAAATAGGAACAATATTAAGAAGATTAATTGAGTTAATACTTGTGTACATACCCAGCACAATTTCTCAATCATAGGTATTCCTCCGTTATTTGTCCTAATTCTTCATGACCCTCATTACTTTTCGTCTTTTGGTTAATATTACAACTGACCTTGAAAAACACCGGTTTGAACTAGGTGGTTTTTTTTTTCTGATAAATAACAGCACCGTACTGTAAATGTGTTTTTCTTCTTTACTTAGTTCCATGTTTAAATTATTTACTTTGATTTGAGTGGGAAATTTGGTTCTTCTTTATGATTTTCTTAATAACATTCTTCTCTGCCTTCCTCTCTTGTAAGAATAGAGTATATAGTACATATAAGATACAAAATATGTATTAATTGGCCATTTATGTTACTGGTAAGTCTCCTTGTCAACAATAGGCTATTAGTAGTGAAGTTCTGGGATGTCAAAAGTAATATGAATATTTATGACTGCATGGGGTTGACACCCCAACTCCCCCATTGTTCAAGGGTCACCTTTATTTTTGTTCAGTGTAACCTGAAGAAGGGAAGGACAGAACTTGGCAGATACCCTGATTATTTCAATATCTTCCTTGTTTACCAGCCCTCCAGACTGTGTTTCCTCTTTCCAAAAGGAAGCTGAATAAACGCATGACTTTTCGAGTCAGATAATCTTGGGTTGAAGTGCTGTCTCCTTGACCAACTAAGCTGTGTGTCTTTTGGCTGTTTAATTTCGCTTTAGATTCACATGGTCAACAAGTAAGACCTATGCATTCACGTAAAGGTAGAATATGATAAATAGATAAGAGAAATTGTTGTTGATTGCTGTTGATGTGGAATTAATGTCTGTGAAGGAGTATATGGAAACGCATTAGCCATACTGGAAGGACTGCTTGGCTCACCAGAGGGAGGGTACTAGTGCATTCTCTAACTTGGTAGAACAGATTCTCTTGTGCTAGCCTCATGCCTTATGTACGTAATAAATATTGAGATATATTTGATCAGAGGAATGACTATGTCCAACAGGGGTTTGGTGCAGGATATCCAGAGTATCTGTTGGATTTACTTACTCAGGCAGAACCAAAGGAGAACTTCCTTGCCGATGGAGCTATAAACAAACGTGGGTCTCAGGCATCCTCTTAGATCCCAGTTCATAACCACCTATGGCATTTGGGGACTCCAAATGACAATAATGCAATAGGTAGATCATTTAAAAAAGAGCTCATGAGCCTCTGAAATTTATACTGATTAGAAATTCAGTTTGTGTCTTTTACAGGCTTCTAGTAGCTCCTGTCATTATGTGACTGAAAATGTCAGTGGGGACTAATGGTAAACACTTCTTTTCTCAGTGTCATTATATTCCTTCAAGTGACTGCATTGGGAACTGGATGCTTTATTCTTTCTTATTGATAGTCGCTGGGTGTAACATTAATATGACCTGTAAAATACCAAAGAATTATAAAATGAACCAAGACAATAAGGTATATGTATTATTTTAGGCAGTGGTGTTGACATTTGTAATATGGCTGAAGTCAACCAGAAATTTTAAGGCATGTACTTAAACACAAAATTTATCTTTTTACCACTCAGAATCCATGTCATTTATATCACTTAAGATGAACTTGCAAATAAGAAATCTATTTTCCACTTGGATGTGGATTTGGAATAGCTAGCAATGGCTCACTCTGCAAAATTGGTGCTTTAGGGTTTTTTTAGTTAGAAATAATTTTAGGAAATTCTTGTCATTCAGAAACTAGTGTCTTTTTATACACAAACTAAACCATGTTTCTTGATCTTGGGCCATCCTTGTAGAAATAATCCGTGTGCAAATTTCTTCTGCAACTTTCTCAGTGTAGACAGATTGGATCTTAGGGTAATGTAAATTTTGCAGAAGAATCTTAAAGAAATTATCATTGTAACCTTAGCTTTCATTTCCATTGCCTGCCATGCCTTAGGAAGTTCTTTAGCACTAATTTCTCTTTGGTTTTTAAAGCCTGCCACTGCATGTTTGATGGTGAATGCCAGATTAGAATTCAGATAAGGAAATCTCAGTTGTGAGCCTGCCTCCTCAACTAATATCAGCTTCATCATCTCGACTAAATACGTCCAGCCCTCTGGGCTCTCACAGTGCAGAGAATGGACCAGGTGACTCTGAACTCAGATTACTCTCCCTTTATAGATAGTGCAGAGATTTCAGCTGGTTGGTCCAAGACAAATTTGTTTAGTTAATATACCTAAAAATATAGTCTAGTTCTTCTGCCTTGTTTTTGTACTTTTTCCGCAGTCTTCAGATGCCACAAAGCACGAAGAAGATAACAGATTCCCAAGGGGTAAATCATTTTCTCTCCTTTAGCAAAAAAATAAGATATCACGTAAGATGCATGCATAGATTTTTATTCTTACAAAATTGTGTAGACTTATTGTTAAACCATGATCTGAAGCCATTAGAAAGAGCAGTGATAACCAAAATATAGTGTGTATGTCCTAAGAACCAATCTCATTACACTTGTTTAAAGTTTGGTGGGGTTACTAAATGGTCAGTTAGATGCTACTTCCTATGTATCATAGCTTGGTTTTTGTAAGAGATCATCTAAACCTAATTACTTCCCAAGGGCTCCACTCCAAATATCATCATATTGTAGCTAAGACTTCAATATATGAATTTGATGGAGACGCAAATCTGCAGCCCACAAACGTTCCTAATGTTTTATCTATAAAATGAATAACTTCCTGGATTTCCTAAATTATAGATGTAATCTGGCAGGTAACCTTTTAAGATTTTATCAATTTGAATTTCTCAGTGACTTTTTTTCCTATGTGGGATGGTGAAATTTTACCTTCTGAAATGTAATTCTGACCATTGTCACAATTGTGTTTCCATCTAGAAAATTGATTTTCCTTTTTTAAATGGTGACCTCTTGCTTCCATGGGCAGGAATTGTGTGTCAGCCAAGTCGTATTCTTTGAATATAATCACCCAACTTTTCACCAATACCATTGTACGACTCAGAGTCTTCTAAAATGGAAATCTATTTTAAATGGCATAACATAGAAATGTATCTTAATTTCCATTTTCATGTCTCCTCCTAGAGCATATAAAAAAGCATGTGTTTTGAAGGCCAAAGAGAAGGTTGAGTAAACAGCTCACCCAGAGCCTGTGTAGTTCTGGGTATATACATGCATATATCTGTATAATACGTATGCACTTCCCAATCCCTCCTTACACTATTTTATTCTACTTACATGATATTTGATTGATTTTATTGTATCTGTGCTTTTATTTTTTGCAAATTGCTTTACATTATCATTACTGTTACCCTGATATGATGAAAAGAAACAAAGGACTGGGTTTCAGGACACCTGGCTCCAAATAATTGACCCTGTCATTTTTTTTTCCCCACTAGCTTTATTGAGGTATGATTGACAAATAAAATTCCATATATTTAAGGTGTACAATGTGATATTTTGATACATATACACATTGTGAAATGATTACCACACTTAAGCTGATTAACATATCCATCACCTCATTGGTTACCCCTTTGTGTATGTGTAGTGAGAACACTTGAGATCAATGTCAGCAAATTTTAAGTATCCAGGACATTTTTATTAACTATAGTCCTGATACTTTACTTTCGGTCTCTAGAACCTCTTTATAACTGGAAGTTTATACCACCTGACCAATATATGCCTTTTTTCAAGCCCCCAGCTCCTGTTAACCACCTTTTTTTTTTTTTTTAGAATCCATATGTAAGTGAGGTTATGTGGTTTTTGTCTTTCTTTGGTTTATTTTACTTAGTATAATGTGCTCCAGGTTCAGCTGTGTTGTTGCAGATGGCGAGATTTCCTTCCTTTTATTTTATTTATTTATTTATTTTTAAGATTTTATGTATTTATTTGAAAGAGAGAGTGTGTGAGAGCTGGGGGGAAGGGGAGGCAGAGGGAGAGGAAAAGAGGGAGAAGACTCCCCACTGAACAGGGAGCCTGAGTTCAACAATTTGGGGCTCAGTCCCCGGACCCAGAGATCATGACCTGAGCTGAAGGCAGACACTTAACTGACTGAGCCACCCAGGAGCCCCAGGATTTCCTTCCTTTTAAAGGCTCATATTTCACTGGCTGTGGGTATGTATGTGTGTATATCACATTTTCTTTATGCATTCATTTGTTGATAGGCACTTACCATGTTTACATACTTTGACTACTCTAAATAAGGCTGCAGTGAACATGGGAGTGCAAATATCTGTTCAAGATACTGATTTTATTTCCTTTCGGTATACCTAGAAATAGGATTGCTCAATCAAATGGCAGTTCTATTTTTGATTTTCTGAGGAATCATTATGCTGTTTTCCATTCATTGTACCAATTTATATTCTGACCAACAAGTAACATGAGTTGCCTTTTTTCCACATCCTTGCTAACACTTGTTATTTTTGGATTTTTTGATACTTAGGCATCCCAATAAGTGTGAGTTTTGATTTGCTTTTCCCTAACAGTTAGTCATGTTGAGCATCTCTTCATATACCTGTTGCCATTTGTGTGTCTTTTTTGAAGAAATGTTTATCCAGATTTTTTGCCTATTTTCTAATCCAGTTATTTGGTTTTTACATATTTTGAATATTAACCCCTTATCAGATACAGGCTTTGCAAATATTTTCTCCCACTGCATATATTGCTTTTACATTTTGTTCATTGTTTTCTTTGCTGTGCAGAAACATTTTAGTTTGGGGGCGCCTGGGTGACTCAGTCAGTTAAGCGGCTGCCTTCAGCTCAGGTCATGATCCCAGGGTCCTGGGATTGAGCCCTGCTTCCCGCTCCCTGCTCAGCCGGGAGTCTGCTTCTCCCTCTCACTCTGCCCCTCCCCCCACCCCCCCTGCCTGTGCTCTCTCAAAGAAATAAATAATCTTTAAAAAAAGAAACATTTTCGTTTGATCTAGTTCCACTTGCTTATTTTTTGATTTGTTGCCTGTACTTTTAGTGTCAAATCAAAAATAAAAAAAATCACTGCCAAAACTAATACTTTGGGCATGTCTCTGGCAGTTCTGGATATTCATTTTCTTATGCAAAATAAAGGGTTTGATTATATAAAATTATAATTCCTGTGGTTTCTTTGGCATTCTTAAATAGGGATTGTAATATGTAATTACATTTAGATTCATTAAATACTTACTAGAAGAAATATGAACCATATCTGATAATTAGATTATTGACAATTTGAAATTATTTAGCATTCTTTGAAATATGTAATGTGTTTTTCAAAGTTAGGATTCTTGTACATGGGTATTTCGGAAGAACCATTTTGGAACTCATTCTACATGGAACCTGCTGATATTAGAAAATACTTCAAATTCATAAGGATCAGGGTGTGGATGTTGGTTAGAGGTCAGCTACAAAGTATGGGAGCTTTTCATTAGAAACGAGGCATTTTACCATATCAGGTTTTTGTTTTTTTTTTAACTTAAAGTTATTAAATCATTTCTATGTTGTTTGGATTTTATAATTTAAAAATCAGAAGTTTTTAAAACCGTTGTTTAAAATAATCCATTCTGTGGGTGCCTGGGTGGCTCAGTTGGTTAAGCGACTGCCTTCGGCTCAGGTCATGATCCTGGAGTCCCGGGATCGAGTCCCACATCGGGCTCCCTGCTCAGCAGGGAGTCTGCTTCTCCCTCTGACCCTCTTTCCTCTCGTCCTCTCTATCTCTCATTCTCTCTCTCAAATAAATAAATAAAATCTTTAAAAAAATAAAATAAAATAAAATAAAATAAAATAATCCATTCTGTATATTATTTAACTCGATTGTGGAAATGTTTTCAGTGTGTCCATACACCAAACTATCATGTTGTACACTTAGATATGTTCCAGTTTTATCAATTATACTTCAGTGAAGCTGAAAATAAAGTAACATAAGAAATCCATTCTTCCACAAAACAGAACAATGGCCCTGAGATTTTTTTTTTCCACCAAAAGGTTGGAAGACCATTAAGACGTAAATTGGTATGATGACTTGGAGGTGAATTCTTTCTTTGTAAAAATGATATGTGGTGTGGAAAGATAGACTTTTGGAAAGATTATAAATATGATACTAACTCTACTTCTGTGTTTTTGACGTAGGAAAATTTGAAACAAAATAGATATCTTGTCACTAGGTTCTAATGTTAGCTCCCTATGTAACTTTGAGTATGATCTTGCCTATCTATTATTTTAAGGAAAGATTAGTCATATCCTTCTGGGAAACAATTGGGTAGCAATGCTTTTTTAAAAGCCATATATAAATCCCTTTAACAAATGATACTAAATGTCAGGATCTTCCAATTGTTTTTACACAATTTCTGTAAGGAACTTATGTGGATGCTTTATACAAATGAGATACAGCTTGTATACTCAATTATGACATAAATAAAATATGTAGGTTTGATACTTCGGTAATTTTGGTTATCTTCAGGTTACAGCATGCTACAGTACAAATTAACGTAAAAATTTTTATCAGCTTATGTTAGTAATCCACAGTGGAAAGGTCCTGATGTATTCAGAGGTGTAATGGGTTGTAACGTTTTCTGGGTAGCTAATATACTGGTGATCCACTTATATGCATGTGTTTTGTACTTGTGTTAAAATGCTGGCTGTTTTTCACTTTCTTCATGTGTGAATATTAAAAGTTAACTGGGGGCAAAAGGATTTAAAAAAATATTAAAGTGAGGTATAACCTTGAAAAACAAAGTGGTAACTTGGTATAATTATACATGCATTGAGATGAAATGACATTTTGAAGTTCTATACCCTCAAATGTGGAAACTAGTCCATTCAGGCTAGATAATATGATAAACCTTGCCTAAACACAGAGAACCATTTCAAAACTAGTAGTTTCACAAATAATGTAATATATGTTAAGAAAAAAAAAGAAGAAGAAGATTGCAGGAGGGGAAGAATTTGAAGGGGGTGGAAATCAGAGGGGGAGATGAACCATGAGAGACGATGGACTCTGAAAAACAAACTGAGGGTTCTAGAGGGGGTGGGGTGGGGGGATGTGTTAGCCTGGTGATGGGTATTAAAGAGGGCATGTTCTGCATGGAGCACTGGGTGTTATGCACAAACAATGAATCATGGAACACTACATCAAAAACTAATGATGTAATGTATGGTGATTAACATAACAATAAAAAATTTAAAAAAAACTAGTAGTTTCAAAAAGAACTTGTTCTGCTATGTTTGATTGGATATGTAATTCATTGAATTGTGATCTGGAAAGATCATAGGTGTTTGAAATAAAGCCAGACTGCGACTTCTTTCTCTGCCACTTCCTACCTGTGAGATCCTTAGCAAATTTCTGGCCTTACACATAAAATAAAAATAAATAATGCTCGCTACTTAAGGATCTGTGGGATGGAAGAGTGCTGGCTAAGAAATATCATTTTTCATCTTAATGTGCGTTATAAGCCTTAGTAGTTACCCTCTCAAAACCCAATACCTCTATATGTTGGCTAACTGAACATAATAATAATAAAAAAAAAGGAAAAAAGAAAAAAAAACCCGATACCTCTAAAATACCATTCTATTTCATTGTTTTGAATACTGGGCTTATTATAAGTGCAATTAACTTTGTAATGGCTTCACAAATGGATTTCTTTCACGGTATTTTGACATTGCAATTTATCCTGAATAGTTTTTCCGCCTAAATTTTGACAAGGCTGATTTATCCTATTCACACATGGATCATAGCATGTTCTGTGTGGGTTTTGTTGTTGTTGTTGTTTTGGGGGGGCAGAATTTGGAATTATTTATTTTAGTGAACTTACCACATTGTGCAACCATCATTATAAATCAGTTTTAGAACAATTTCACCATCAATAACAGCGCTAATGCATATTCCCTATCAATCCCCATTCTCATACCCTCTCCCTAGACAATCACTAACCTACTTTCTGTCTTGATAACCTTGCCTCTGTGTTAAAATGTATTGAACAAGCCACAGTTGACTGGGTGGGTGACTACCCTGCCCATTGCAGAGGATGTCACCAAAACAATAGCTTGACTGACATGGGCTTTTGTATCCTATGGAGTTTTACATATTTTCTTTTGGTGTTTGTTTTCACCAACAGTTGAGAATTTCTTGGCCCTACAGCCTTTAAAAAAAATGTCTTTTGCGGAGGTATATTCCATCTGCTGATGGAAGGGTTTTGATCACTAACTTCAAAATATGGTTCTATCTGGGTATATAAAAAACAAAGTGAGAAATTGGGACACTCCTCTCTGTTTTTTTTAAAATTCATTAATTTTTAAATAGTTTATAGATAAACATCCTATAATTTTAAGCAGTTTGTAGAGAAACATTCTGTAAAGTTTACGTTTCAAAAGGGCGATCACTCTGCAGTGGGACTCTTCTCTGTCTCCCTGCCTCCCACTCCTTCTCCTGGGAAGCCAGAGCTGTTAATAGTTCCTTGACTTGCTTCCCATACATATTCTAGAAGCAATTGTCTATGAATTCAATCAGAAAGGCACTTTTACCTTAACTTAGCCAGCATCTTGCTGTGCTAAGGCCTCACTCTGGTCTTTGATATATTATTCTTAAATTCTTTTTTTTAAGTGATTTTCTTATATGTCTTATGGAGTTCTATCGGTTATTTTTCTTTCTGTTTCTAAGGCATACTCAGGTCCTGCATAATTTTTAAGTAAACTGCTTTTCAGCGGTTTGTGTTTGGTCTTTCATGCTTATCAGATTAGTGTGTGTTACGCTTTTTTATTTCTTGTATCTTATAAATTGGTGTAGAGGAATAAATCTATTGTCCTAAGCCAGATCTCGTGCATGCCATTTAAGACTCTAATGGCACTTCTGTGTCTACCCATTGGTAATACAGACTCTTAACTGCAGAATTCATACCCAGTCTCTGTTGCTGGCTTACTGGGCTAGTTTCTTTTTTTCTGAGATCTAATCTGCTTGCCTAGGGCCCTGTGATGGGCTGAATGTTTATGTACCCCCCAGATTCTTGTGCAGAAGCCCTCACTCTCAAGATGAGGGTATTAGGAAGTGGGGCCTTTGAGAGGCAGTTAGGTTTAGATGAGGTCATGAGGGTGGGATCCTCATGACGAAATCATTACCCTTATAAGAAGAAACCAGAGAGCCTGTTCTTTCCTCTCTGCCATGTGAGGATATAACAAGAAGATAGAAGGCCATTTGCAAACCGGGAGGGGTGTTGGCTGGCGCTCTGAGCCTCCAGAACTGTGAGAAATAAATGTTTTTTGCTGTGTAAGTCACCCAGGCTATGGTATTTTGTCAAAGCATGCACACTGTCTAAGACAACCTGTCCAGTAGAGCCTCTTACCTGAGGGACTAGACCTTGCCTTAGTTTTTCAGTGAATCTTTCTACCTCTGTACTTTTCCCATTGTACTCATCTGGGGTAGACTGAGTTTGAGAGTCTGGTGGAAGGTTACCATTAAGATAAGTGACTTCCTTCTAGAGGACAGTCCCATGTGATAAAAATGATCTGTCACGTTGGCCCAGGCCCTATCTTGTCCAGGCCCTCTCTCCTTTCCACCCATCTCCACTGTGGTTCACCATGTCTTTTGGATGAGGCTACAGGATGTACGGCAGTCGTGTGAATTTTGTATGGTTACAAGGTAGATTTCTAACACGATCTGACACAAGCTTTAGTTTAAGTGAATTTACTAGGGCCTTGCATTGTTTCTGTGGTTGTATATGCATCTCCACTACCTGCCAGACAAATGATTGCAAGCTTTGTGCTGTTAGGTGATTGCTTGTTGGCATATCAGTCATCTTTTAGGAGAGCAGGGGAATCCAGAGAAGCTGATGCAGTTGGAGCCAGGCAATGTACAGGGATGGCAGGGGCTGTGCATGCCAGGACATGACCCTAATCAGCTGGCTTTCCAAAAAATGTAGGTCTCCAGGTACCACCCAGGGAGATTCTGGATCAATGGGAATGAGCTAAAGCCCAGACAAGATGTACTTTTCAGAACTCCTTAGGGGGTGACACAGTCGTACAGCCAGGGGGGAATCACAGCCCCAGATGGCAAGAGATGAAGTTTCTGTCATTGGCTCTGATCAAGGATATGAAACATTTGAGAAAGATCTTTCTTAAAAGAAAACAGAATACAATCATCTGGGGTAAATATGACTTTTCAATGTTCTATAGAAAAAAGAATGTAAAGGACCAAATGGTCCCCCTCAGTCTCCCCACTTTCTCTACCACCTAATCAAGGGAACCAATTCAGACTAGAAAATGCTGTTCAATATTTGTGGATTTATTGTGTGTTTTTCAACATGGCTTATAGGCTGTAGCACTTTTCATTTCTGTAGGGAACAGGGTGATATAAAAGTGAGAATTACACATTCTTCTGCAATGATAGATCGTACAACACCACAAACCTTTTTTTTTTTTTAAGCGATTCTGATACTTTTTTGGCACACAGTTTTCAGACATTAACTGTCTTGATATACTAGGTTAAGTTGTCACAACCATCTGAGTAGAAGTTTTGTGAAATGAGTTTAGCTAATTTTATGAAAACTGTGAAATGTTTTTGGAATGCTGCATCACCGGCTCCTGATAAATACAATAGAATCACCAGCCACTTCTCAAAGCTTTGATACTAGGTGCCCTGTCTGGTTTCTCAACTTGTGGACTTTTTTTTTTTTTTCCTCCCTCTGGGTCAAGTGAGAGTCATTCATTTGACTCCTGTTTTGACAGCCCCGTTCCATACATCCTTCTCATCACTATCCTGCTTTTAGAGGTTGTTTTTCTTTCTGTTTATAAATGTTTATAAACATTTGTTAGGGGCGCCCAGGTGGCTCAGTGAGTTAAGCATCGACTCTTGATTTCGGCTCAGGTTGTGATCTCGGGGTTGTGAGATCGAGCCCTGAGTCCAGCTCTGCGATCGATGGGGAGACTACTTAAGGTTCTCTCTCTCCCTCTTCCTCTGCCCCTCCCCCCTCAAAAATACATACATACATACATACATACATACATACATACATACACGTTTGTTAGATGTTCTAAGATTTTCTGTTATGTACTCATGAAATGCTTTCTTTAATCAATTGTTTACTTTATCCTCCATGAGCATTAAGGCGCTTTCCTTTTTTAAAAATGTGCTCTCTTATAAGCTTGCAGATTTCATACCTGTAAAAACTCTTGAGTGGTGCACAGACTCTTAGAGTGTCCAGGGTACTATGCTGGTGAGAGACACTTGGTAGGCAAGGGTTAAGGCAAATTTATTGCTTTAGTTTTAACGGTGATAGTTTTTTGGGGTTTTCCATTCAACACGGAATCTTGCATCTGGGAAACTGAGCAAATGGAGTGAGAATGGAGAAGGCACGAACATGCTTTACAGAGTGAATTCGTTTAGTAAGGATTTATGGTCTTGGAAGAGATAATGAAATACAACTTGTGGTCCTTGAACTCAGCAAGCTTATGAGTTGGACGAGGCGAAAAGCATACAACAGCACAGCAGAAGGTGCCCGTTGGAACATGGGACTCTATAAGAGATGGTGAAAACAGAACAGCACCCCACAAAGGAAAGCAGAAAGGTGCTGTGGGGTCCTGTGAAGTCCCAGCAGGATCAGGGAGGGGTTCATACAAGAGATGGGAATGAAGCTGGGCTTTGAAATGCGGGAATTTGTTAGATGAGAGGTAGGAAAAAATAAATGCCACGGGGTGGGGGGTGGGGTGGGCAAAATAGGGACCTGGCTGGAAACAGCTGGGTGAAAGGCTAATGCAAAGGAACTATTGGAGTTAAAATTAGGGATGTGTTATGACTTTTATGAGACATGTAACAGAAACTCTGGTCAAAGAAAAAATAAAGTGGTAAGGATTATTGGATCAGACAGTGTAAAATTCCAGGTAGAGGATTCAGTTTAGAAAGAGCTTATGAGGATCTGAAGGTGGGACCAGGACCTGGTTTCTCTCTTGTTGTTTCTTGACTGTGGGTCCCCAGGGTTTGTTCTGTTTCCAGGTTACAAGCCTTAGAACTTTCATCTGGGAGATGAGAACACCTCTGTAGTCAGTTCCATAGAAGAGAAATAAAAGTCTTCCTCTTAGAAGCTCCAGTAAGCATCTCCAAATGGCTTACCCAGCCATCTTTGAATGCACAACTGTGGGTTGAGAGGAAGGGATGTGTTGAATGGTTTCTGCTCAGTTTCATTCCTAGAGCTGGCTTTGCCACACCCACCTGAACTGCTGGAAATGGAAAAGTGAGTTTATCAAGGGAAAATTAGAGTACTGTTGGTAGAAGAAAGGAAGTATAGATGGTGAAAAGGCAACCTCTAGACATCCTGCATAGTTAAATATATTGGTCCAGATGTATAACATAGGGACTGAAGAAACTCAGATGGTTTTCAGTAGAAACATGAAGCATGACTCAGTACAAAGAGTAGTGGAAAAGCATGGCATTCAAATAACCTACCATCTAGGCTTTATACTGGTAGACATTTTTACCAGTGGAAAGTCTTGCACGTGTACATGGAGACATGTATGGTAATATTCATAGTAGCACTTTCACAGTAGCAAATTTGAAAACCATCTAAATGGGAATGAGTATAAGAGGAGATGAGTGATTTGTTGTGCATTCACAAAATAATACTGTAGGCAAAATGAATAACCTGTAGCAAAATCCAATGACATGGATAAATCTTAGTAAGAAATTATTCAATGAAAAAATGGATTCCCAGAGATTATAAACATGATCACCTTTTTGTAAATTTAAAAACAACTAAGTTTTTAAAATAGGTGGTTTTTAAGAATAATGCCAGTGCAGTGAAATTATACACAAAGGGATGAGACAGAAAATAAACAAAGAAGGTAAATAAGTAATATAAATGGCTGTGTCACTTGGTTAGAGGAAAAATATCAGTGTGAGATAATAGAGTTTGCGGGAGTGGGAATGTTGGTATGTTATTTAATAGGTAATGGTCATCACTGTCTTCTCTTAGAAAGTGGCATTTAACCAGAGAATGGATGGAAGTAAAGGAGGGAATCACGTGGGTGATAAGGGATGAAAACTCTCCTGTGCACAGGGAGTAGTAAATGCAAATGCCGTAGTTAATGCAGTGGGAGTGTGCTTGGTGTGTCCCAGCAACTTCAGAGAAGCCAGTATGGTGGAAGTGCGGTGGGAATGGGGAAACATGCTAGGATGTAAAGTCAGAAGGGCAGAGGAGGTTCAGATCATGTAGGGCTATCAAAGCCATTATAAGATCTGGTTATTAACCTCCATTAGGTAGGAATCCATTGGAAGGTTTTGAGGAGATGAGTGATACAGTATTTTTAAAAGAGTTGCTATGGCTTCTTTGTAAAGAAAAAATGGGAAGGCCACGCTTGGAATCAGGGAGATCAGAGATCAGTTAAAAGCCTTTAAAGTCGGCGTCTGGGTGGCTCAGTCGTTAAGCATTTGCCTTCGGCTCAGGTCATGGTCCCAGGGTCCTGGGATGGAGCCCCACATCGGGCTCCCTGCTCGGCGGGAAGCCTGCTTCTCCCTCTCCCACTCCCCCTGCTTGTGTTCCCTCTCTCGCTGTGTCTCTCTCTGCCAAATAAATAAATAAATCTTAAAAAAAAAAAAAAGGCTTTGAAGTCATCCAAGAGAAGAGTGATGGTTCCTTGGGAAAGCATGATTGTTCTAGTTATCCGTCACTTTGGAACAAATTACCCCAAATTTAGTGGCTTATGAAAAACAGCCAGTTTATAATATGTCACATTTCTGTGGGTCAAGCATGTAAGCAGGACCTTCAGCTGGCCACTTCTGCTTCATGAGGAGTAAGCAGGGATCATGTCGAGGTATTTGGCTGGCAGCTTCTGTGGAGGATCCAAGATCACTTCCGATGCATGCTCAGTGCCTCAAAGGAGGATCAAGAAGTCTGGGATCAATGAATCCCTCTCTCCCTCCATGTAGTTTCAGAACTTCTCTTTCCAGTAGGTTATTCAGACTACTTACATAGTGGATTATAGCTTTAAGAACAAGTATCTTAAAGAGACCAAAAGTGGTAGCTGCCAGTGTCTTTAGGCCTGGATCTAGAAAGTGGGGCAGCATCACTTCTGGCCTATTCTAGGTGTCTAAGTTGCCACGGAGCCCACCAGAATTACAGGGTAGGGGATTTAAACTGTATCTCTTGGTGGGTGGACTCTTCAAGAATTTGTGGCCATATATAACCTGCCATAGTACAAGAGGTGTGGATTGTGGGAAGTGGCTAAATTCTAGTTAAGTGTTAAGTGTGTTGCCTCTAGGTTTGGCTAATAGATTAGATGTGCCTTTGAAAGAAAAAGAAGAATCAAGGTTGGCACCATGACCTTTTATCTAGACACTTGGAGGGATGGAGTTGCCATTTACTGAAATAGGGAAAACTGGAAAGCAAATACAGAGGTTCCATTTTGCACACGGTAAATTTGAGTTGCCAGGTAGATACCCAAGTGGACATATCAAGTAGGTTGTCAGATACATGACTCAAGTTCAGGAGAAAGGGCTGAGCAGAGGCTATTTGCATATAGATGGTATTTAAATTAATGGGACTGGATGAGCTTCATTTAGGGAGGAGAGTAGGTGGAGAAGAGGAGAAATCTAATTACTGAGCCTAAGGGAAATTTAAATATTAGCAATTACTGAAATGAGGAGGAACTAGCAAAGAAGCCAAGAAAGAATAAGTCATGAAGTAGAAGAACCAAGGGAAAATGATGTCTAAGTAGCCTAGTAAAACTTTTTGAAGGACAAGGAATGATCAAATTGGTTACACACTGCTGATTACATAGATGAGGACTGAAACTTGAATATTACCTTGGAGCCTAGAATCCATTGGTGAACCTCACAGGAGCCATTTGTTTGAATCATAGGAAGCAAAACCTATTAGAGTGGCCCCAAGAAGAAAACGTGAGGGAAGCAAGTAGAGAAAGCTAGCATGGACAAAATCCGTAATCCATTTTCCTGTTTTCCTCTTGTCTGCCAGAATGAAATGCTTCCATTCTCAGTCTTGGCCTCTGTGTCTGAATGGAGGTGAATGGAGGGCCCCGGGCATTTGTGTCAACTTAAGGGCACTTTTTAAAGCTAATGTTTGTGACATGAAGTCTGCGACTTAAAGAATGTTGGCTAGAATGGTTTTGACCATTGAATATGTTTCTGTTTGTCTCCCTCGCACACTGTTAAATATCCAGAAGCTTTCTCCACTTTGAGTTTAAATGCTTGTTTGGAAATATTTTCTTACTATTGTGTCAAAATGGCAAGAGGAATAAATTCTAATTTCAAATCTATGAGGGAAAAAATGGAATTTGAAAGCCTTTGGGCTTGCCCTTCCCAGCTAGCCATAGCTCACACCATTATATGCTGTCTTGTTATTATTTCCTTCTTTGTCTCTGAAGGCATTGGTATTTGAGCTGTTGATTTCACTGTGGCAAGGCTACAACCTTCTCTTAGACTAATTTGGTAAAAGCTTAGTAGCACAGTGAGCTTGGAGAACATCAACCCCGCAGGTAGGAACTCACTACTACTCCCTGGATGATATTGATGGCCATGATGTTAATCATGGTACTGTCACCTCTGCAACACCACTGCAAAAGAAGTTATTCTCAATTCACACACATCCTTTTGTTTTTAAGCTGAAAACAGCAGAACTTAGAGAAGTATATACAGGATTCGAGAAATAAAAAGTGTTACCTGATTTTCAAAATATATTTATGTTTACGTTAAACCTATAGGTAAATAATGGGAGGAGAAATCCTGAAACTATTTTTTTTTTAAATAATGTTAGGTTCTCTCTTCTCTATCTGTTAAGCTACAAAAGATAATTTTCCATTCAATTTACTTTCATTTTGGTATTATTTCACCCAGGGAAGTACCATTAGGAATCTAAGGCTATTTATACTTAATATCCTCCAATTTGTAAATTCTGTGAAACTAAGTAGTTCATACATCAAAAGGTATGCTGAAACCATACGGCAAAGCATGTGGTCTATTTTCTGTCTTTTTCAAGTAATTATAAACATGGCCTTAACATTGTAGGATTGCTTAGTTTGAAAAATTCAGAAAGGACTGTTTGGATTTTAGACAGTTAGTTAGTAATCCAGAGCATAGGGAAAACATGGCACAGACTTTGATTTAGTCAACCTTGAGATGTTCCAAATTCAGGATTTCTTCCGTTTTGAAATCTCTCCAAAGCCTCTAAGGTCTTAGCCTTCTGCAGAGTGGAATCCAACATATGATGCTCTCTATCGCCATCTCTGTCTACTCTCAGGTACTGCAGTTGTACCGCAACCACATTTGCTAATAGAAAACATTACTTTTCTGGCCAAGTGGCTGTATATTGACACAAAATTAAGAGAATTTATGGAAGGCATGGAGCCGAGAGAAGTTTTGTTTTGTTTTATTATTCTACTTTTTCTAATTCTAGCCTTGTAAGTCACAACAGATAGACAGACTGGGCGTCCTAACTTTTGCCCCCTACAAGTATTCAACCTGTCTTCTTTTTTAAAACTCTGATAGGAATTCTTCCCATGGAAAACTAGTAGTTTTGATATAAGTTAGACCTTTTGAAAATAACATTTTTTTCTGTGTGTAAAAGCACCATAAATTCATTGTCAAAAGTTTAGCTAAGAGACTGAAATGTAAAGAAGAAAGTAAAATATGGTATACCTCAGAGATACTGCAGTTCCGGTTCCAGACCACCCCACTGAAGCAAGTCAAATGAATTTTTTGGTTTCCCAGTACATATAAAATTATGCTTAAACTGTATCTATTAAGTATCTGTAATCTGATCATACTAAATCTATTAAGTGTGCAGTAGTATTATGTCTAAATATACAATGTGGATACCTTAATTAAAAAATACTTTATTGCTGAAAAATGCTAAGCATCATCTGAGCTGTTAGCAAGTCACAATCACTGATCACCATAACAAAAATATAATAATAATCAAAACATGTAAAATATTGTATTACCAACATGTGACCCAGAGGCACAAAGTAAGCACCATTGGAAAAATGGCACTTGCTGCACACAGGGTTGCCCCAAACCTTCAATCTGTAAAAAACACAAGATCTGCAAAGTGCAGTAAAGTGAGATGTAATGAAATGAGTTACGCCTTGAAACACAATTCAAGGGCAAAAACTGATGCTTTCAAGTAGAAGTCCTTGAATTCCCAAAATAGTCATTTCTTCCATGGAACCAGTCTTAACTGTTAAAGTTGTTGTTGTGGCAAAGGAAACTTGTTAGTTTTATCAGTTCTCGGATTTTGGACTTCGGTGTACTTCTTTCATGAAGTATATCTTTTCAGATTAAAGCACAGTGATATTCGTAACTATTTTGAACTTGGATATGTATTATGAGAACCGATATTTTACTGTTTTTTTTATAAATGAAGAATCCAGCACAGTTAGGAAAATGTGAAACCACTTCACTCAAGAAACATTTATTGAGCACCTACAATATACCAGATACTATTTGTAGATGCTGTGAGTAAAAGATCTCGACCTCCTTATTCTCTGAGAAGTGAGTAAAGTCATGGAATGAGGAATGTGGTGAGATTATAAGCATTAATTGTTAGTTCATCCTTAATAAACTTGTTCCCAAACCACTTTTAAAAAGCAACAGAGTTATCCATAACACTTGCTATTTTGTGCCTGTGCATTAACAAAGCTAAATTTAGTACTCAAAATGTCTGCAGCTGTGGAGAAAGGATGTTTTTTGTTTTGTTTTGTTTTGTTTTTTTTCCAGTAAATACTGCCATGTCAATTGAATAGATAGACTAGAAATAATAAATAAATTTTGAGCCCTCCTATGATTAAAAAAAATCAGTGTTAGTATCATTCTAGCTCTGAAAATGAAAGACAAAACTCTAACTTTTTAGAAAAAAATAGAATATCTTCATACCTTTGTAGTAGGTGAAGAGTTTTTAAAGAGGTACAGATTAATTATGACTGTAATGGGAGAATATCAATAGATTGGGCTAAATGAAATGAGCTACTGTTTATTTAAAAAATCACAAAGAGAGAGAGGGGAAAACACACGCAAAGAGGAGAAATGTAATATGCATATTTGAGAAGGGACTAATTTCCAGAATATACAGCTAGTTCCAACAAATCAGTAGGAATAAAAAAGACAGCACTGTGGGGGAAAAAAAAGCACAAATGATGTGAATGTCCATTTTACCAAAGTTTATCTAAAAGACAAAAAAAAATGGGGTGCCTGGGTGGCTCAAAGTGTCTGCCTTTGGCTCAGTTTATGATCCCAGGATCCTGGGATGGAACCCCACATTGGGCTCCCTGCTCAGTGGAGAGTCTGCTTCTCCCAGTCCCTCTGCCCCTCCCCCCTGCTCCTGCTTGCTCTCTCTCTGTCTCTCTCAAATAAATAAATAAAATCTTTAAAAAAATAAGGGAAAAAAATAAAAGACCAAAAAACATATGAAAAGCTACCCAGTTTCTTTAGCCAAAGAGAAATGCGAATTAAACCTACTTTGTGATATTTCTAAGCATGTAGCACGGTGATTAAAATGAAAAAAACCAGGGTGCCTGGGCGGCTCGGTTGGTTAAGCGACTGCCTTCGGCTCAGGTCATGATCCTGGAGTCCCGGGATCGAGTCCCACATCAGGCTCCCTGCTCAGCAGGGAGTCTGCTTCTCCCTCTGACCCTCCCCCCTCTCATGTGCTCTCTCTCTCTCATTTTCGCTCTCTCAAATAAATAAATAAATAAAATCTTTAAAAAAATTAAATAAAATGAAAAAAACCAGACAATATGGGATGTTGGTGAGCACATGAAACCACTGGAACTCTCATATATTGTTGGTAGAAGAATAAATTGGTACGACTGCTTTGAAAACTGTGTCTGGAGTCTACTAAAGCTGAACATAATATATACATTAAAATAGAGAAATTCCATTTCTAGGGATATACCAAAAGGAACTTGTTCATATATTTACTGAAAGACATGTAAAATAATGTTACAGCAGGAGTATTTAAAATAGTCCCAGAGTAGCAGGAGCCCAATTACACATCAGTAATAAAATGGACAAAGGTGATAGATTCATATGATGAAATACTACATAACAGAGAGAATGAAGTTTATGCAACAGTATGGATTACTCTTGTGAATTCATAACATTTCACTTCCTGTGTTGAACAGAAGAAGCCTGACATGAAAGATGATTCATTTATAAAAAATTGAAAAGAGATGAAATGAATCTATGGAATTAAGAAATAAGAATAGGGGCACCTGGATGTCTCAGTCGGTTAAGCATCTGCCTTCGGCCCAGGTCATGATCCCAGGGTCCTGGGATTGAGCCCCACATCAGGCTCCTCACTCAGCAGGGAGCCTTTCTCTCTGCTTGTGCACATGCTCGTGCACGCTCTCTCTCTCTCTCTGACAAATAATAAAATCTTAAAGAAAAAAAAGAAGAATGATTATTTTTTTCTGGGGAGCTAGTAAATGAGAGATGGATAAGGGGCACTTCTGGAGTGCTGTTCATAGCATTTCTTGAGCTATGTGCTGATGTCGTTAAGTGTGTTCTCTCTGAATTCCACATGCTGTGTGAGGTCTGCTGTATGTATGATACACTACAATGAAATGTAATCCTAAAGATTAAAAAAATAAATATAGGGGAAAATATTTGAAGCTATGAAATTGCTTGGGATTGACTCCTCCAAGACAAAAAGCTTAACATTTTTTTTATGAAAAAATCACTTCTGATAATAACAAAATGCCCACCCATCTCTACGACCCTTGGCCAGTTACTGTCCTAAATTGAGCTATAATTCCTTAATCATGCTATTATTCTGTTCTTGTATTTTTGCCTGGAAAAATCAGAAACTTCTTGCTAAATTTAAAAAACAGTGACTGTAGCTGGATATTGTTTTTTTTTTTCCTACCTTCGAACTTGAACTGAAATATTGGCTTTTCTTAGGTCTTGAATCTTCTAGCTCTTGGACCGGAGCCTGTTCCATTGGCACTCCTGGTTCTCAGGCCTTTGGACCAGGAATGGAACAACCCTGTTGGATTTCCTGGATCACCAACTTTCTGACCACAGATCTTGGGACTTACTGACTTCCATCACCTCCTATGCCAATCCCTTATAATCTGTCTCTTGATTTCTCTCTTTCTGTGCATCCATTTGTTCTGTTGACTAATACAGAAACCATTTTTTTTAAAGACTTTATTTAGTTTGATAGAGAGAGAGAGCGTGGCAGAGGGAGAGGGAGAAGCAGGCTCCTCGGTGAGCAGGGAGCCCGATGCGGGACTCAGTCCCAGGACCCCAGGATCATGACCTGAGCTGAAGGCAGACGCTTAACAACTGAGCCACCCAGGCGCCCCCAGAAAGCATTTTTTAAAAGATTTGGTTTTCTCATGCTGACAGATTATTTTTTTAATTTTTTTTTCATTCGTCAGCCAACGAATTTTATTAACAGCAAACTGCTTATTCAAAAGTGATCATGGAACTCAAAATACAGAGCAAGAAGGATGAAAAACATCTCATTGGCCAATAGATTGTTTTAATTCTCTATATGAAACAAACTTTTCATTTTTAGGAAAGGTTAAGTGTAACTTCAGTAGACATCAATACAGAAAGATTTTGTTCCATGGACTAGTTTCTTTAGTCAAATGCTTCTAGCTGTCTCCACCAGGATAGATGCATTTACAGAACTGGCTGTGCTTGAGCCTTCTTTGCAAGCAGCTTTAGATCTGCAATGCACTTGGCAATTGTCTCCTTTTCCTGCTGTGCAGAGATGCTCTGCACCACATGCTTCTCCACCCAGTTTATCATGTGCTGTTGTTCCTTTCGGCGCATCATGTTTTGCACAGAGATGTGATAGTCCAGGCGATTCTTCACCTCCTTGTATACTCTGTGCAGCCGTTCCCGGTAAGTAAGTTCCAGTACCATAGCAATGTTATTCCTCTGGACATCAAAAAGGTAATGGCGCTTGTGAACCAGGGCCTGCTGTGACTTCTCCATATCAGTTGCATCCTGGATTTGTTTGATGGAAGCCTGCTTCACCTCTTCTGGTTGGGCAATTTTTTGCTCATTGAGTTTATCAGCAAATTCTCCAATAGAGGCACCATATTTTTTAACTACGTAGATAAGCAACCCTATTGTTGATATGGCAGAGAAGGTCTCTGCAGTAATCACATATATTTCTTTGGACAGAAAATATAGGATAAGTCCGGTTCCAAGCACACAGGGTCCTGTTACGCCAGTTTTGGGATAAAGGAACTGGAAGAATTCTTCGGGGATCAGCCCCAAACGAACTTTTCCTCCATGTTCAGGAAGAGGTGGTACAGGGGCAAGACTTGGCTGCCCTGTGTGGAAGATCCTTGTTGCCTGCAATACCCCTGGACCAAGGAGAGCTGTGTTCTTCAGACAGGGGGCCGCTGCGGCGGCCGCAGAAAAAACCACCCAGGACAGCATGGTCAACCAGGGTCCGGACAGCAGGCTCTGCGTCCCAGTGACCCGGGCAAGAGTCTCTGTCAGGGGCGGGAGCAAGATGGTCGCTCACCCTTTTTTTAATTTTTTTTAAGCATGGATGAATTCCAGGAAATGGTTCAGAATGGGTGAATAATTTCATATCTTTGCGGGGTCACACTAATATGATTCACGTATAACTATATGTATAGCAATGTGTACGGACAAGAGCAATATGTGTTCCAAGAATGTACTTTGAAATTTTAACAAAGAAATCCAAACCGGCACATTTTTATATTTTCATCTCAAATGTCCTGTTTAAAGCCCTGCAGTGTTCATATGGAGAAGGGAGTAGCATATGAAATCTCAGTAAGCAAAGGCTGTAAACTCTGAAAAATGTATAAGCTGGAGAGGCACTGTTTTATTGAGCACTAGAGGATAACTTTGGCCCAACCATCCTCCTCATGGACAGTAACTCGGTTAGCACGTGAGTTCAGTTTTGGGGAAATACAATAAGAGCAAAGAAATAACACCAATTCAAGCTAATTGTTATTTGTGTGGGTTTCTTCTTTTTTGAAACACTGACATCCTCCTGAGATTTTGGGGAAACACCATTTCATGATCATTGCTTCCTGGGATTTTTGCAAATCTTGCACACGTCAGTGCAACATTAAAGAACACACAGATGTTTGCTTTTGTTAGGTAATGTTTGCTGTGCCTTCTGCCTCTGTTAACAATACTGAACTTCTCTTACGCGAGGCAAAGAAGGACACAGAAGGGGGAACGGCGGGCCATAAAGTGCAAAGTATCAGCTCTCATTTACTGACTAATGACCATGTGGCAGGCACAATGCTGAGAGCTGTATTTCTATTCTTCTTATTTAATTTTCCAGCAATCAGAGATAGAGATGCTGTTATTATACTGATTCTTATAAATGTAGAAACTTCACGAGTTACTAACTTACAGAAGTTCCCACTATTGGGAAGTGGCTGGGATGTAACTTAAACCCGGTTCTTTTGGAATCTGGAGACCAAACTCTTTTTTATTTTTAAAGATTTATTTATTTATTTATTTATTTATTTGAGGGCGGGAGAGGGGCAGAGGCAGAGAGAGAGAGAATCTCAAGAGGACTCCCCACTGGGCACAGAGTCCCACGTGGGACTCAGTCTTACAACCCTGAGATCATGACCTGAGCTGAAAGCAGACGCTTAACCGACTGAGCCACTCGGGCGCCCCTGGAGACCAAACTCTCCATTGGTAGGCTAATTTGTAAATAAAGAAGAGAAGAATAAGGGGAAAGAGGGAAGACAGGACAAGAAGAGAATGAGAAACTTAATTGTAAAATATTTCTTTATAAAAGATAGGTCTTCCATTATAAAATCTTTGGTAAAATCACAGATAATTCGAAAGTGAAAAGTCAGCCAGGAACATCCGCACCCAAGGAACTTCTTATATTGCCTGCCAGTTTTTATGCTGTGCGTCCATTTGTTTGTTCATGGTGCCGTGATATATGTACTTTAGTTATCTTATTTTCTCACTAAACATTATGCTTTCAGTATTTTCTGAGGTGCTGTAAATCCTTGTGAACAATTTAATGTTGTATAATACCACATTAAGAAAATGAGCCATAATTTAATTAACTGTATTTCCATCTGGGGACATTTGTTTTTTTGCTATGATATATAATACAGATACGAACATCAGTATTCATAGACCTTTTTCCCAATTTGGGATTTATCACCTACCTCTGAATTTCCATTTTGTAGGAAGTTTTTAAATAGTTGGTTCTCGACAGAATATTTATTTTAGAGATGGTGTATTATAGTAAGCCTTTTCAGCCTGATGTTGTAACTTTCCTTGCGATAAATTGTGTATCATTTTTTAATTTAAGTGTAATTGATGTACAACATTATATTAGCTTCAAGCGTACAACAGAATGATTCCATATTTGTGTATATTGCTAACTGATCACCACAGTAAGTCTAATTAACATCCATCACCATATAGAGTTGAAGGATTTTTTTCTTGTGATGAGAACTTTTAGGATCTACTCTCTTGGCAACTTATAAATATGCAATACAGTATTATTAACTATTACCACTATGAGGTATAGCATTGATTTTTTAAGATAAAGCACCTCAATGTTATTTTTCATAAAATCTTAGAATACTGATGAGCTTCTTTTCTACAACTACAATACCTGTTTTGGTTTTTTTTTTTATTCTTTTTTGGCCTTCCCAAGTAAACCTTTTAGCAATACAGATCAGAAATATGCAAATGGAGATTTACTTTTTCCACATAGTTAGCCTGTGTTCATCAACTTTTCTTAAGATTTATTTGTTTGACAGAGAGAGCGAGCACAAGCGGGGCGATCAGCAGAGGGAGAGGGAGAAGCAGACTCCCCTCGGAGCAGGGAGCCCAATGCGGGACTTGATCCCAGGATCCTGAGATCATCTTTAACCAGCTGAGCCACCCAGGTGTCCCTGTTCATCACCTTTTTATTTCAAGTCATCCCTTATCACCTTCAGGCTACGTAGGCTTCCATGAGAGTATTTATTCCTTTAAATCCCAAGCTTGGGCCTGGTTGTTAGAATCATTTATTGACATCAGTCCTTCTGAGTCCAGAGAGATTGCCACTGCTTTATTTGGAGCGGTGGAGGGTGGGGAGGAGGTGCCTTATACCTCTTTAAACCAAGAGACAGGGCTTCAACTTTCTTGGGAAAAAGACTGTTCACTGAAATTGTGTCTTAGCCGATGAAATTCTGGTCATAGCGTGGCTTGCTGAATTTGCATGTATTTTGTCAAAATTAATAAATTCTACATGAGGGATGCCTGGGTGGCTCAGATGGTTAAGCATCTGCCTTCGGCTCAGGTCGTGTTCCCAGGGTCCTGGGATCGAGTCCCGCATCGGGCTCCCTGCTCCGCAGGAAGCCGGCTTCTCCCTCTGCCTCTCTCTCTCTGACTCTCATGAATAAATCAATAAAACATTAAAATAATAATAATAAAAAATAAATAAATTCTACATGAAATATTGGAAGAGGATTATTTTTCTACTTTTATGTCTTTGTTTTAAATTGTAGGCAGCCCTTGAATTTGAATATGATTAATGTCAGTAAGTAATTTAAAGGTTTAATGTGCTGACCTACTCCAGCTGCAGATCATCACATACAATGAGTATTATGTAATTGGCTGCACACAACAGTAGTGTGAGACAAAGAACCTGCTTAAAATATCTTGAATACCATTAAAAGAAGATGTAAATATCGTTAATAATTGTGTGTATACCTGGACCTCTGAAGTGCTTTTATTTTTAATCAATTCTCATAGCAACCTCAGGAGCTAGAGACCACTTTTAGCCTTGTTTTATGGATGGGAAAACTGAAGCATATATGAAAAGGTAAATAATGGTCCACAGGGGAGATGGACTTACTTTGACTTGAGGAGTAGGTTATTTGGCAGATTAGAGGGAGATCTTCCAGGTGGGGTGTTCTGGGAAGGCTGATAGAATATCTGTGGACGTGCTTATTGGTGGGTAACTGGGCAGAGAAGGGCTTAAGATGAACCATGGGTTTAATGACAGGTGGGAGGGAATTCTAAGAATGAAAACCGAGTAAACGAAAGTTGCTTTCGGAGTAGTATTTTTATGAGTCATGTAATTTTAATGGAATCAAGGGTTTATAGAGATAAACTTAAGTTCAGAGAAATCCATCGGGACCTCATTGTGAGACGGCATGGGATAGAGGTGTCTAGGGTTCACAGTGTTGTGCATTTTCTGCCAAAGAGCATTCACAGTCCATTTAAAGTGAAAAGAAGTTTTTTAAAACAACAATAACAGGGGCGCCTGTTTGGTTCAGTCGGTTAGGCCTATGACTCTTGCTTTCAGCTCAGGTCATGATCTCAGGGTCCTTGGATCGAGCCCTGTGTCAGGCTCTGCACTCAGCACAGAGTCTGCTTGAGATTCTCTCTCCCTCTCCCTTTGCTTCTCCCCCTACCCCTCACTCATGCACTGTCTTTCTAAAATAAATAAATTAAAAAAAACCCAACAATAATAAAACTATGCTCTTCAGACCTTGTTGGAGAAACATAGTTAAAAACATAGGGAAAGATTATGGAGGGCTTATAAAAAACAATCTGGAATCTTCTATCAGTTAAAGAATTTTGTATTTTCTGAATGATTTTCTTTTTTCTTCCATAATGGAATAATTCTTGTAGGAATGTGGAATTCCGAATGGTTATTTGCAGATAGTCTTTCGATAAAAGTTTTTTAAAAATTGCCCAAAGAGTATGAGGTATCAGACTGCCTTAAATCTAGTTGCAAATTGCTAGTCCAAAGACAAGGCAGCCTGCCAAGTCTATTTTGATTATTCATTGCTGCGTAACAAATCATTCCAAAACTTGGTGGCTTCAGACAGCACTGATCATCTCTTATCTGTCATGGTTTCGGTAGGTCTCAGCTAGAAGAATCAAACACTGGAGGCTGGGCATATCTTCTCATTCATTCACAGGCCTGGTGGAGGGGCTTACTATGGCTACTGGTTGGTAGGCCCACACGGGGCCTCTTCATGGAGCCTGGGATTCCTCACAGCATGTAGTGGCTGGGTTCCAGGAGCGAGTGTCTCAAGATAGAAGGTGAACCAGTCTGAGGTCATTTGCTTTTTTATTATCTAGCCTCAGAAGTCACACAGCCCTGCTTCTTCTGCATATTATGGATTGAGGCGGGCGTAAAGGTCCACCCAGATTTTAGGAGGAGGGAACATAGACCTCACCTCATTTCAGTGGAGGACTGCCATCACATTTCAATCGAAAGTGTATGAGAAGGGGTGTGTGTGTGTGTGTCTGTCTGCCATTGCAGAAAATGCCATCTGCCATTCCATCTGAGGGTTCTAAAAATTGCCAGAGCCTGCCTGGCAAACGAGGTAGGAAGCAATGAGTCACATTCACATTTGTCTCCTGGAAGTATTTTATGAAAATGGCAAGGGTTAGGGCAACTCAT
Organism: Zalophus californianus; assembly: GCF_009762305.2. Taxonomy (NCBI): domain Eukaryota; kingdom Metazoa; phylum Chordata; class Mammalia; order Carnivora; family Otariidae; genus Zalophus; species Zalophus californianus. The sequence continues at coordinate 15,631,638 of NC_045599.1, forward strand.
AAGGGGAGACTTTATTCTGTCTCTTTTCAGCGTCTGCATTTTGGTGAGTATTTGTACTGAGAAACTGGAAATTTTCTTTGTGGACTTTTACTGGAAACAGATCTAAAAATAAAACAACGGGGTCCAGGATAGAATAACTGTGTCAAGAATGGCGTTACAGTTGTTTCTAAATCTCATGAGATTTGGTCATGCTGTTCTGCCAAGGCTAAGATGAGTTGCCTGGCACAAAGGAAACCCTGGACGTTGGTCGATGCTTCGGAATTCTGTTGTTTGTTGTTTGAATGGAAACCGCCTCCTCAGTGCTGGGCACCCTGACCCTAGGCTCTCCACTGGTTGCCGGCATTTCGCCACGTTCTCAGACGCACTGCCACAGAAGTTGGAATCACATCGGCATCTGGCCCAGAAGCTCCCAGGTATGCTTAGGGATTCGTTGGAAATTTCAGAGGTTGTCTTGACTCTTTTTTGTTGGCCCTGTGTAACACATCCAGTATCTGTTGTAAGTCAAGCATTGTTTGCTACAACACAAGTGCCGAGATATACAAGGTCTTCCCTGTTGAGGAACATATCTAAAGGAAAAGGCATGCAAAGAGGCCATCTCACTACAGGATGTGAAGTGCCCTGACCCAAGGTCAGAGACAGGGAGGTCTTCTAGGCAGAGGGAAAAGCAGTTGAATAGAGACACAATGCCCCAAGGAACTTATTAGAAATTATAGGACAAAGTGGGGTGTGATGGAAGTTGAGGCTAGCGGAAGTAAGTAGCATCCAGGCCATAGAGAAAGACTTTATTCTTGAGGGGCATTGCCTGAACTACACACGAACAACGCCTTCACTTTTTTGAGTTCTGATTTAGAGTGTGCCTCTCAAGAGGACTCCCTGCTGAGCATAGACAGGAAGGATCTTTGAGGTCATGAAGTAGTCGTATAATTCTAATTAAACACAGGGTAGTAATTTGGGCTGTGAAACGTGTCATCGTTGATTAATAGACAGAAAAGTTAATTGCTAAAATTTTTTCTTACTCTTATTCTTGAATTTTAAAAAGTATTTTATGAACGCTATTTGGGATTTGCTTTACTACATTGATATTGCTTTTCTGTTCAACATGCAGTGTCTAATTTGATGCCTAGGCAATTTTTTTTTTAGACAGGCACGGAATAAATTATCTGCATTTTATAACAGAGTGAAATGTGTTTTGGATGAGTCATGAATAGCCCATGATCAAAATTTAGCAATTTATACAACCAGGAGTAATAGTTCTGACTTCAAATCACATGTTTAAAAGAAGGTAGTTTCTTCCAAAGTAGCAGCCATCTGTGTTCATTAAGAGCCTACTTTTCAGGGGTGCCTGAGTGGCTTAGTTGGTTAAGTGTCTGCCTTCGGCTCAGGTCATGATCCCGGGGTCCTGGGAGGAGCCCAACATCAGGCTCCCTGCTCAGTGGGGAGCCTGCTTCTCGCTCTGCCCCCCCCACCCCACTCGTGCTGTCTCTCTCTCTCTTGCTCTCCCTCTCTCAAATAAATAAATACAATCTAAAAAAAAAAAAAGATCCTACTTTTTAGAAGGTCCTCTGAAAGCTACTTTCATGTTATCTTATTTAATCTCTCCAGTGATCCCGTGAGATAGGTAGTGTGGTAGAGAAACTAAGATTCAGAAACCCGAGGTCATTTTCCATCATTCTCAGGACAGAGTGGGGCTGATACATGTCTCATTGGAATCCAAGTCCCTAGACTTCGCCCCTCACCAGATTGGCCCCCCTGTTGTCCTCAGTCTCTCAAAAGTATTCTGTAAAATAAAACAGCAATGTATTTTACCCTTTCCCCCATGGGAAATGAAAGGTTCAATTGGTAAAACAGTTTAAAAATCAATGGACTTCAAAATGCTAAATAAGAACAAGACAGACATGTCAATTTTACTTCTGGGCTTGAGGGAAATACATTTTCTTCTTGAGGTGAGCCTAATTTTTTACTAGTCAAATTTTAAGTCATTAAAATGAGCAGCGTACATCACTACACAATAGTGTAAGAAAATTTTGCTGATTTGAGAGAATGAAGGAAGATGGTTTTTCTATTTGGTTATAAATAAAGCCTAATTTGTGTTTGTCTCCCGTAATGTTTACATTCCATTAAGAATGTCAGCTATAGTATTCAATGCATCAAGGTAGTGTTTCCAGCTGAGCTTATGTGTTTCAGGGACTTGTTAACACTTTACGTTCTGTTCTGGGATCCCTATTATCTTGGAGTTTACTCTCTATGTAGAGAAATAAAATACAAAAATAGATTTTAAATTGATGTGTGCAAATCACTGTAAATGTAATATGTGTAACAACTCTCAATCTGGGATTAAGATAGCCATCCTTCATTCTCCCCTTTTTCATTCTTTTTAAAAAATCATAGGAGAAAAGTCCCAGTAAACTTCCTTGATTAGAATCTTGACTCTGCCATGTTCTAGCAATGTGACCTTAAATTACTTAGCCTCTCTGGGCTTCAGTTTTATCTTCAGCAAAATAGGGATAATAATAAGAAAACCCACTTTATATGGTTATTATAAGGATTAAATGAGTAAGCTTTTATTTTAATAAAGAATAAAAATTAAGATCATTAGCCTGATTTTTAAGGCTTTTTTACTATCTAATTTAAAGATACTTTATGAAATGTATCATCTGCCTTAAAAAAAAAAATCTGTGTTCCATTTAACCTGGAACAAGTCTAATTTTCTGAGTGTTTCTTCCTGGCTGCTACTTGAACACCTTTGCAAAAGCCACTGTCTTTAACAAGAACTTCTACCTACTTTCCCCTTATTAGAATCTAATAGCATTTGATGTAACCTAGCCCAGCCCAAGGATAGTACTCATAAATTCTCAAGGTATAGAAATGTCCAACCCAATGCAGGCTTTGTTGCCATTTCCCACAGGCTTAATCTGAGTGTGGATTTAGGGCAGTGATCTTTAGACTAACTTGTCGAAAGGCCACAACCCAAAAGGGATTGGCTCAGAATTTGCCTGCCAAGAAAGTAGCTTAGAACTGAGAACAGTTTTGCCTTCTCTTTCTATTGAAAATCATTTCTGCGATTCACAGTTGATTTATTTAAATTTTTTTTTGTCTAGAATCCTCAGGTAGTATTTTTAAAACATTTCACAGAGATATGATTGGCATACAGAAAGGCACACATATTTAACATATACAACATGTTGAGTTTGGAGATACATACATACCTGTGAGACCATCCAAAGTCAATGCCATAAACATATTTGTCTCCTCCAGAAGTTTTCTCCTGCCCTCTTCTTATATTATTTTTTAAAAGTTTTTATTTATTTGAGAGAGAGCGAGTGAGAGAGAGAGCGTGCAAGGAGGGGGAGGTACAGAGGGAGAGGGAGAAGCAGACTCCCCCCTGAGCGGAGAGTCCAACACAGGACTCGATCCTAGGACTCTGGGATTGTGACCTGAGCCAAAGGCAGATGGTTAACCGACTGAGCCACCCAGGCTTCCCTTACATTATTGTTTTTTTGTGAGAAGAACGCTCTATATAATATATACACTTTCAGCAAATTTTTAAGAGATACCTCCACTCCCAGTGCCCATTTCAGCTTGTGTTTTTTTCCCATCTAAGACTTGATTTACAAAAACCTCTGTAAGAAGATGTTTCCCTCTCAACAGAAGATAAAAAAAAATAAATGACAGTATCAAATGTTCCATCACCAAGACCTCATTTCCCAACCTTGTCGCTGCTCAATCCCTCCAGATGCAGCTCGGATTCTTGATTCCTTCTCTTTCACTCTCTGCCTCTGAGAGTCCATGGGGATTCCATGCTCATCTTGCTGCACCCTTGTGGTCTTTCTGTGTCCAGAAGCCATTTGTGCACTTGACTTGTCTCCGTAAGAAATAGCCACTGGAGAGGGCTTTGCCTTGTCTACCTGTTTTCCACAGTATTTTGTCAGCACGAGTTTCTTTCTTTTTTTTTTTTAAGATTTTGTGTATTTATTAGAGAGAGACAGCAAGAGCAGGAGGGGCAGAAGGAGAGGGAGAGAGAGAGACTCTCAAGCAGACTCCACACTGAGCACAGAGCCTGATGTGGGGCTCGATCCCAGAACCCTGAGATCATGACCTGAGCTAAAACCAAGAGTCAGACACTGAACTGACTGCACCACCCAGGCGCCCCTGTCAGTACAAGTTTCTTACTAAAGATTTTATTTTATACTTATTCTGTAAGTATTTATAATATTTTTATGTTCATTTTGTAGTGACTGATTGCATGTTAAAGTTTTAGAAAATGTTACTTTCTTCAGAAAGCTGCCCACTTGAGAAAGGTAGCTACGTACCTAGAATTCTTAGCAGCTAAGATTGACTTTGAGGTCAGACAGACCCAGGTTTCTATCACTGTGAGGTTGCTTCTAGATGCGTGACCTCCCAGAGTTCCAATTTCTATAGTAGTGAAATGGAGAAGGAAAAATTTGTAAATGGTTTAGTGAAAGTTGAAGGACACCTTGATGGTGAACTCAAGTGCCTGGGTCATCATGAGCATTCAATAAAGATGAGGCATTATTCTTACTACTGTGAATAAATATGAGTATATGTAAGTGTATATTCATGATTATTCATCACTGTTCTGATACGTAGTAGTGCACCATGAAGAAAGCTTCTCTGATCTTCATCTGTTACCTATTTTGTATTCTTTAGATTTAATCTAACAGTATTCTGAACTGTTCTCAATAATAGTATTGTAGGTTTTCTTTTTATGTCACATCCTTGATTTGGAGAGAATATATACATGTATCCCACAATATTCCCCTTCCTTCACCTGTCACAATCTTTGTATTAAAGACTATATAAATATTTTATAAATATATACAACCCTGGCTTGATTTAAAACAAATGGGCAATATATCCCCATTTTACTGTGTTCTTAGAACTCTGTGCACATTATATAATAAAAAAAAGTTGATTTTTATCTAGTTAATTTAATAAATACAATAACTGTTTTGGGGGGTTCAATCAAATACTTTATGTATTCATTTGTTTTCTTTGTTTTTTGAATTACTGTATAATACCTTCCTTTTGTACCATAATCACATGGATGGTCTAAGTGCCTTGGGTATATAAATTGTGTTGGTTGCTTTCAATTTTCAGGATTATAAAAAATTGCCATATAATATCAGGGTGAAAAGTAATTTTAAAATAGTAAACTCATAGAGATTAATAGTCTTGTAAATATAATTGCATAGAAACATTTGGAAATTTTTAACTTGAATCTTTAAAAGAAGAAATAAAGTGTGAGTTTTAGAATGGTGTATTTCCTAAGATACAGTAAAACAGCTTTGCAAGAGTAGCTTGTGTTTCCATTTGACGTGTAAAAGAGAAAAACCCTAGGATTGCTATCCTAGTCTTGCTTTGTTATGCAGTACCATAGTGTAAATCTTTATATGGTATTTTGGACATCTATCACTTTCATCATCAAAGTGTCTGAGAAGACAAACTAGCATCATCAAGGCATTATACTGTGTTACAGTTTTGTCATACATAATGATGATGTCATACTCCTCTTCCATAAATTTTGGTAACACACTTACCTTGGTTGAAGTTTATATGCTGCTTCTCCAAAACTCTCTTTCAAACGTAAATTTCAGATGAAAATAGTCTACTTATTAATGTGAAAAATATATTTGTAGGTCTGGGGAATGAAATGCAGAATAACTCTTGGAGCAGTGTTCTCTGCAGTGAATGCTTAGTAAATATTCTTGAGTGAACTGACAGTTGATGCGGCCAAGTTGTAAAATGCTATATTCAGGACCAGCCAATTTGTTTTTGTTTTGTTTGATACATATTGCATCAACTGATATATTACATTTATATGAAGTGTATGAAGCAGAATAAAGAAGAATTTTTTTTTGTCATGTTAAAAAGACAGGCTTTTTTGGTGAATGATGAAACCATAATCTTTTGCAGTGTTTTATTTCAAAAGCAATTTGACATAAAACTATTCTACGCATTATTTCTTTTCTTTTTCTTTGCTGCGCACAGTCTGCATGATTCATCCTTAGAGGAACATAATTTATTTTCTGTATCTTGGCTAATAATTAATTTTAGATATTCATAATAATGGTTATTACTTTATAGGACACATGAAAATATTTTGTTAAGGACTTTCTCTGGTTGAGATCCCCATCTCAGGGCTAAAGATTGGCAGCTATTGTGAAAATTTAGGAGGTTTCTCATCACAGTTAAGAATGGCTTTGTTCTCAAGTGTCAGCAATTACTTGGCTTTGCTTCCTTCGAACTGGCCATTGAAATATAGAAAAGTCGGGGCACCTGGGTGGCTTAGTAGGTTAGGCGTCTGACTTTTGATTTTGGCCCCGGTCATGATTTCAGGGTCCTGGGATCGAGCCCTGCCTCACACCCTGTGTCAGGCTCCATGCTTGGGATTCTCTCTCTTCCCTCTGCCCCCCTCCATGTCTCTCTCTCACTTTGTCTCTATTTCCATCTCTCTCTCTAAAATAAATAAATCTTAAATAAAATAAAAACAAAAGGAAGACTTCTATCATTGATTTGAGAAGCTAGCTATATTTTTTCCTTATCATATTAAAATAAATACAGAACTATGAAATTTAAGTTTTTTTCATTTATCGCCTGAAGTCACTTTTTTAACCACCAATGTGATGCTCTTAGGAAACACTGTCCACCATTCCACCTTCTTTACCGAAGACACGTATTATTGGCTCAAGGTATTTAGTCAAGTGAACATCCAGAGCTATGTTAAATAATTTCAAAATTTAGAAAATGCTTTGAGGATCTAATCAGAAGGAAAGATCCTTTTATTCCCTTAGATTTGTGAGTATAGAAATTTCAGATATCAGTAAATTATATTTACTGATTTACTCTTCAGAACCTGTAAATAGTGGTGCTTGGTTCAGTCGTTTCAAGAAGGTCTTTGAAGCAGCACAACATACCCAGGATTTATTAGCAACTTTGTTCAGGTAACCAGTTGTGAAATGTGTATCTTAGCTTACTCACTTTTCAAACACAGACATCTCTTTTCACCTTTAAACAAAAAGTGAAAAGTTCTCAGTGTTTTTATTTTAACATACTATATTCCAGATGCAGTGATGTCATATGACATGTGATCATTATTTGTGTCTTATTAGCCCTGAAAGGAAAAAACTAAAACTTCTTATTCTTTTCACTTTTTGAGATAGATCTGTAGTTTCTTTAAGATATCTTATTATGTAGCCATCAAAAAAAATAGAATCTTGCCATTTGCAATGAAGTGAATGGAACTAGAGGGTATTATGCTGAGCGAAATAAGTCAATCAGAGAAAGACAATATCATATGATCTCACTGATACAAGGCATTTGAGAAACAAGACAGAGGATCATGGGGGAAGAGAAGAAAAAATGAAACAAGATGAAACCAGAGAGGGAGACAAACCATAAGAGACTCTTAATCTCAAGAAACAAAAAGGGTTGCTGGAGTGGAGCGGGGGTAGGAGGGCTGAGGGGGCTGTGTGATGGACAGTGGGGAGGGTGTGTGCTGTGGTGAGCGCTGTGAATTGTGTAAGACTGATGAATCACAGACCTGTACCCCTGAAACAAATAATACATTATATGTTAATTAAAAAAAGATATCTTATCCTACAAAGGAATATTAGTTGGGGATTTACAGAGTTTTGTCAGCTTGGGTGAGCTGGGGACAAGTGCTAAGCTGGGACTGTGGATGCTGCTGGAGAGAGACCCTTGCTCTGTGCTTCCTCAGAGTTTCTTACCATGCTCACTGTCTGTCTTAGTTTCAAAGTCCCTTTTATTTTTATTTTTTTAAAGATTTTATTTATTTATTTGTCAGAGAGAGACAGCACAAGCAGGGGGAGCAGCAAGCAGAGGGAGAAGCAGGTTCCCCACTGAGCAGGGAGCCGATGCGGAACTTGATCCCAAAACCCTGGGATCATGACCTGAGCTGAAGGCAGACGCTTAACTGACTGAGCGACCCAGGTGTCCCTCAAAGTCCCTTTTAATAGCCTGCTTCACAGAGATAGCAATTTTTACCCATGCTTCCCACTTCTCAAGGTACGTTAAAGATTTTCGCTAAGCTCTTTCAATCATACCAGCAGGGAATTTTATTGTGATGCTTGTTTTGTTTTCTTCTATTTGTCTTGTTTTCCTGAAGTTTATTACCCATATATGTATTTTTTCTTATATTCTTGGAAATTCACTTTATAGGAAACAAGGAAAAAAATTTTTTTAAGGTTTTATTTATTTATTTTAGAGAGCGAGCGAGAGAGAGAAGAGCGTGTGCCCAAGGGGGGGGAGGGGCAGAGGGAGAGAGAGAATCCCAAGTGGACTCTGTGCTGAGTGTGGAGCCCCCTACCTGGGGCTCGATCTCATGACCCTGAGATCATGACCTGAGCCAAAATCAAGAGTCAGAGGCTTAACCTACTGAGCCACCCTGGTGCCTCAGAAAATCTTTTAAATTTGACACATCCTCAGCCATTCTGATCCTTTCCTAATCCCTCTTCCCGCGAAAATAAAAAAATAAACAGTAACAAACCTTATTCTTGGAGACCTACTTTGTAATGTCTTTCAATCACTCATTCTTTTCCTTCAATTCATCCTTCAAGTAGGTAGCACATCTTGGAGCTGTTCTATAGCTGTGTCACTGACCTGCAGGCCTGTTTTGGTTGGAGCCCTTCCCATATGTTTCCTTGAAATATGTCCAGTGGTTTCACTTTGAACCTAAATGGTTAAGAAGTAATGACTAGAGGCTTTTGGAAGGGCAAGGATGGAGGAAGACTTAACCTTCCCTCTGTAATCTCCATTGTTACCTTACCCTCAACCCCTGGGAAGGAACCTATGCTTTAATTAAAAATAGGGTTTTCAGTATGCAAAACAGATTTCTTAGACTAGGTCCCTGACAGGGCTTTCCAATTAGATTCTGCCTCAGAGCCCTTCTCATGCAGAAATGTTGAAACCAGCACCCATATTCAGAATTGATGATGATTACATTAGCGTTCAAAATAGGGGGCAGAAGTGAAGACTAGTTAATGGGTAAAACTGTCCAACAGGTGGGAAAAACAAAACAAAATCAAAACTGTAGACTTGTCTTCAAGGTGAAGGTTTGTTTACTGCTGAATAGTTCAAATTTTATAAGCACATTAGTAGTTAGAAAAAAAATGGCTGGCGTACTAAATCATGATTTTATATACTGAAAAAAAAAAAAGCATTTTAAGCTATTAATTATAGGAATGTTTCTGTTAGGCCAGATTTTACTAACCTATTTTCAATTATAAAACTGCATTTCTTTAAAAAGCAGTTTAAAAAAAAAATAAGGGCTCCTGGGTAATGGGGATCCTGGGTGGCTCAATCAGTTGTTCGTGTGACTCCTGATTTCAGCTCAGGTCATGGTCTCAGGGTCCTGAGATTGAGCCCCGTGGTGGGCTCTGTGCACTGAGCAGGGAGTCTTCTGGAGATAATCACTCTCCCTCTCCCTTGCTCTCCCCCCCCAAAAAAATGTATATTGTGATAATTATTAAGCCTTCTTAAACCTCTAGATGGTATTTCATGTTTTTTTATTTTGAATTCCTGCTCTGATCCAAGGTTCTGTAGTTATGTTTGACCCATAGAAAACTAAATGGGATTAACTCATTTTTGGTGGAGTTTTGGAATGTAAACTGACATCTTCATGTTCATTGTACTCCTGGAATCAGAAAGTTGTCAAAAAGAAGATCTCTCCCTCTGGTCTCTGTATTCTGAGAAGCAAATAATCCTTGAAACTCCTCATATTCAAAAAAGAGCTGATTCTTCATCCTGGGAAGATCATATCTTCCAAAAATATGTGCTTTACTTCTATAAGAAGGGATATTCTTCATCAAGTTACATCATTTGGCTTCTCTTTTCAAATTATTCGGGGGTATTTGTCAAATCATGTGGAAACAGAATAATCTCAGGATGAAGTGCCATTTATTCAGGCTTATTTAGACAATGAAAAGTTTCAACATTAAAATAACAGTAATACAGGCTTGAAAGGAAGACTGAAAGCAGTATATATTTTATCAAATTATTCCCTTTTTTTATTTCTGTAGGAAAAGCAGTTCCTTACCATTTAATGTATAGGTTTGTGGTGAAGGATGTTTTGTCCATCACTGTACATGTCTCTCCTAGCCCTCTGAATAAATTCCCTTGTACTACAAGACTAACTAGTTCAGAATTCAGCTGCCTTGAAATATTCTATTTCACTGCTACACTCTTATTCAAACTCTGAATATCTGATGTGGCAATATGAGTTTTTAATTTTGAGGTCAATATTAATTATGGTTGAAATACACTTTAAAGCTATAAAAGAAAGCTTCCATATATACGTTATTTAATTTGATTCTTTTGAAAACATGCTATTTTGTGTTCTAAAATGCGAACTCATGTAATTGTTTTATCATATTACTCAGTGAAGGGTGTATATAATATTGCTCATGTGTTACTTCCACAAAACCTTAAAGTCCTTTTTAGTATGGGTACTAATGCCTGTGTTTTTTTGAAATGGAGCACTCCAGTGATATGAGCATATTTTGGTCCTGAAAATTCACATTTTCATTTTATTGAAATGAGGGATTATTGATGAGATCACTCCCTTTTCCACAACTGAAATTCTTGTTGGCCAAAGAGTTGAGAATTGTGCGTACTTCCTGAAGAAGATGGGCAGAAACATCCACTTAGTAGTTCAGCAGAAATTGAAGGACACATAAAGAATTTATACATGGATCCTGGATATAGTACATCTTGCCCACGTCTAAATACTGTGAAAGAAACCGTGTAATTAAGCTTGAATTTTAACATAAGGATCACATCTTGTGCAATTCTGGGTTTTCTGACTAATCATAGAATGCACAATTAGAGCTAATATTGTTGTACTATAAATGAGATATGTTCGATTTTATAGTCAGATTTCATCATTGTCTTTCTGGTAGCACTTAAGTTGAAATTAGTTTCAATTTGAAGTTTGTAATTTTTTTTTTCTATTTTCCTCTTTCTCTTAAATCGTGAAATGTAAATCTTCGATCTTTGATTGCACTATGGAAGGTCATGCTCTGTATTTTTTTGACAATTCTATAAGCCTTTTATTACTAAAATTCTTTACCTAAACCCCCTTAAGATGTTTCTGTATCATTTACATGAAAGCTATTTAAACCATCCATTTTACCTTCCATTTGGGACAAAATAACTAATGCATTATCCAAAATTTGAATATTTTCATTCATTCCTAGGACTGCTCTCCATGTATGATCTATCATAGAATTAAATTCTGTTTTTAAAATGTATTTATATTGTAGGCTTTCCTGGGTTTCTTGGTGCAATTTCAACAGAAAAGTGATATGCTGATTCTTGATAAATACTTTTCTTTAAGGCAGTCAAAAATCATGTCAGTGATGGCCACTAAAAATGAGACTGAACCCCGCAATTCAATTCTTTATATCCAGACGCACAAGTCATTTAGGAAATCTGGACTGAGAGTCCAATAGTCTTCTGCTGCTTAGCCTAAGAGCTGAGAGTTAATTAAGTTTGTTTAGCCATAAACAGATCTCCTTTGATTCTCAGATGCTTCTAAAGATGAGTAAGAGGTTATCACTTCCCTACAGGAACTTTCACTGAAGCCAGTTGGATACTGATTAGAATTTGAATGGGGCTTTTCTTTGCAAAGCATCCTAGCCCACATTGATTCAATTGATGGATATTTGTAGCTCCTGGGTATGGGTGTATGTTTGATTCCTAGATAAATGTGATTGCCTAATACAGAGACATCTTTTTCTTCCATTACCAGACCATGACCCTGTGCCTCTGACATATTTTACAAATGTATGTTGTTGATCATAGGAGACAAGATAATGTGGCAAGCTCAGTGTGAAACCTGTCGTGATTTTTGAAAAACCTATTCCACATTCAGTTCTTCTGCTGTGGGTTTTTTTTTTGTTTTTTTTTTTTTTTTTGCATTTTGTTGTTGGAAGGATAAGCAAATACTCCGGACAGAGTTATTAAAACAGATTGTGGGTGTTGATTAGTTCTGCAAAGGCCAAAAATGTAAATGCACATTTGTCAGGAATTCAGGTTTGATGTTTCCCCTCTCACAAATTCAGATCATCTTCTGTAATTTCCCAGTAGCTGATTCCAAGCATAGAGTTCAGACAGTGCCCTTCTAGAATGGGTAATAATACTCTGGATAATTGAAATGTGATTTCATGGCTTCCTTCAAGCATTGACCGCATAATTTTGAAACCTTTTCCATTTTGTTTTTAGCCTAGTCTGAGACTGTCTGAAATACATGGCAGGGTGAGGGGGTGGGGGGGTGAAGGAAGGAATTGTTGAGTTTGTAGTTGGCAGAAAAGTTGTATTGCTGAATAAGATCACAAGTTATGGCTGGAATGGTTTGGTAACAGTTTTTTCCACTGTGGAAGGCCAGACAATCTCAGCCAAACAGAAGAACACAGTCTATACTGTCAGAATGGAAGAAATGGAAAAAGTGGTAACCACTATGAAGCCAGGGCGTTCCGGCAGTGAACTTGGAGTTCAGTACTTAGACGTTGCTGTGAGGAGGGACATAGGGGCACCCAACAACTGCAGGGTGGTCGGCTGCTGGATTGCCCAGAGAATATTTGACACTGAGATTAATGAGAAGGCTACAGTGTTCAGGTCCAAATTCTTTCTTTAAGATATTCTGAGGACTCCTGTCACTGGAGACCCTGACATGCATTGTTACTGCAGTGCTTTTCTGATTTAATAACAGAAATGAGAGTAAACACTTAGGTGCTTGAAAAAGTCTTTTTCCTTTCCCTATGCAGCTAGTACTATTATTTGTTTGTTTATTGGTTTGTTCATTTTTACCTCCTGTTCGGAGATAAGAAAGAGGCAAGTTAGTATCTTGCCTGGAGCCGCATAGCTGGTGAGTCTGGCTGTGGGCGCCATATTTCAAACACTCTCCAAGTCTTTGTGTGAAGAATGAAGCAGTGGTGTTCAACAGAGAAATCTACATCCCCTTCTTCATGCCTTTATTTTAGTGTCTTTTTTATGTAAAAGATTTTGGGGAGGAGGATTTTGGGGAAGAGGAGGGGAATACAGAAGTACATAAATCCCATCAGAAATATTAATATAGGGGCGCCTGGGTGGCTCACATGGTTAAACGTCTGCCTTCAGCTCCGGTCATGATCCCTGGGTCCTGGGATCGAGCCCTACATCTGGCTCCTGGCGCAGCGGGGAACCTGCTTCTCCCTCTGCCTCTCACCCTGCTTGTGCTGTCTCTCTCACTGCGTCTCTGTGTCTCAAATGAATAAATAATATCTTAAAAAAAAGTATTAATATAGACAGCCTCGTTTTTACCATTTCTTTGCTTTTCCTCTCCAGCATTTTAAGTTCATGAATCTCTGATTTTTGTCACAATTCTTAGGAGTATTCAGTGCAGATTTAATATGAAATGTGGTTAGAAATTTTGACTGCTGTTCTTATTTGTTAACTTTATTAAAAGTGTGAACCATGGGTGCCTGAGTGGCTCAGTTGGTTAAGCGACTGCCTTCGGCTCGGGTCATGATCCTGGAGTCCCGGGGTCGAGTCCCACATCAGGCTCCCTGCTCAGCAGGGAGTCCACTTCTCCCTCTGACCCTCTTCCCTCTCGTGCTCTCTATCTCTCATTCTCTCTCTCTCAAATAAATAAATAAAATCTTTAAAAAAAAAGTGTGAACCATAAAATTGCCTAATACTGAGTAACAAAAGAGTGCCTGCATTATACTACTCATTAGATTATTTTTTTAAATTAGCATTTTTTTGCATTCAAATTTTATAATAAATTATTAACAGAAATGTTTCCTATAATGCACATGTATGTAATAAAAGTGTGGTCAGGGATTTTGGGTGTTTTACTCCCAACAACCACAGGGTTCCTGGCACATAATTGGTGCTCAATGAGTATTTCATGAATGAGTATTTATCATGAAGATGAATGATGAAGTTAACTGCCTTGAAGCTTATTCAAATGTATGATTTCACATTCCCTTTACTATTAAATAAATATTCAAGGTTATTGTTGATAAAGAAAATCAAGAATAGAATACAGAATATTCTATTATAGGGATACAGGAGGATGCTGAGCAAATCTTGCCCTTTCTCAACTCCCTGCCCTATGCTGGTTCTTTTGAGCTCCTTGAAGGAGGGATCCTTCTCAGTTTTCTTTTCACTGACAACGCATGGGCCTCTGTAGGTAGGTAGTGACAGAGTGAGCAGACTGAATGACATAGCTCGTGTCCTTTTGTGGTCACCTAGTATGAATAAGGTATAAGTATAGCAAGCTCAGTGTTTGGGGAACATGCTACCCAAGGCTTAAGGCCGGAGTGAGGACCACATACTTGGGGAGAGTGATCTAGCTTCTCTGATTGGATGCGACCTAATGGACCATGAAGTCTTTATTTAGACCTCAAGGCCATGGGCTCTATGTTCACTGCCTTCTGGGACTTAGAGTTTTTATAGTAGCATGGCCAAGAGATCACTTAACCTTTGCTCTAAGTTCCTCTGTCACTCAGATTTAGTGTAGTCTTGTGTTAACATGCTCGAGTAGGTTTGAAAGGCATCCTTTCAAATATTTGAGGATTGTTCTCTGGTTTCCAGAGACTACACTTCACCACCACACTATTTGGGGGGATTCATATCAGTGTCTGGGGCTTGATTGACTGCCCCTTCTCTTCCTGATCACTGGCTCTAGAGCTGGTCCTTATTTGTGTATGTTAATGATTCATTGGGCTGCAGTACTAAAACAGTATTGATGAAGAATAAGTGTTCATTTCAGGAAACTTTCCAGTGACTTGCTATATAGCATCATGTTCTTAGAAAGAACAGGTAGGTACTCATTGAAAAGATCTTGAGCATTTGATTGCTTGATCTCTATCCCAGTTCCATTTCCTGCTCCATGACCTGCACCCACCTCCCCACATGATGACACAGGGAAACATACGCAGACAGTGACAACAGGACACCAGGAAGTGCCTGAGAAGGTCAGCCCCACCTTGACATGACCTGTGCAGAGATTTGGACAACACATACCAGCATTTCTTTTTTTTTTTTATAGATAGTCTATTTTTTTTTTACATAGGTCTTATTTTTTTATTATATTATGTTATTCACCATACATTACATCATTAGTTTTCGATGCAGTGTTCCATGATTCATTATTTGCGTATAACACCCAGTGCTCCATGCAGAATGTGCCCTCTTTAATACCCATCACCAGGCTAACCCATCCTCCCGCCCCCCTCCCCTCTAGAACCCTCAGTTTGTTTTTCAGAGTCCATCGTCTCTCATGGTTCATCTCCCCATCCGATTCGCCCCTTCATTCTTCCCTTCCTACTGTCTTCTTCTTCTTCTTTTTTTAACATATAATGTATTATTTGTTTCAGAGGTACAGATCTGTGATTCAACAGTCTTGCACAATTCACAGCGCTCACCATAGCACATACGTTCTGCATGTCTATCACCCAGCCACCCCATCCCTCCCACCCCCCACCACTCCAGCAACCCTCAGTTTGTTTCCTGAGATTAAGAATTCCTCATATCAGTGAGGTCATATGATACATGTCTTTCTCTGATTGACTTATTTCACTCAGCATAACACCCTCCAGTTCCAACCACATCGTTGCAAATGGCAAGATCTCATTCCTTTTGATGGCTGCATAATATTCCTGTGTGTGTGTGTGTGTGTGTGTGTGTGTGTGTGTGTGTGTGTGTGTGTGTGTATACCGCATCTTTATCCATTCATCTGTCGATGGACATCTTGGCTCTTTCCACAGTTTGGCTATTGTGGACATTACTGCTATAAACATCGGGGTGCACATACCCCTTCGGATCCCTACATTTGTATCTTTGGGGTAAATACCCAGTAGTGCAATTGCTGGATTGTATGGTAGCTCTATTTTCAACTTTTTGAAGAACCTCCATACTGTTTTCCAGAGTGGTTGCACCAGCTTGCATTCCCACCAGCAGTGTAGGAGGGTTCCCCTTTCTCCGCATCCCCGCCAACATCTGTCATTTCCTGACTTGTTAATTTTAGCCATTCTGACGGGTGTGAGGTGATATCTCATGGAGGTTTTGATTTGGATTTCCCTGATGCCGAGCGATATTGAGCACTTTTTCATGTGTCTGTTGGCCATTTGGATGTCTTCTTTGGAGAAATGTCTGTTCATGTCTTCTGCCCATTTCTTGATTGGATCATTTGTTCTTTGGGTGTTGAGTTTAAGAAGTTCTTTATAGATTTTAGATACTAGCCCTTCATCTGATATGTCATTTGCAAATATCTTCTCCCATTCTGTCAGTTGTCTTTCGGTTTTGTGGACTGTTTCTTTTGCTGTGCAAAAGCTTTATATCTTGATGAGGTCCCAATAGTTCATTTTTGCCCTTGCTTCCCTTGCCTTTGGTGGTGTTTCTAGGAAGAAGTTGCTGTGGCTGAGGTCAAAGAGCTTGCTGCCTGTGTTCTCCTTTAGGATGTTGATGGACTCCTGTCTCACATTTAGATCTTCAACCATTTTGAGTCTATTTTTGTGTGTGGTGTAAGGAAGTGGTCCAGTTTCGTTCTTCTGCATGTGGCTGTCCAATTTTTCCAACACCATTTGTTGAAGAGACTGTCTTTTTTCTATGGGACATTCTTTCCTGCTTTGTTGAAGTTTAGTTGACCATAGAGTTGAGGGTCCATTTCTGGGCTCTCTATTCTGTTCCATTGATCTATGTGTCTGTTTTTGTGCCAGTACCATACTGTCTTGATGATGAAAGCTTTGTAATAGAGCTTGAAGTCCGGAATTGTGGTGCCGCCAGCTTTGCTTTTCTTTTTCAACATTCCTCTGGCTCTTCAGGGTCTTTTCTGGTTCCATACAAATACTAGGATTATTTGTTCCATTTCTTTGAAAAAAGTAGATGGTATTTTGGTGGGGATTGCATTGAATGTGTAGATTGCTCTAGGTAGCATTGACATCTTCACAATATTTGTTCTTCCAATCCATGAGCATGGAACATTTTTCCATTTCTTTGTGTCTTCCTCAGTTTCTTTCATGAGTACTTTATAGTTTTCTGAGTACAGATCCTTTGCCTCTTTGGTTAGATTTATTCCTAGGTATCTTATGGTTTTGGGTGCAATTGTAAATGGGATCGACTCCTTAATTTGTCTCTCTTCTGTCTTGTTGTTGGTGTATAGGAATGCCACTGATTTCTGTGCATTGATTTTATATCCTGCCACTTGACTGAATTCCTGTATGAGTTCTAGCAGTTTTGGGGTGGAATCTTTTGGGTTTTCCACATAAAGTATCATATCATCTGCAAAGAGTGAGAGCTTGACTTCTTCTTTGCCAATTTGGATGCCTTTGATTTCTTTTTGTTGTCTGATTGCTGTGGCTGGGACTTCTAATACTATGTTGAATAGCAGTGTTGATAGTGGACATCCCTGTCGCGTTCTTGACCTTAGGGGGAAAGCTCTCAGTTTTTCCCCATTGAGAATGGTATTTGCCATACCAGCATTTCTAAGAAACATGCAAGTACAATATATCATTTGTTATTTGAAATACGTACAAAAGTTGCCATTAACAAGTAAATATTTGAATACTAAAATTATGAAATAATAACCTTGAATAACAATTAGCAATCACAGCACTTGTTATCACCATATAAGTTATCATATTTTCAGTGTGTGTTCTATATTTAAATTCTATAGAGGAAAATACCTATAATAATACCATGAAATTAAGCAATGTTTGCTTTGTAGGGCTCCAAACGTTTTTTAAGGAACACTTATAGTGTTTTTGTAACTGTAGGATTTAACTTCCAAGATGCCAGAGTTAATGAGTTTGTGTTAGCATACCTACACTGTCAACAAAACTAGCGTATATTTCCATATTTCTCTTTATATATATTGACTATAGACAACTAGTCAATTTGTCCATTAAAAGACAAAAATTGCATAAAATATATGATTATCTAGAATCAAGTATTGAATTATGCTCATTTTTTCCCTTAAAAGTTGATTTGTACTGTGTAGAACTCATGCATAATTCAGGGATAGTTGGCTATACCATATGTGACCATAAGAAGGATCATTACCTTTAACAGCTGTGAATTCGTAATGAAGTGAAAACATGTATAGTCAAGGTCAACAGTGTTTTGTGTTGCAAATTTTTATTTTCCCACCATCAAAGGCTACCAGTACTTTTCTATATATGAAACAATATGAGTTTATTCCTTATTAAGCCCTGATGCTTCTGGAATAATAATTTAATTTTGATATTTCTATCTCTGTAGGACTCCACTTATCACTTGTATTAAATTGAATGCCCAATTTTTCCAAACTAGGTAAAATTTGAAAGATGCCATGGTCAATTAACTATTGAATTGGAGGAGCAAATTTATTATATCTAAAACCAAAAATAAAAGATGTCTGGGTAATGTCAAATATTGGGGATATTTGTCATGTTTCCAACGACTATTTTTCTTTAATCAGTTGTAATGCCTTGGGGAATACTCTATTTGAAATGAATTCCTTGGATTAGTGCTGATTTTGTAGTTGAGAGCCTGTTAAGGAAACTTTCTGTCTTAGCGTACAGTAAATTCAATAATGTAAATAGTAAAAATTTTTTTCCTCAGTTTTGGAGCTGTAACAGTCATACTGGTTTTTAATAGTTAGGACCCGTGCCATGAATTGTCTTCATTTTAATGTGCCCTACTTGTAAAATAAGAGGAAATGTTATTTGGGATTTATCTATACTTATCTTCTCAATCAAATTCCATTTTAGAGGTAAGTAAATAGGAGTTATTGAGTACTATGTAAATATAAAAAATACAGACTCAAAAGTAAGGGTACGTTGTTGACTAAATCAGGAAAAAAGAGGTTAAAAAAACTTGTCTGTATCTATATTGATAGGCAAGACCCATGGAGAAATATTTAGAATTGCTTTTTTTTATTTCACCTTCCTTTTTTATAAATAACGTCATTTCACCATAAAGCTACATGACCTATCCGAGATCAGATTCCATGGTGAAGATAATGTAAGTTTAGCTTTCTTACATTTAAATTCTAGCTCTAATATTAACTCATGATTAATATTTTGCAAGTCATTTATTCAATATGGAGCTCCTAAGGCCTTCAGCTGACCTAGTGGACGAGAGAATTCAGGACCTAATTTCCGTGTATTCTGTTTGACATGACTTTTACAGAAAAAGCAGAGCACTGTGTGCTCAGCATTTTGCATCGGAATAAAGTCTTGGTAGTCTACAACCAGACAATGTATTTCTTCTCCAGTGAAGTATTTTGTATGCTTTAGATTTCTATTGTTCTTATCAGACAGTGATAGAACCTCTCAAACTCATTTATAGTTTTCTGGAAAAAAAATTTCAGGTCTTAATATTTAACTGTGTTAGCTGAGTTTAGTTCATTAGAAACAGAGAATTCACTGTTGAAATAGTTATAAAGTTGACTAATAAAAATAGTGGTATGAAATTTGCAATGTCTTTTCATCATGATTATAAGGACTATAAATTTTAAATACTTCTTCAAAATATGAATGAAAAAGAAAATCCAACGTGATGCTATTGAGTTTAACCCCATTGGGGAGTTCCTGGGGAAGCAGGAGGATTGGAATCTTAGGTCAGTTGAATAGAGGTTGTCGCTCAAAATGGTTGTTATTATACTTGCACATTGATAAAAATTACCAATCCAAATTAAAGAGATGTGGGAAAATTTGGGAAGCTGATGAATCTCAGCAATAGGAAACTTTCTCCTCAGTGTGTCATTTAGATATAATAAAGAAGTCCTTTGATATTTTTATTATTTTTGTCAAACTGAAAAGGAACAGTTTGACCTAATAGAGTAGATTACTTAATTCATGCATTCGTTCAACAATTAGTGAAAATGTGCTTTGAACTGGGTGCCATACTAGAAGTAAGGGATGTGAAGATTAGTAAGACAAAGTTCCGCCCTTGATAGGTTCAGATTGTAGTAAAAAAGTAAATAATAATAATAATAATAATAATAATAATCAAGGTAAGATAAGTGAGTTGGAAGTACATCAGAGAAAGTACACAAAGTCATAGATTGAGTTCAGGGAATGAGGAGGAGTAGTGGCAGTAGAGAGAAACTAAAATGAATGTGTCTCAAAAACTGAAATCAGTATTGTTTCATAGCTGTCGACATTTCTAAACATGGACACAGGCATGACCAAGTCTCCTCTTTTAGTTAGTGAAATGAAAAGAAGAATATGAGAAATCTCGAGCAGAACTTTTGCAGAAATGTACAGTTCCATAACAAAACAGTGGGTGTAATTTCTCTTAAATCTATTCATTACAAAGAATGACCTCGAATGTGGTAACAGTGGGGAATTGTTGGGCATGGTGGCAGCAAAGCCCCCCATTTGCAGGAGGGAAGTTGGAAGATCAGCTTCATGGTTATGCTGCAATTCTCCTCAGATGTGTGCAGTGATTGATAACCTGAAGGAAAGTGTGCTTATGAGAGAGGGGCTCACTTGATTTTGTTGGGACATCATAACACGGTAGAAATTATTCTGGGCAAGTATCGTGTACATTCAGCCTTAATCGGCAAACCGGTTCTTCTTTGATGTAGGTCACTGGACTTGGGATAAATTCAAAGCCGTAGGTGATAAAAAGCCAGAGTGCACTAGTCTTTGGTTATCTCTGTGGTATCTGTCAAGGTCTTCTGCGCAGGGAACTGGTACATTTACATTTCCCCTCTGACTGCCCCCCCCCCCCGTAGTGCTTTTTTTTTTTTTTTTTAAGATTTTTTAAATTTATTTGACAGAGAGAGAGAGAGAGCGATCACAAGTAGGCAGAGTGGCAGGCAGAAGGAGAGGGAGAAGCAGGCTCCCCGCCGAGCAGAGAGCCTGACGCGGGGCTCCTTCCCAGGACCCCGGGATCCTAACCTGAGCCAAAGGCAGATGCTTAACTGACTGAGCCACCCAGGCGCCCCTCCGTAGTGCTTTTTACTGAATCCTTCTGGCTTCCTCAACCTCTAGATGTTGCTGGGCCAAATATTCGGTCTGAGAGCTCTCTTCTTGTGTCTCTCCTCCTCCCGACCCCTGCGCGGACCTCCGTTAGTCCTCCGAAGCTCATCCCCAGGTAGATGTGAGTGCCTCCCAGACTCACAGCTCTGGCCTGACCTCTCCACGGAGCCCACACTTCATCTCCATTGGATGTTTTGTAGGCATCTCAAAGTAAACATGTCAAAAGCAGAACTTCAGAATCCATACCCAGCCCCTCCACTCTCTTTCTCCCTTCAGTTTGCTCAATGTCAGTAAATCACCCCATAATCTCACCAGCTGCCTGGCGCAGAACTTTTGGGATCATTCTTGTTTCCCCCCTTGTACTCACCTTGCATGCCCAGTCCTCTAGAAAGGTTTGTCAAATCTGCCCCCAGGATATATCCTGAATCCTCCTCTTCACCATGGTCACTATTCTCATCCTTTCATTAGATGGTCCTTGCATGAATTCCTAACCAGACCCTGCAAGCTTCAGAGAGCTGAAGAAATGCCTTACTCGTGACTTTGATATCGTCTTCTGAGAACAAATCATGCAAAGTGTACATTTTTTAGAAGTCACCTCTCCATATTTTAGTAACTTTTTGCAGTCTTTAAATCCCATGCTTTTTGCATGACTTTCTTTTTGCTCCTTAAAAGTCCGTATGTCAAAATAGAATTTGATTTGCACAAACTTAATGTTAGAACTTTGAAAAGCATGCAGTAGGGAGAAAACTTTAAAATGCATATTGTTCACTCACAAACACAACACATTTTGTGTGTTGGAATTAGGGATTGATGTATGAATAATCCTTCCAAAGAAAAAAATGAAAGGTAAGACAAAATAGTGCTCTGACTGCAGATATGGTTATTTTATTTTATTTTATTTTCAAGTATTTACAGAATATAGCACCATTTGGAAATGTGCTGTTGCTGCAGTTATTTTAGGATAGGGAAGAAGAAAAAAAAATGTGTTCCAATCATCAGACTCCTTAGTAACGTGAAAAAAAGACATACACAAATGGAAGGGCTTTATTGTAACAAATATATCGAGTTGACATAAATTATGGTGAATAAATCCTTTCACCATTCCTAGATTTTCCTTGGTAGTTCTGTGTAATAATTACATACTCCCTAGTTGATTCCTATCAAAAGGGGTTCTATATGTGTGATAGGATTGCCTAGGACATGGTGGAAGGCAGTTCAGTTTAATTATTGGATTATCAATTCTGGATTTATGTGTTTGAAGTAGAGCTTCACCTCTTTTAAGTATGTGCCTTGGACACATTACTCAGTTTCTTCTTTTGTGAAACAAGGATCAATAAAGACATGCTTGCCTTTTTAGGGTTGTTTTGAACATTAAATGAGATAATCCTTGTAGAACACTTAACGTCCAGAGCATGATAAACTCCTAATAATATTAGCGAATATTACTGTTTATTCTCATCTTTACAGCTACTCATGTTATCATATATTATTAACTGTCATCTTTCCCGTGCAGGGAAAGATGCAGTCTGATGCAGGCTTCAAAGATTGCATTAGTTTAAATTTTCATTAGAAAAATAAGAAATAATTGCATTAATCTGTTATAGATTGGTTAGCTGTCTCGAGCAGTGTTTTCCAATATAGGTCATAGATCTTCCAGTGGGGAAAAGCAGACTGCATTATTTTAATATCTTGAGAGATGCTACATTAAGCAAATTTAATCAGGTTTCTATACATTGGGACTTTTCAGAGCCTTTAAAATGTTAATGTGGGCTACATTCCATTTTTCTGGAGGTTTTAAATCCTTACAAGTATGTATGTACTTAATGCTTACATAATTAAAAAGTTAAAAGTGTTCATATGCACCATGATCTTCCAAGGAGGACGTAAAGTGTGCAAGATTTTTCAAAATTGGGACTGCTTTTCCCTCAGAAGGTATACTGCTCCCTCAGTTCATGGATAGTGAAAAAGTGATTGGTAAGAGAGAGAATGTTCTTATGGTAAAGTTTGGGATCCTTTCTGGCTTATGAAGAATCTCATCTACAAACTTGAAAAGCTTGGCTTTTTCAGTATTACATTTATATAAAATGGATAACGGAATTTAAGATAAAACTGAAAGTAGGGTATAATTTAGACCTTTCTTATTTCACTCATCTTTGAAAGAAGCCTTTTCCTGCGACTTAAAGTAAATCAAATAGTATGATTAAAGGAAATTGGTCTGTGTGCAGAACAAAACTGATTAGGCTTCTACTTGTCTTTTCTGGGAATATGTCTTGCTTCATTCAGACATTTCTTGTCTTCCAGTAAAATAGGTAGCAAAGCCAACTGCGCTGTAGAGCTCTTTTGTCTGGTCTGCACTGACACTGGTCATGTTACTCAGCCTCTCTGTGCCTCAGCTGTCTCATCTG
This sequence comes from Zalophus californianus, assembly GCF_009762305.2. NCBI lineage: Eukaryota > Metazoa > Chordata > Mammalia > Carnivora > Otariidae > Zalophus > Zalophus californianus. Next base: position 15,655,036 of record NC_045599.1, read on the forward strand.
AAATTGGAGATAATAGATACTCTTTCATAGGGTGTGATGAAGAATAGATGAGTTACTGCTTTTAAAGGATTAAGAATTATTCCTGGCCCATTCCTGGCACTATTATAAATAAATTAATTATGCTGAGGAAGCTATGTCCTTGACTTTTCTATTTATTTTCCATTCTTTCTCTTCTGTGGTGTGTCTAGTGTCATACTCAAAAGGACACGTTAGCAGGAAGAAATGTTCATGGTAGAAATTCAGTTGTGCTGTTTTGTCTCTGGATCCAGGGATGGTTCTGTCCCTCCCTCCTTTCCTTCCTTCCTCCCTCCCTCCCTCCTTCCCTCTCTCTCTCTCTCTTTCTTTCTTTCTTTCTTTTTTCTTTCTTTCTTTCTTTCTTTCTTTCTTTCTTTCTTTCTTTCTTTCTTTCTTTCTTTCTTTCTTTCTTTCTTTTTCTTTCTTTCTTTTCTTTCTTTCTTTCTTTCGAGTAGAGTTGACACACAATGTTACATTAGTTTCAGTTGTACAACTTAGTGATCTGACAAGATTATACATTATCCTGTGTTCACAGTAAGTATAGTTACCATCTGCCCTGTTACAGGGCTGTTAGGATATCATGGATTGTCTTTCTTATGCTGTACCTTTTATTCCCTGACTTATTCATTCCATAACTGGAAGCCTGTGTCTCCCACTCCCCTTCCCCCATTTTGCCCAGGTCCCAGACCTCCTCCCCTCAGGCAAGAAGCAATTTGTTCTCTGTATTCATAGGAGTGATTCTGCTTTTTACTTGTTTATTCATTTGTTTTGTTTTTTTAAATTCCACTTATAAGTGGAATCCTGTGGTATTTGTCTTTCTCAGTCTGAATTACTTCCCTTAGCATAATACTGTCTAGGTCCATCCATGCTGTCTCACAGGACACGATCTCATCCTTTTTATGACTGTAATCATCCATGATATATATACACACACACACACCGCACGTCACATTTTCCTTATCCATTTATCTATTGAGGGACACTTAGGTTGCTTTCATATCTTAGCTATTGTAAATAATGCTTCAATAAACATAGGGGTGCATGTATCTTTTCGAGGTAGTGTTTTTGTTTTCCTTGGTAAATACCCAATAGTGGAATTATTGGATCATACGGTATTTCTCTTTTTAATCTTTTGAGGAACCTCCATACTGTTTTCCACAGTGGCTGCACCAGTTTACATTCCCAACAGTGCATGAGGGTTTGTTTTTCTCTACATCCTTGCCAACACTTGTTATTTCTTGGCATTTTGATTTTAGCCATTCTAACTCATGTTAGATGATATCTTACTACTGGTTTTGATTTGCATTTCCCTTGTGATTAGTAATGTTGAGCATCTTCTCACATGTTTGTTGGTCATCTGTATATCTGTCTTCTTTGAAAAAATATCTATTCAGGTCCTCTGCCCATTTTTTAATCAGATTGTTTGGGGGTTTTTTTGTTGTTGAATTTTCTAAGTTCTTTGTACATTGTGGATATTAACCGCTTATCAGATAGATCATTTGCAAATATCTTCAACCATTCAGTAGGTTGTCTTTTTGTTTTGCTGATGGTTTCCTTTGCTGTGCAAAAGCTTTTTATTTTGGTGTAATCCCAACAGTTTATTTGGCTAGCAGTTATTAGAGATTCTTTCCCAGTCGTGCCTCTGGGGACAGCCAGACAGGAAAATAGGTATTTTGCTACCCTCCATATAAAAACATCTGATATTTGTACTTCATAGTGTACTGTATTAAAGCAAGAGGAATGGTTGCATCTCTTAGTGGGGAAGTAGTTTCGGGTATCTTCTAAACATCTTGTTTTAATAGCACTACTAAACTCTTAAAAATTTTTTCCATGAGAATTTGGTGCACAGCTGTAATTATAATAGTTAACATCTAGTGAGTACTGCACAAAGTGTGTTCATCATCTAACCCTCACTATAAGCTAATAAAAGAGACATTGTTGGGGCACCTGGGTGGCTCAGTCAGTTAAGCATCTGACTCTCGGTTTCGGCTCAGGTCATGAACTCAAGGTTGTGGAACGGAGCCCCGCGTTTGGCTCCCTGCTCAGCATGGAGTCTGCTCAGGGAGACACCCTCCCTCAATTGTCTCCCTCAATCTCTGGCTCTCCCGCCTCTCGCATTCCCTCACGCTCTCAAATAAATAAATAAATAAATAAATAAATATTAAAAAAGAGTGCGAGAGAGACACTGTCATTATCCCCATTCCACAGTGAAGAAAACCAAAGAAGCTAATTACTTAGAATTAGTATGATGTTAAGCTGGTTTATAATCCTAAGACATCCAGCTCCAGTATCTATACTGTTAACCACGTTACAGTTCTTTTTCTCTTCATCTCACAACCTTAGAAGAATCACAGAGCATTTGAAAAGTCTAAATTTATGGTTTGTATATCTCAACACCAATTTCCTCAAGGCTGAGTAAACACCACAGATATGTATACCCGTGTGTGTGTGTGTGTGTGTGTATGTGTGTGTGTTACAGGTATGATTCAGTATATACCCGTGAAACTGGATTATGATGCCTATAGCAGCATTATTCATAATAGTCAAAAAATAGAAACAGTCTAACTGTCCATCAACTGATGATTGGATGAACAAAATATGACACATCCATGCATGAGAATATTATTCAGCAATAAAAAGTAACCAGCTCCTGATACATGCTACAACAATCAAGAACCTCAAAAACATTATGCTAAGTAGAAGAAGCCAGATGTAAAAGACCACATAGTATATGATCCCATTTGTATGAAATATCTGTAAAAAACAAATCCATAGATTTGGAAAGTAGACTCTTGGGGCCTGGAACTAGAGGTTGTAATAGGGTTTGACTGCAAATAAGCATGAGAGGTCTTTTTGAGGGGTGATGCACATCCTAAAGCTAGATCGTGTTGAAGGTTGCACAGATCTGTAAATTTACTGAAAATCATTTCCTAGGAAAGAATTGTACACTTAATGGATAAATTTTATCTTATGCAAATTATTCCTCAGTAAAGCTGTTTAATTTAAAAAAAAAAGATAAAGATAAACCTAATCATAGCCCAGAGACTATTTTGGTCCATAGTTTAGTGATAAAGATAAAACGGACTGAAAATCAAGTTCAAAAGTTGATAACATTATAATTTTCACATTTATCTGACCTCTCTCCATAATTTGTAGAATAAAAGATTAAAAGTCATTTTTTTACATTTAGCCTCAAAAAAAGTTGGCAATAAAATAGAAAGTTTGATTTCTTTAGAATTCAGTCATACACAGTTTCCCTTTGATATGATGAACTGTTTAACTGACTTCAGGAGTAAATTAGGTTTCTCTACCTCATTTAAACTTGTTTCTTAAATAATAATCTTTAAATGGGAGTAGCACTGTGGTATTAGATTCATGTGGAGAGGAATCTCTGCAAAGCATAGAAGGAACTTGCTGTCTTTACCCGGGGTGGGTCATTAATATACTTCTTCAGTCAGTGGCCCAATTTTATTATGTTCTGTCCATTGATTTTTATTCATTTCTACTTTGTGAGGTATGCAGGGCATTTGATTTTCATTTCCCCTGCTAATCCCCTGATTAGACAACAGAGGCATATAGGGACTTAATTAGGCGTAGTTCTCAGTTGCCCTGAATACTAGTCATGTATAATCCATAAATGATCCCAGTACTCTGTACTCATTGTTTGAAATAATAGGTATTTAATAAGGGCTGATTGATGAATTTGGTAGAGCCATGGTAGATATGGTAATTAGGTTCTTAAACAATTTCATGACTATCATCTTAAAAGATTCTCTTAACATCTTGTCATAAGTTGGAACTGCTAGCGATAAGGATTGAAAATATGACTCGGTGCTGATGCATTATAATAGCCTTCGCTGTGCATTATCAGGCATCTTACATGGGCAGGTGGAGAAAAGTATGATCCCACACAAACTATACCCATTTAAAGATCATTTTCCTAAGTGCATCATTTTTAATTCCTGAGCTTCAAGCTTTGTGAAAAAAATTAGGGAAGTATTATAGATTATTTAGCTATTGTACTGGCTCTCCATGCATCAAAACAAAAGAGCGACACTCTGCTTAGGAAAGGTGGAATTGGGCTCTGACATACCTCCAAGTGATTCTTCCCCCAGGACTATCCTGACTTGGCACGTTCCCTGATGTTTAAAAAGGCTCAGATCTCAGTCTCTTTCTCATGGACTCAACAATTTACTGTTAGAGACGGATTTGTCAAAAGCTCACAAATCCATTCTCTCCCTCTAGTCCTTGTGTGAAAGAAATAAAAAACCCATTAGTCTGTTTTCTTGTTTTGTTTTAAACAATTTCTCCTGACCTATTCTTAGTTGCAATTACATTCCTTAATTGTCTTCTCTTTCTGTTGTCCTTATGCGGCTGGGTGTTTTTTTCCTCTCAACAGCAACGTGGATCCTATAACCATTTCTTCAATTGTTCTGTTATCTTGTGAATTTATGTTCCTTACATGAGAAGATGGATGGCTCCCTAGAAGGCTGAACGTCAAGCCTGGATGCTTTGTTGTGTATTTGTGGCCCTCCTGTTTTCACTTCATGGTTTCTGTATTCAGAAACGGATGTGCTGACAACAAAGAAACAAAGATGGGTATCTTTTTTCAGCAAGCAGTATGCATGGGAGCTATGTAAACCATTTTTCTAGTTACACTTACTTTGTTGTTAAGATGGTGGTTTCTTAGATAGAAGTGAGTCTGAGTGGGGTGGACTTAATGTACAGCACGTGTAATGGCAACTTTGCAGACCCTTGTTTGAGCTCTCTGCGCACATGGTGAATAATAGATTCTGTTTCTGTTGTGTGTTTTTGGCAGTGCCCACGGCACTGTGCTTTTTAAAGTCCGGGAAACTTACAAGTTTATTGAAACTCTTCCCCCCCCCCCCCCCACCAAGACTGTAAAGGGGAAAAGATAAAAGTGTAGGACAGAGAGATTAGATTTCTCTAGGATAAAGCAGATTTTTGTCTCTTATTTTGTTGTAGGAAATTGTATCTATGTCTTTCCCACTCAAAAGTAAGCATCTTAAACTTGGGAATCTCTCATGTTCATTGTTGAATTCCCTTAAATTGTTTGAAATACACACATTTTTTTTCTGCTTTTTTAGAGACATTCAGTTTTTAACATGCCTGCTTGATTTCTCCAAGTGCCTGTTTCTAAAATGCAAATTTAATGTGCATGCACAGTATTCCTATATGCCTCTTGACCGGTAAAGGGATCTTAGAATGTTTTAATTCTTCTCACTATCCAATATTTTAGACTCATCTTGGCTTAAATGCCTTAAAGCAGTCATTTTATACTTACTGTTTTATGCTGACAAATTTTTATTTCGATTTACTGATATGTTTCCTCATTTCCTTGCTCACCATTACTTCACACTGATTTCTGGCTCAGTTTCCATATTCCCAAAGTACATCCTTTCGTTTTTTAGATAAGAGGAGCTAGTAGAAGCCTCTCTTTGTTTTTGCTTTGAAAAATTGTATTTGATCCTACATTTTAGATTTACTGGGCAGAGGATTCAAAGCAAAGAATTATTTCAACTCAGCCTTTTAATAATATCAATCCATGATCTTCTGGTGTCTCCTATAGCATCAAGTCATCTGAATTTGGCTGTTGGCATAACTACTATTATTTAGCAGTTCATCTGTCTTTTCATTTTGGCTGCTTTCAAGAGCTTCTCTATTCCTTGGTCATTGGCCATTCCATTATGACAGCCCTCGGATGTGGATTTTTCTTTTTTAATCACATTCACATCTTGTTTTTTCCCTCATATGCAAGGATGCATGTTTTTCGTCAATTCTGGAAAATTCTTGGCCATTCTTTCTTTAAATACTAATGTATTCCCATTTTCCTTTTTTTTCCATTCTCTTATCCCTTCCCCCCTCCCTCCCTCTCTGTCTCAGAACTTCTGTTAAATGTTGTTCCTTCTTGGGGCGCCTGGATGGCTCAGTTGGTTGAGTGTCCGACTCTTGGTTTTGGCTCAGGTCATGATCTCGTGGTGATGAGATTGAGTCCCACGTCAGGCCTCACACTCAGCTCAGAGTCTGCTTCAGTTTCTCCCTCTGCCCCTCCTTCCACTCCCGTGCGGGCCTACTAGATCTCTGAAAATAAATTTTAAAAATGTATCATCTTCTTACTGCATCATCTACATCTACATAAATTTTTAAAATGTATCATCTCCTTACTGTATCATCTACATCTCCTAGCCACTTTTTAATATTTTTACAATCTTTATATTACTCTGCTCTACTTCCTTGTCTGTTTTCTAGTTCACTGTTTTCCCCTTCAGCTATGTCTAATTTGATGTTTAGCTTGCTTATATGTTTAGTTACATTTATACCCAGTGTCTTTTTCAATGTTTATTTTTTAATTTATATCTTAGTCACTTCCAACATACTTATTTCATACTTATTGTCTTTTTTTTATTATTTTAAGCTCTTAGGTTTTTTTATTACTTTAAGCTCTATTTCTGTTTGCTCTCTGTACCGGCACTCAGTCAGAGTGGATTGCTTCCTTATATGTTTTGTCATTTTTTTATTATAAAGTTAACTAAATCTTCAAAGTATCCTAAGACCTGACTTGTCTCCACTTCTTCTGGAGGCTTCTGTGTTATCACTAGCTCACCTGTAGAAAAGCTTTTATAATTTCCTGGCTTGGGATCGCTATGGTGTCCAGATTCCATATGTTTGAATCCCAAATCCAAGTAAAATTTTTTTAAAGTTATAAAAAAGAAAACAACCCTGCACTTTGTTTTCCTTGAGCCCACAGTGCAAAACAACACCCTTATGTTCTACATTAAGTAGATATATTTATTTGTTTCCTTGGCCCCACCTTCACAGAGGGTGCGGCTCTTGCAGGGCTCTGTTCCCATGCATGTGTTGCTGCTTTATTATCTGTGGTCCATGTTGACGCTCAAGCCCCAAGCCCCTTGATTACCCAGACAGACAGCCATCTTATTCTTCAGCACAAGGTTTTTTTGTGTACTAGCTCACTGGCTTCCATATCTGTTCTTACCACCTGGACGGTCCCTTTCCTTTTTGAGCAAGTCTAAATATGCATTTTAGAGAAATTTCAGGCTTTCTGGTCTCTCTAGTCTAGTATATTGTAGGACACAGAAGTCTCCCATATCCCTTCATTGTATATGTTCTCTCTAAATGTTCAGGACTCACTCACAAATAGATTTTTAATGTTTGGACTTGATGCTTATCAGAAAGAAGCCAAAGACCATAGAATAAGCTGATAGTGAAGATTTATTTCAAACATAAAACTTCAGAGGGAATTCACTGGACTCAAAATAGATACAGCCTCCTCTTTCTACATCACCAAAGAGCTGGTATTTAAAGTTCATGATTCTGGGGCATATTAAGAGCCCTAATTTTATATATACATGCATAATATAAACCTGGAATACTCCTTTTCTGCTGAGCATGAAAAGAAATAGATTGGAAGGAAAATAATTTACCATTTGAGTGTTGCTTTTCCTTGATTTTTTTTTCCTTATTAGATGAATCTACTTCCTCTGCCTTTATGTTTTCCTATTTTTTGCTGCATTCAGCTCACTCTCTCCCACACACTTTAAAAAAAGATCTCTCTTAAAAGGAACCCTGATTTAGCAGTTTTGTTGTTGGTTTGCTTTGAAATGCATGCAAAGTAATACATAAAGGCAAAGAAATATTAAGGTACTGTAATATTATTATATCATCCTCCTTATTAGAAACTTTAGCCAGATCATTAGTTCTTCTTGCTCTTCTCTTCCAGTGTTGGCAGGCTTCATAGCCACCTTTTTTAAAATAGAGAAATGACATCACAGATAGCTTATTTCACCAAGGTCATTCACGAAGTTATTAATAATTATGATATTTTTAAACATAAGTATATCCAAAAGCTCTCCAAACAATGTATTTGACCCAGTGATTTTTAGGATAATTTATGACATATAGAAGCTAGAAGAATTTTGATATCGGTAATCAGTAAGATAATAACAGTGTGAACCAGGCACTGTTTCCAGACTTTCCATTTATTCATTTAATTCTAACAGTCCGTGAAATTCTATTCTAATCCCATTTAAAGGCCAGGCTCCCTGAGAGGGTAAGCTCCATCTCAAAGTTATGTAGGTAGGATGTAGTGAAGCTGGGATTTATAACCAGGTCATCTATCTGCAGTGTGGGCTCCACAGTCTAGCTGTCAACTATTACTCTGCACTCACACACACACACACACACACACACCCTAGTATAAACACACAGCAACGCACGCACTTTCTCACATACACACACATCAACACACACAGCCTGTGGTAATTATCTTAGAAATATCTCTACCTCAGTCTTTCTAACTCTCTGTTGATCTGATTAGGAAGAAAAGAGGCAGAGCTTTCCACTATTCAGTTTATAATATGACCCTAATTAAACAAATTATCTGATCGCTGGCAAATATTCCAATCCTATTGAAAGATGTTATTTTAGAGGCAAATATTTCATAGGATTGAAGCCAAGATCTTCTTGTCTGTGCAGTTAACTTCAGGGGGCTTTGAAATCATTAGGACTCTTAGTTTGTTATTATTGAAAAACAACAGATTTTATTTTGCATTCCAGTATCTAGTGACTTAATTCAGCATATGTGCCTTATACTAACTCAGAATGACATTAGTAAGTAACTTATTTTTTGGTGCTTAGTTATCTTATCCTTAATGATTACCTATTAACCAATATTTGATATTTAATAAAGATTTTTAGATTCAATGTATTTTTATTGTTTTAATATTATTTAAGGCTTATAGTTTAAATCATATAATTGTTTGGAAGGAAATAAACCTTTATTATAATCAGTTTTATAGCAAGAAGATTATAAAAATGGAAATACAATCTGATGAACAGGAAGAACATTTTGCTTCCTTGCATGATATATCAGTGTAGATTATATTCTGTTCCCTTTCTAGTTTGACTGACTAGACTAAGCTTAGTGAAAAATTCTGTGGAAATGCTTGCATAACCTCAAAATCCAAAGCCCCAAAATGATGCTTGCTTTTCTGATCCTCCGTCTTCACCTAAAAATAGTCTCATTGCCATTTTAAATCAATGTCACTGAATTAAAATTTGTGACATACAGAAACTACAAGGATTTTTTACATGAAAGGCATTAACATACTTGGTGCCATATGGAAAGAAACCATGAGACAGGCCCCCATACAGGTTTCATAAGATAGTCATTCTCATGCTGCACCAAGACCTTGTAATTCACCGTCAGCACAATCAATCACAATTGTTAAGTCAGTATATTCTTTGGAAAGATTGTATCTTACTTATACACTAACCATTTATACACAGATAGAGAACTGGGATAACATTTAGAATGGTTGCACGTGCCTCTGAATGGAGCATTATGGAGGGGCCAGAGGTAGAGCATGTATTTTCCTGCTCTTTTCTTCACAGGATAATTTTTGGCCAACTCTTTCATCTTTATTAAAAAGTAGACAGATAGTATGATCAAATGACCTTACTACTGTCAAAAAAAAAAAAAAAGACAGAACAAAGCCCAGCTCGTCTCTGCTCCTGTGTTCTGAGCATCTCACCCACAGAAGCAAGGCGGGGCTTTAACCCTGGAGGTTGAGCTCGCTTATTGCTTCGGCAGGTTTCGCTTTGCCATTTGGCGAATTGGCGGTCCGTGATTTGGCCATCAGTGATTTGGCTGACTTCCTGCAGAACCTAGAGGAAGTGAGCAAGAGAAGTAGCCATTGCCTAAAATTTTTAGAAAGATGCCATTGTAAGGCTAGAGGAGCAGGGTAAGGAGGGGTGGAGGTAGAAAAGGAGCAGGAACATAGCAACAAACAGGCAAACAAGACAAGTGCTGAGGGCAAGGATTTAAACAAAACTCACCCAGTTTAAAATGATGCTGACGCTGAGCAGATTATGACCTGTCTTCTTTACATGCAAAGAAAAAAAAATTCTCTTTCTTGATATATTAATCTAGCAATTGTTTATTGAGAACTATGTGCCAGGTAATGTGTAACAAATGGCTGGAGAGTCAACCATTAAAAATCACAGTACCTGGTCTGGCGGAGCTAACAGATTAATGGCTGAGACAGACAAAACCAATAATTACCATGCAGTTGAATAAGCAGCAACAGAATATGTAAGTACTCTGTAGTTAAAGAAAATGCATGGGGCAGGGAAGCAAATGCTTTTCCTCCTCCTTTTCTTTCACTAAGCTCTCCAACCTTTTGTGATAAAAGAGAACCCCACTCCCAGGGATATTGTCAGAGTTTCACACTGTCTGCAGGAAGTCTGAACGGTCCTCAAGCAGCATCCCCGCCCATAAGCATGCCCTCTATGCTCATAGAGAGGAAACAGAACACTACCCACGCCATCCATTTGCCCTTCCTCAGTAGGGACACCTCAGGCTTTCTTCTCTTCTCATTGACCTTCGTTCCTTCAAATAAACAATGATAAGAAAATGTCACTTTTGTCTCTAAAAATCATGCTGGGGACAAATGATCCCTAGGTAGCTTCACTTTCCACCACTAAATTGAGCAGAGCATTAACCTGAAGCTGTAAGAATGACATCCTTTGCCTGTTGATTGCATTTATCGGGTTGTCCCCAGAGCCTCAAACTCAATATGTGAATCCTGAGCCCATGGGGTTCTCCACCCTTCCTGTCCCCAGCCATTTCTCTTCTTCCCTTGTTAGGTATGGTGTGTATTGTCCATCCATACATTCCAGCCAGAAATGTTGCTGCCCTCCAAAACCTTCCTTCCTTCCTTACCCTTCATATCTCATCAACCACCAAGTGCTGCCTGTCCTACTTCCCAAACTTCTCCACTGTTTATCCCTTCCTTTGTTCCTTAGTTTCTTTGCACTGTCACCATTTCTCACCTGGGCGATGGGAACAGCATCCTTCATCATCAGCCTTGGCCCTATCGGCCACCAAATGGCCCTTTGGATATTTTTACCTGCAAATCTGAACTTGTCATTTCCCTGTTAAAATTCTTCAACATCTGCTTATTTCCCATAACAGTAGTTTTTAAACCTGTTTTTCCTGGGCACACTTCTCTTTCAAATGATATTTTATGTACTAGCTCAACTGCATGGAGCTGATTCAATGTGATGTTTAATGTGTGGGACAGGAACATAAGAGAGCAGTGATCTCGAAAGGTTCTTACCGTCATGGCTTGCTGGGTGACCTAAGGTACCTCAGTGTATCTGCAAAGCAGAATGGCAGCTTGAAAATCACCAATCTGTAGAAAAAATATAAGCTCCTTTAGGTTACATATGAGCCCTTAGTTATCCACCTATCTAGGCTCATCTCCTGCCCTCAGCATCTCTATGCTGCATCCACACTGAACTGTTGCTATTTCACAGGCATACTGAGCTCTGTCTTTAAACATCCATCTCTTTGTCCAGAAAGTGAGCCCCTGACAAGAACCCCAAACAACTGGCTACTCATCCTCTGAAGCTCGGCACGCATTATCTGTTCCTTGTCATACCCCCCTCTCCCTGCTCCCCAGACACACTAAACTTTTCCTTTTCTATACATTGCTGCCACATTACACCTTCACCTCTGTTGTATATTGCTTTGTGACTCATGTCTTACCATCTGTTTCTGCAAGATACTTCAGGTTCCTAACCAGATCTCCATTCTTGATTTCTCAATATCTGGCAGAGTCTTTCAGCCTAGAGTGGGTGACTAACCATAAATATTTGCAAGATGAATAAATGGAGAACTGGCTTCTTGCGTTAGTGTAATTAGAGTTGAGTCAATTTCAAAGATAAATACACTCTTGAAGCATTTGATATAGTGATATGGTCCTTTTTTTTTAATGGAATGAGAATACAGATATCATGGTGATAATGAAATGTTTGAAAGCAAGAAGAGCTATATAGGTAAAAAACTAATAAACAAGAAAAACTTTAATTATCATATATTAGGTGTGAAAGTTTCTCTTTTGGCTTCTTTAGTTTATTAGTAGTAAATTTAAAGCATTTGAAGAGACCCTGCCCAGTCCCCAGCCCATTCAGAGTTTTTCTTCTCTGTGTGATGGTCCTGGGAGTGTGATTGTCCTGGCCATCAAAAGTCACCACTTATGAATGTGGTATGTCCAGGTTTCTCTCAGGCAACTATATTCTGACCGTGCTGGAAAATGGAAACATGGTTAAAAAAAAATTACTCTTTTGTTTTGGTCAAAACACTACAAATCGTTAGTGAAGTGAATTGTAAAATATGCCTATAGTGGTTTATCTTTTTTTTAACCTTAAAATTATTAAAATTTATTTTAAATGTTCATATCAAGAACCTGATGAGTATTGCATGGTATGTCCTGAAGATATCAGTTGGACCAGTGGACCCTCATGGTGAGCTCAGCTGGTGATCTCTTTTTCCAGGTGTGCCTTCGGTAAGCCTGGATGAAGTGGGCGCTGGGGAAGTAGCCATGGGACTAAAGCATTTCACAGAGGCCATAGAAAGCTCTGAAAAAACTCAGAGAACTGAGTTCCAAATCTGTACATTCTTTCTTACCAGCCGTGCAAGTACTTGGGGCAATCACTTCTCTAATCTCTAGTTTCCACTTCTGGGCAGTAGGAATGATAACTGCCTCAGAGTGAGCATCCACTGCAATAATGTACTCAATGTGCTACATTTAAGTCCAAGCATACAGTAAGCATTCAGTAAATGCTGGCTATTATTTGTATTTGACTCCAACATGTAGAACTTTGGTCCTCCAAAAAGCTCTGATGTGTGTAACAGGGCTGCCACGGGAAAAAGGCAAAAGGGAATGCCCAAGTATGCTAAGTACAAAGAGCTTGGAAAATGTCAAGTACCAATAATATAACAAATACTGTTTAATTTTGTTCATATTCTTAATAAAAGCGCAGATGGATGGCGCAGGTTAATACCAAGAGGGAGGGCGAACCGGGCTTCCCACTATGTCTGACAGCAAGCTGTTGCATTTACACGTAAGTCCACAGAAAATTGAATCACATTTATATCTTCATTTAGTGTTGCCTCTTGGGTCAAAACATTTCATAAACTTTTGAGCTAAGGGCCAGGCCTACCTCATTTTTTATGATGCGGAGTCATATTCTTCATTTGACCTGGCATTTGGAAAGGCAGTCCAGTCCCTTTCTTTGAGTAATGGATGATGCCTGTTTTCTCACATAGAACATTGTCATTGAAGGTATTCCAAACAGTGAAATAACATTGCTGGTTTATATACTTCAGTTTGTTTGTGTTGTGAGTTCATAAACCTTACGGGAATTTAAATAACTTGAAATGAGACCTTAGATAGAAAGCCTTCTTGCCTGACTTTCATTTACAGTTAAAAGGTTCATCTCAACAACCTATTTATCTAAAGCCAGCTGTTGACAGAAATAAAATATTTATTCCTGTGACTCTCTTCCAACCAGGTGCCCCACCAACATTTGTACATCTTGTCATCTCTGGAGGGTGTTCAATATTTTCAACTTTTCTGACAGCTGTATCTTTTCTCTTCTCTTTAAAATTGTAGATTACTTGGCTATGTTTATGGCCTCACTATGTAGACAAGATGTGAATCCTTTTTTACTAAAGGAAAGATTCATGAAATTAAATACTTTCCTCTTTGTATTTTTATATCATTGTAAGTATCAACCTGTGTGTTACAGCATTATAGGAAGCACATTCTAATGGAGCTTGGAATTTAAGCCCCTATCTGTGCAATGTTTAGAAACCTGGACACACACACACACACACACACACACACACACTCACACACACACACACATACACACAGAGTGAGAAGGAGGGAGGAGGAAGAGAGATGGAGACAGAGAAAATATAAATGAAAAATATTTTAGTTAAAATGCAACTTTAATTGTCCCAGCTACTATTTTTGACCAGCTACTATGAGAAAAATTCATGACAGATAATATGGAAGTAATGGAGAGAAAAACACATATACCCCATCCTCAGAGTGTTTGCAATCTAGTAACAATAATATGTCAGTATTTGCTGCAAATAACTGGCTTAAACAGAAAGGAACATTCTCAAGTCAACTTAATAAGGGGTTTAGGGAAAGGTATGTCTGTGGGTACCACAGGATTTGTGAAATCAGTGGCTCAAAGATTTCATCAAGAGCTGCGGTTCTTTTATTGTTCCACTGTGTCATTCTTGGTTTTCGTATTATGCTCACTCTGATGACTAATTATCTGCAGTACTTCCAGACACTACATCTTGAATATCAATGACCAGAAGAAAAAAAAAAAAACATACTATGTAATCTTGTGGTTATCTTTCTTAAGACAGAGAAAGTTTTTTTTTTCCTTCGGGGAAATAGCTCAGTAGTCCCACCAGTGCGGGGACTGTGATTGATTTAAACTGGTCATTGAGTGGAATAGGTCTTCAGGAATTAAATTCCCCCAAATAGGAAGATAAATTGAGATTGCAAATAAATATTATACAGACCAGAGAGTGATACATATTACAGAAATATCACTGAGGTGTTACTGACATGAAACAACATGGAGTTTATCGGTAGGGAGAAAAATGAACACGATCCCTTTGTGGTTGTGCAGGATAGATAAAGAGAGTGGCGGGAAAATTCAGTCACATTATTTAAAGATATTACCTAACTCTTCCATCATAGCACCCATCACAATTGCAGCCAATTATTTATAAGATTATTTATTTTCTGTCATTGCTTCCATACTGGAACTTCGTAAGGACGGAAAAAATGACCATCTTATTCATCAACATGTCAATCTCTGTTAAATGGATCAAAGAACGAATGCATAGCCTTGGGGAATGTGTAGAATTTTCAGCTGGTGAGAGGAGAACATTCCAGATACAGGGAGCATCATTAACAAATTCCTAAGTCAGGAAAGCTCAGCCACCTGCCTAAAGCTTAGGGTGAGTGTAGTAGAAGAGTGAGAAACTCCGTTGGGATGGTAGGCAGAGGATGCAATGCATAAATTCTTGTTAGTGGTCATTAAGGAGAACAGGACATTTCAGAGTTGGTTGGTGATACGGTAAGAGCTCTGCTTTTGGAAGAGAAACTTGGCAATGACTTGTTAGATTGACCACAAGGGGACAGAGTGGGTTCCGCACTGGCCAGAGGCCGCGTCAGTGGCTGGGAAGCTACTGAGATCTTGATTTGGCCTTAGCAGAGGAACAAAATTGCAATAAATGCGTGTCTAGCACTATTAAAGATGGGAATTGAGATGGCTTATTAAAATGTAAGTAAGAGAGGGGTGCCTCAGTGGCTCAGTTGGCTAAGCATCTGCCTTTGACTCAGGTCATGATTCTGGAGTCCTGGGATCCAGCCCCACCTCGGGCTCCCTGCTCAGCAGGGAGTCTGCTTCTCCCTCTGCCCCTCACTGAGCTTGTGCTCTCTCTCTCTCTCTCAAGTAAATAAATAAAATCTTTAGGAAAAAATAAATAAATAAAATGTAAGGAAGAGAAGGGTAAAATAACAATGGGAAGACCAAGAGAAACATGACACCACAACCATAGATATCAGAAGCGGGCATTACATTTTGTTTTGTTTTCTTTGCTTTTGTTTGCAGGGATATGGGGTGCAGATAGAACATATGTAAGAACAGGCAGCATTCTTCCAAAAAAGGTGGAGGACTTAGTTGCAGATCCCTGAGGCTGTCATATAGGAGATGTTTAATGCCAGACCTTGAATAGAATGATAGTAACAGCAATAAAATTTGTATGAAATGCTTTCTGAAATAAAGGAAGTTATAAGTAATTCACAGGAACCTCAGGAGAAATTTAAAATAAAAAATTAGAATAGGACTATGACAAAAAAGGCATAGGATGAGACATTTTAGAAAGAAATATTGACTACATTGACAAGCTTTGCCCCACAAGTGTTCACTTGTTGCCTGTTATGTGTCTTGGATTTCACCGTGTATTTGTAGAACAGAAAAGAACTTTGCGGTATCTTCCAGTCTTTCCTCTTGCTTTCAAGTAGATGACAATTAAATATTCCATGTACATGAAAATCTTCTTAATTTCTGAAGAGATTTCTCCCAAAAAAGAAGTTTTCAGAAACTGAGTCACTTTATATTTGGGTGTTAAATATCAGTGTCTGCCAAGAAATTTTTCTTTGTGTAATCATACTTTGGTATAATTAATAACTTATACTAAAAGGTAAGCTATATATATATATTTTTTTTTTTTGGTCTGTGGCTTGACAGATTGCATTTGACCAAATCCTTTGAATGCTAAGTCTTAACTTAATTGAAGTCTATTATAATATCAACCCTTCAACTTGTTTCTTGAATAACTCCAGTCTCTAATAATTCCAGTCTCCTAAGTACAATTTTTAAAACCCATAATTGCTTTTGGATGACCTCTGAACCTTCTTTAAAAGCTTGTATAATCCTTTTAAATTCTGTACAGTCTAGAATAGGCCTTTGTAAAATTATCTGCATGTCATACCTCATTTTAATGTTATTTCATTAAATACTTTACAAAAAATGAGTATTAACAGGTAATAGGAGGAAATTACCAGGTTATATGCTTCTGTTTGTAGGGAGTGGTATTGAGATCCTGATTTAGGGGTTACCAGAGAAATGAAACAGCAGTAAATGCATATTTAGCTGTCCTACAAAGGTGAAGTGAGAGGACTTACTACATTATCAGATACAGCATTTTGGAATGGAATGACTTACAAGTCACCGAGATGGGAAGATCAGGTAAAATATGAGAAATTTTAGGAACACTGCTAAGTATATTTATTCAGGTTCCTTATATGTTGGTCTTCTCTGAGCTTTGGTATGCTAATATTCAACGTATATATATAAGCGGGGTTTAGAAAAAGCTCATCTACATAGTATTCTTAGGGTGTTTTATGAATCCGAGCTTTCTTTGGTCACAAAGATGACCCATTGCTGAACCTAAGTGTACACCGTAAAAACAGCTAATGTTTATGGAGCATCTGTGATAACTTCACATTTATTATCTCATTTTGCTCTTCAAAACCATTCTCCAACATTGGGTATTACTTTTTTTTTTTTTAAACAATGACTTAAGTCTCAGAGATATTAAGCAGGTTCCTAGGGTAAATGGTGATATCAAGATGAAATCCATTTGTCTATCACCAATAGGCTCTATTGCCTTCTCTTACATTCAAAACATATTAAAGTCACATATAAGTTTCAGAGTTCGTTGAACTCACCTAGGAACTTTCTCCCTGCAAGAGGCTTGCTTGCTTGGAATCACATTGCTTTTCTATTTTTCTATTGAAATTTTATTTCAAAAGAATTTAAATCTTTATTATCTTTAAGTGAATCATTGTTATATATACAGCTGAACATTTCCCAAAAATGAGTGTCTTTAAAGAGAACCAATGCTAAGATTTCTTTTGGAGCGGGAGATAGAATTGGCAAAGGAGAGGGTTGGACATGGGTTGGTCAGAGGTGTGCTGGTAAATGTTAACCAGCTCTCTGAGATAAGGAGGCAGAGCCCAGGTTTGTAATATTTTCTTATTTTCATGGTATAAATACTGCCCCCATGGCTTATTTCAAGCTACCAGTTTGATGTCACTGAGTGTGGAATTGGGAAATGATGCACAATAGCACACTGTGTGTAGAATTTCTTGCGTACACAATAGATGTAAATGAGCTCAAGAACATGTGTAATAGTAAAATGTTAAGAAGTGATAAGGTCTGAATATTCATAACCTTTGTTTTTAATATGATTATATTGTTAGTTTATATAATTTGATTTTTAGTAATGACTTTAACAATAAATTCACAAATTCCAGAAAATTCAACAAATGACTCTTATAAGCCATTAATAAACTGGCTTCAGCACACCCCTGGGATGGATTAAAAGATCTATTTTGAGTCATGTAGAAAATAAACTCTGGGGAAAATTTTAGCTCTATCTCAATATAGTTCTCTTCCACTCTTTTGAAGTTTAGTGTATTAGTTTTAATAATGGAATTTCAGTAGTATGGGTCTTTCTAGGAGGACTGCAATATATTCCTTGCTAATTTACATTGATCATTCATATTTGCGGGGTATGACTCAGAGCAGCAGCTCGTGTGATTCAAAGTTAGCATGAAGATCAAGGTCATTTTGCCTCAAGGATAAATGAAAGTACAGAATCGGTTTTGAAGATCATTGTCATTTCTATTACTACTGACTATGAGCCAGTACCTTATTTTGAAACTTCACTCAAAAGAGGGCACGTATTGAATGGAGCACTGGGTGTTATACACAAATAATGAATCATGGAACACTACATCAAAAACTAATGATGTAATGTACGGTGATTAACATAATAAAATTTTTTTAAAAAGGAAGGACAGAAACTTGGTTTAAGAATAATGTGAACAGGGGCACCTGGGTGACTCATTCGGTTAAGCGTCTGCCTTTGGCTTGGGTCATGATCTCAGGGTCCTGAGATCCAGCCCTGCATCAGGCTCCCTGCTCAGTGGGGAGTCTGCTTCTCCCTCTCTGTCTGCCCCTCCCCCACCAGCTCATGCTCCCTCTCAAATAAAATCTTTAAATTAAAAAAAAAAATAACGTGAGCAGATATAACTCTAGCCTATGGTTGTTTGGCAGGTAGCTTAGAGTACTGAATGTCATTGCAAGACCGAAGATACGTTAAATGATTTACAATATCATGTATGGAAAATATTCCATGTTATTTTTTGCAACGTTAGATTAATAATATATTTTATATATTAAACTAAGGAAATAGTTAAGACATTATTTAGGCATATTTCTCACTAGACTTACAAATTTTGTCTTACGAGGTAAAAATGATGGTGATAACGTATTTGTTGATTATAAGCTTAATAAGGTACTTGTTAATAAATTGTGTGATCTGCCTTAATCTTCTATGAATAAATCCCCTCAGCACTCTTCTGTATTTGCAATATTAACCCTTAATACTATGTGGTGTATATTGAAAATTTTCTTTAGAAACTCTGTAACTAAGGCTATACATGCAAAGAGAAAGAAAAGTGAAATAAATCATCCAAAATTTGGCTAACCCAGATTTTCAAATGATTTTTATACAGTACTTTCTAGTTTTTCACTTGGCTTATTTAGAATCAGTCTAAGACTCCGTAGATGTGCATTAATAAAAAGATCAAGTTATTTGACAGTCAATTTAAAGGATTTTGTGAAAAAGAAAAAAAAAACCTATGTACAACGGTGTCAGTGTTTTCTGGGCTGATACTCTTGGTGGATATCATAAATTGGATCCACTGTAAACGTCGCTTTCATGCAAGTTTCCATATTACAGTAGTTAAGACTTGTGCTTTGGAAACATATAAACTTTTTATTTTCTAGTATATGTTACTTGCTTCCAAAGAGTATGATATGAAAAGAAGAGGAAAAACAATGGGGGTGGTAACTTTACAGTGGAGAAACTTGACAAGCAGTACCTGAAGCCAAGTGCTTTAAGCTCAACGTCAAGGATGGTAAGTCAATACTGATAGAATATACCCTCAATGTGATGTGATGAGAACGGCACTTTACCTCTCTGGTCTTCTCCCCAAAAGTACATTTCCTCCATCTAACCACAAGAAAAACATCAGGCAAATTCCAATTGAGTGACTGACCAATATCCTCAAAACTGGCAAGGTCATGAAAAACAAGGGAAGTCTGAGAAACTATCAACCAAGAGAGCCGAAGGAGACATGATGACTGTATATAATGATCTTAGATGGGACCCTGGGACAGAAAAAGGACATAAAGGGACAACTGAGGAAATCTCAGTACAATGTTACCTTTAGTTAACAATTATGTATCAGTATCAGTTCATTAATTTTGACAAATGTACCTACCATATGAATATGAGATTCTAATAGGGAAAACGGAGTGTGAGATTATATGGCAACTCTTTATACTCTTGTTACAGAAATTCAGCCAATCTAAAAATGTTCCTTAAAAAAACATTGGTGAGCGCTGTGAATTGTGTAAGACTGATGAATCACAGACCTGTACCCCTGAAACAATTAATACGTTATATGTTAATAAAAAATTTTAAAATTTAAAAAACGTTTATTTAAAATAAAACTGCATATTCAACAGTGTAGACGTATCTCATCACTTAATATTCAGCCAAAGATGCAAGACACAGGGTGCATATGAGATAAGATTTCATTTTTGTTAAGTTCAAGGGTAGAACTAATCTCTGCTATTAGGAGTCGTGAAAATGGTTTCACTTGGGAGAAGAAAGTGACTGGAAGGGACCCAGAGGCATCTCCCGGGGTGTTGGCAGTATTAGATTCTTGGGCTCCGTGTGGGTCATCTGGGTATGCTCACCTTGGAAACAATTCACTGAATTTTTGTTAGGATTTTTATGCTTGTTTATATATATGTTATACTGCAATAAAAATAAAAAAGCAATGGGGTTATTTGGTTATGCCCAGTGGCTTTTGGAATACATAGATTATGAAGGTTTTTTAGCCTTAAATTAAACACCAGAATGCATTTTATGGGAATGATTTAAAAAAAAATCAAAAGTTAGAAACTGTAGTATTAACCCATAAATTGTTTACATGGACATGTTACAGTGTGAAATTCCAACCTGAGTTTGGGATGGATTCGGTATCTCTCCTGTACCCGTACAGAACTCTGACAAACTTTTATTGTTGTTCCTACTGTCATTGTATTGCAATTACCATTTTATATGCCTGTTTTCTTCTATAGAATAAGGTCATGGAGAGCAGAAACATTACCTTACTCATCTTTTGCTTTCCAGCTGACATATGTTCTCACAGGTAGTATGTGGTCAGTAATGATGACTGATACTCATGAACTGAAGAATGAATACGTACATACTCCAGTAAGTGCATACTGAGCATCATTTACTTTTTTGAGATGTGTTCACGTATAATGTTTCTGATCATTCTCCTCATCCCTTTCTTCTCTCTTTCTGAAATACACCTTCCTAGAAATGGACTATAGGGTGTTTCAAGTTGATCGTACCAATATTTTTATCTTTTTCTTTCCTATTTTCCATTTCAGTCATTTTGTTCTGCTTTCTGGGGCTTTATCTTCTTTCCCTTTCCTGGAGTTTTAAATAGGTTAATAAAATGTTAAATATGTGGGAGCTCTTTCTTATTTTTTATTGCATATTTTCATAGGACAATATTCTTTTCTAGTGGATGCAATATATTCTCTCTCTCTGAAGATATTTATGTGTGAGTTTTACTTTTTCTCTGCATTGTATTATTTCTAAATCCTTTTTTCCTCCTGAGCCAGTGGAGGTAGGAGAAGGTTAAGGAGACCTTTGTCACCTCTAAAATTTTTCTGAACTTTTCTACAGCAATTACTATGTGTCAAACAATGTGTTAGGTACTAGGGGGGATAAAAAGACTATTTTGGTCTTCTAATAAGTCCACTGTCCAGTTTTCCGTGCAAAAGGAGTAGAGGTAGGAACAGAATATTTCAGACAGGGAGCCATCTTATACTAATACATAGAAGTAAGAAATAGCATGGCATGCTCTGGGAAGGGCCAATTAGACTTAGCTACCATGTAGAGGCAATTGTAGGGCTAGTAAAAGATGAAGTTAGAAGGATAGGTGGAGAGACCAGATCATATAACGTGTTTTGTATTCATTCAAATTAGGATTAACTCTGAGGAGTTACCTATCAAAATAGGAGTTTAAATGAATTGGAAGTCCACTTTTTTCTCATATAAAGTAGGTAGTCCAGCGCACCTGCTACTCTGTGATCCAAGACGGCCGCTTCAGCCATCATGTCAGCATTCCAGAGAGGAGAGCAAATCAAAACCTCGTCCCTTAAGGATGTTTCCTGGAAGTTGTAAACTTTACCTTCCCCTGGCTAGGTCTTCATTGTACATCACATCTCCTAGTTACACAAGAGCCTAGGAAATGTAGACTTTTGGCAGAGGGTGGCCCTGTGCCCTGCTGACCTTCTTTAGTTAGGTATTCTTTTGCTAAGGAAGAAGAGGGGATTTGTTAGGGAACAATTCAGCCTTGTTTAGGAGTTTAGATTTTATCTAGACCATGGGGGAGGGACCACTGAAGAGGTTTAAGCCAAGGAATCCCCGCTTCAAAAAGGTCACTCTGGCTGTGACATCAAGGATAAAGTGACATGAAATTAGCAACTGTCTGAGCCATTAGGCAATCACGAGAAGCACCTAAGTATGAGAAGTCTAACGTGTCACAGCTGTCCAGTGGTGCTGGAGAGAGAACATCAGTGCCAGTGACCTTAAATGACTGAATTGATTTTGGTTTTTTATCCTCAGGGTTGTATATTTGATTTATAATTATTTATGGAGTACAATCACCATAAATCTAGGCCTGAGTCAAATAGATGGTGAGCAATACTGTTGACATCAGATACACCTCTGAAATCTTAGAGGACTTTGGTCCTATTGGTAGAGAAGATTTTTTCTCTAAGGATGTGTACTATGATTTTTTTAATGACACATACACATGGTAAACATTTAAATACAAAAAGATGTATCAACAAAGTATATTTTTCTTTATATTCCAAAATTTGAGCACATGATAAGTCCTGTCTCATAGGTATTGTTTATTCACCTTCCTGTATACACACACATACACACCCCTTCTTTCTTTAAAACATGTATTATTTGCAGAGGATTTCCAACGTAAGTTCTTCAACTTATGGAATTTAACTAGGTATGCAGATTTAGCATAACAAAGGATATTGGGAGGTGGGTTTAACTATGCAATCTGTTCATTGTCCATGGGTTCAAGAATGGGGACATACATATTCTTGTCTAGTGACAAGAATCAAGTCTCAATGACCCCTACTCCCCCCAGAATTGTATAATATAAGAATCCCTTTGAATTGAGTGTGATTCTAGTATTTATAAGTGTGCATATTTGTATTATTATTCATATATATATGTGCGTATATATGTGTGTGTGTGTGTGTGTGTGTGTGTAGAGAGAGAGAGAGAGAGCATGGACTTTGAATGCAAGCTAATTACTTCATCTGGTGCTCAGTCAAATGGTGATTCTGTCCAAAGGACGGAGGAAAAGCTCACTATGTTAGAATTGTGGAAAAGGATTTATCGGTCTCCAATATATATTCCTAAGGGCTTTTCAGAAGAACCGTGATCTCACTGTATGCACTGTTCCATGTCTTTGTTCTTGTTTAAAAATACAGGTTCTTAATCTTTCCATGACAGGCATATCAGCCCATGCAAACCTTTCTACATTAGTTTTTTGAAGAGCTGCACTGTGTATACTCAGTTCCCTGTTGATGAACATTTAATTTTTTTTGTATTTTTGTTATGTTTTGTTTTATTTTGTGAGAATTTGTTTTTGTTCTTTCTTGTCTTTTATGCACAGTGCTTAGATTAGCATTCTTATATTCATGTACCTATGTTACAAATAGTACTTTAGTGAACATGAGAAAGAATACATGCATAGAAATACATACAGATAATGTGACTCCTAGATAGAGAGTTGCGGGCCCAGGGGTATGTTTATTTTTCACTTTGCCCACCAGAACTAGTCTTCCATATGCTCCCACACAAAGATTTTCATGGTGCCCCAGGTAGATAACATAAATGCATGGAGAAGCCTGTGTGTAAGCTATTTGTACTGAGACCAAGCAACCTCTTTATAGTCTCTTTTAAAACATTGTCCACCAAACTATCTAAATCAAATAGCGCATTTATGTTACATGCTTGCCCAGACAATACTGGAAAAATTTTCATTTTTGCTATTTTCTCAATGAAAGATGATATTTTAATGATAAGGTTGAGCAATATATATTCATAAGCAATATGCCTGTCTTTGTTTCTGAACTTCTGAATTCCCTTTGTGAGCCATGACAAAGATGATGAGGGCACAGGTATTGAAGATCCACTGCCAAAAAAAATCACAAAAAATTGTGAAAAACATACCAAGATATAGTGAGCCATCAGTGTAGATAAAAAGCTGGTAGAAGGACAGAGAAATTTCAGAAACTTCATAAAGCAAAAAAGATGTGCTTCTCATTGTTCACATTTTCCCTTATTTTTCATTAATATACAATCCGCTGGCCTTTCCCCATCACTTGCTCATTTATTACTCATGTTAACTCTGGCCTGTGGCAATGATGAGTGCTTAATAATGTGATACTTAATGACATAAATGCTCAGTTTCTACTAGTGGTTGTATATGTTGGCTTGTTGACATTAAGTCCATAAAATTGAATTGTACACATAATCGGATGATGAGAAATTTATTGTGTTGACAGGAATTTTCAATGGATGTTTTTTCTTGGGTTCAGGAATTGAAGTTTTTAAAAAAGATGTTGATGATACTTAATAGTTTAGTGTGTAAAGGAAGGTATGGAAGGAGATGGACCTATAGAGAAACTTTCACATAAATTAGCAAAAAAATGAGAGGAAGGAGGGGTAGAAGTAGTAGTTTAGTAACACTTGAGGATCTAATTTAATGCTTCATTTTTCCCCCTAACATTTCTTAATTTAATTTATAATCTGAAAACTCAGGGAAATGGTCTGTGGGATTATCCATTAAAATACCCTAGGATCAAACATAACACAATAAAACCATGCAATTACATGCCCCATGATAATGCAAATTTGGATGATAGTGATTGAAGGTTGGTTTTCATCCTCAGCCGAATCCATATATTTAAATGAAGGTGATCAAATGAGGAGGACACTGGAGTTGGAAAGAAGAATGAGATCCTCACTTGGGGAGCCAGGCAAGTTGAGGGAAGTCCTCATGGTCTTGGGATTCATCCCTTCCCAACTCTGTGGATGGGGGATGACACAGGTGCCAGCTAATCAGGAGATTCCCGAATTACTGTCACTATCCAGGAAGTCCTAACAAGTCTTGGAATCCAGCCTCTGCCCACAGAGTGGACAGCTGCCACCAGGTGGTGCCAATTTTTAGCTGGGACTTTATAGATTTTGACTGCCCCTCCAGACCCATAGCATCCCAACTCTGCTAACTACTGAGACTTGTCCAGCTTGTGTTGTTATCCTTACAGTATCATTACTGACTTCTACACGAATGAATCTCTTGGACCCTACTTACCACATCATTACAGTTTTATTGTACTTTAATTTCTGCTGACTGGAAGTCTGCTATCATACTACCTCAGCATCATGGAAGAAGAAGTCAGCTGAGGAAACTTAATTGTGTAACTAATTTAAAGTAATGTGTCTTTGGCTCAATTGTCTCTCACTTCTTATAGCACCTCTTAATAGATGTAGAGTTGAAGGGTGGTAGCAATTATGTGAAAAAAATTGTGGGTTTTTTTTTTTCCCATGATCTCTCATCACATTGGGCTCCAAAGGAAGTAGAAAGACTTTCTAATGGTAGTAATGATTCTAAAAAAAAAAAAAAATGTTTAAGTACGTATCAAACATACCAGAATAGGGGAAAAATAATTGTGAGTACAGAAGTCAACATCTAAAATCCAGTAATGAACTGTGACTACAAATAAGCTCTAAAAGGGACATATTTAGGTTGACATTTATATACACCTTGCCAAAGTAGCTTTTTACCGTTTTTAAAAAAATAACGACTTATGTAATTTTTGTGTCTAATATAAATAAATATAAAATAGAATCAATTTAAATATTTGTTGACTTATATCATACATATGCGATATTTTTGTGCTTGATGTTTCAATATTAAACTATTTGGGAATTTATTTCATCAAGTCTACATTTATTATGAGTTTAACATATGTTTGTGAAGAAAACACATCCAAACACTTTCAGTAGAAATATTTGAGGCTAATAATAAAAGGACTTAATATTTTTATTCCCCAGGGCTTTAGACTGAGAAAGGTCTACATTTATCTTGGTAGTATCCAAATAAAGGTTGCACATCAGGCTATTTTATATATATGGAAATATCTCTGCACCGTCATCAAAATCAAGTGTATTCATTCATTTTCATTTGCTAAGTGTTTCGTAGGGTTCAGTTACTCTACTACTCACAGAGCTGTAAGGGTACATTAGAAATGGTCCCTGTATTAGACCTGTGTGTATTTTACTGTTTGAGGGAGATAAATAATTAGCACTCCTCTTGCCTTTTCCTCAACTGGCCTTAGACCAGTTGAGAAATTCAGCATAAGCAGTTTGAAGCTAAAATATCACCTCAGTTACTGAGTTCAAGGCAGCTTGAAGAATGAGACTTAGGTGCAGTGGTATGCTGGAGCCAACTCAAAGGAGCTGTGAGAGCCAATTTTCACACACCTTCCCAGCTCCATGTTCAGTGAGGTCATGTTGGTAGCTTAAAATGAGCTGTGGTGGAAGTATGTACACCATGGAAATTAGTTAATGAGCTGTAGCAGGGACTTTTTTCCTCCTGGAGATCTGGTGTTAAACACTTAACAGCGTACCACTATCTGAAAGTATAAATTAGTCTTAAGTACTGCATCCCAGGGTTACCCGCTCAACCCCACACAGTGGAGGCCAGGAGATGCTCTCCTTGCACTTGTTGCTGGACAAGTGTGTTCTCTGCATGTACCTAACTCGCTAGAGGAAGCAAAAGGAACAACTTTATATTTGGTCTTTCCAAACTCTTCCATTCATTCCACATTCCCAAGGGTGAAAGGAGTGAGGATATGAACATGTAAACATTACAGGTGTTAATGTTCCTTCACCCTTCATAAATGACCCCCAGTGCTCTGTGTTTTTCTCTTTTGTCTATTGGATTTAGACATTAAGAATGAACTATTATGGAAAAATATTGTTCTCTATGGGGAAGAAATTTGCATTCCATTAGGAGAGTTTTCTTCCTACCTTTATGAGCATGCTCCCTCAATACCAGCCACTGTTTCTTTGAGTACCCTCCTGGAAATACTGGTTGTCCATTATCTTTTGTTTCCAGAAAGGCCTACCTATGGACCCACATATGAAAATGCAGTATTAATAGATTTAAATTCCATTGTTCTCTCTATAGATTCAACTACAGAATTTCCTTGCACATTTTGGTGTTCTGGAACAATTTTTGTTTTCTCACAATGGAAGGCATTCCTCACGCCACGCTGAAAAGTCAATTACTATGTAATTTTCTGGTGTAATATATCCCGGCGTAGTTTCTCAACTTCAGCCACACCTAGGCTTATAGGATTTGGGTATTTTTGCGGCTGCTGTAACAGTTTTCCATGGGTGGCCAAAGACACGCTCTGAAGTTTCCTTCTCCATGGAGCCCACAACCCGTGCAAAGCCCAGACGGCACCAGGTAAAAGATGAAGGAAAGAAGAAATACCTAATGTCCACCACTCCACTGTCTTCCAAAAGTACTGGAATTGTTCAGATGAGTGCAATAATTAAATCAATTATTAAAGCTTTCCGTACTCAATCTGAAGATTTATTTGCTGGTCTCTTTCTCATCTCACAATACATCCAACCACATAGTCTAGCAGAAGCTTTGCAATTTGGTTAACAGATCATTCAATGTTAAGGATATGATGGGTTTCATAGCCAAAGCACCTTCATAGGCTCCTGAGCTGGTCAGGGAAGGAGCTGAGATAACATGCATGTCCGCCTGTCACTACATGCGTGTTGTCACACATATTCCCAAGTCAAATTCTACTTACTCATGTTTTAGATTGCCTCCTTAGCAATTTTCTTTTTTTTTTTAAGATTTATTTATTTCGCTTCCTTAGCAATCTTGAATATAAGGTCTAGGTCATAGATGAGTCCTCCATTACTAAACTCACCTTCAAATTATACATAAGGACAGTATAAATACGTCCATTGCTTAGGCAAAGCAAACGTTTTAGAGTAAATGCATCACCTTTCTTCTGATCCCCAAACATATTTATTATAGTTATTTTTGAATTTGAATCGTATATCTTTTGAACAGTTTTTGTTGTATGCAACACATTTTAAATAACATGATGTTAGAGGCAACATATTTTGTAACTTTTTCATTGACAGGCATCATTGCTAAAGAAGCTTGCCATGATGCTCTGTTTCGTTGTTTTCTTAACATAAAATGTACATTTTGATAACTTCACATAGTATATATTAAAAATGTTCAGAGCTGCTACATGGTAAAACAAACCAATACACTTTTCAGGCTTTGCATTTTTAAACATTTTTAACTTTGAACAATTTGAAGCATATGGAAGACTACAGAAAATGATATAACACGCACATGGTACCAGTGAAACAGATTTAATAGATATACTGATTTGTTCTGTCTGCCTAGGAACATGCTTTTCCCTGTTTAAACTGCACAGAAACCACAAAACCTCCGAGTCCCTTGCTCCCAACCCAACTTCCTCCTTCCTCTTGTAGTTGGTGCCTATCTCCCTGTGCGTGATTTTGCACTTTTCCTACATACATCCTCATGACAGTACATAGTCTCACTTGCGTTTTTAAAATTCGCATAAGTGGTATAATTTATGAATTTAGTTTAAATTCTAATTTTATTGCTTGATGATTAGGAAATATAAAAAGCAACAGTGGGGCACCTGGGTGGCTCAGTTGCACATCGGTCTTTGGCTTGGGTGGTGATCCCGGCGTCCTGGGATCGAACCCCGTATCAGGCTCCCTGCT
Organism: Zalophus californianus; assembly: GCF_009762305.2. Classification (NCBI taxonomy): domain Eukaryota; kingdom Metazoa; phylum Chordata; class Mammalia; order Carnivora; family Otariidae; genus Zalophus; species Zalophus californianus. Next base: position 15,683,534 of record NC_045599.1, read on the forward strand.
CAGCGGGGAGTCTACTTCTCCCTCCCCCTCTGCCCTTCCCCCCACTTGTGTGCTCTCTCTCAAAGAAATAAATAAAATCTTTAAATAAATAAAAAATAAAAAGCAAAAGTGGACTTGAGATCCTTTTCCATGTTTAATGAGATCCTGTGTTGTCAAGTATATTGTCAAGTAATTTTTGCTTGTTTTTATTTGTTTGTTTGCTTTTAAAGAAGTGTTCAAGAGATCCTGTAGTCTTTGTGTTCTTAGAAGCTTGAGATTCTCTGTCTGTTGTCTCTCTACTTCATGGGTAATTTTTTAAATGCTCTGGTAATGTATTTTCTCCTTCAAGATGCGTAGACCTGGCTGACGAATATTGATCTAATCGTTTCTTCAGTTTTTCCTGTTGGCTTCTGGGTTGGTGAATTTTGGTGTTTGATATTTTGGTACTTGAGGTTTGAGACTGTTCTGTCTGTTGTCCTCATACTACACAGCAGTTTGGCTGGGAAGGACGTTCTTGGGCGACACTTTGTTCCTCTCAGAACTGTATACACATTGCCGTTCCATGTTCTGTCGTTTGATATTGCTCTGGGAAAGTTCGGATACCAGCTTGATTTTTCTCATTTGACTTTAACTTGCCCCTTCTGCCTGGCTGCCTATCCTTGAAGTGCTGGATATTTCCTAGTGTCAGTTGTTCACCAACAGATTTTAGTGATGCATATTGTGTAGTTTAAACAACTGCATTCACTATTTCCTTCCTGTCAGGGAAATTAGCCTTTCAGATACATTGGGTTTTCTTCTGTTTTATAATGAGCCTCTTTACTGGGAAAACCAACATTTCCTATGATGGATATGCACTTTGTATTTTCTCCCTCTCTATTATTATTTCCTCTCTAATTTCTGCCATCAATACTGACTTCAGAGCTCATCAAGAGAGACCCTTGCCTTGGACACTGTGTTTGAGAGCACCCTGTTCTGCCTCCTTATGCTGCCATTTGGGACCCAACACCATGTCCAGCTCACATCTGGTTTTTCCACCTAGATCACACCCCAGTACCCTAGATCTTGGCATTCCCAGCTATCAGCTCCAAAAAGTTCAAGGACTTGTCATAGCTTCCTCTCATGATCTTTCTTTCTGAGAGCAGATCAAATCCCTGGTATATTAGGACCCAAGGAGTGGCCAAAAAGTGACTATTTGCAGGGACTATATAGGGACAGAGTTTGGAAGTATGGGCTGGGGTATCCACATCTGTGCTTTTGAGGCCCCTCATGGTATAAGGAAGACTGGGGTGGGGAAAGGAGAATGATGGGCCATGGTTGGGGTTTGGGGGCCAGAAGCTTGTCCTTCTTCACTGCCACGCCGTGACGTAGAATGCTGAGTAGTCCAAAAATTCTGTATTTAAACCTGGACTTCCAAGACTTTTTAGCAAGGTCAGTAATTTGGTTTCAGTAATGTCTATTCTCTGTATTGCTGTTCCCATTTTATTTATTAGTTTGGTCATGATGATATTTTAGAACTCTGTTTCTTTGGCTTTCCCATTTCTCTTCTCTTTGATTCTATATGTATCTATATCTATATGTCTACATATCATGTATCTGTATCTACAGATGTAGACATAGATCATGCTTTAGATAATGGCATAGGTATATCTTATGAAGTATTTCTTTAGCACAAAACATTCAGGGTTCATTTTCTTCCATTTCTTCCAAATAGAAGTCATTACCTTTGTGTGTGTGTATGTGTGTGTGTGTGTTCTGCATTTCTTCTCTTCCCCCCGTCCTTACCACAATAGTGTTTACAGAGTTTCCATGCCAATTCTTTTTCATCTTGCTTAGCTTCAGCAGCTCTGCTTGGAATTGCCTTGGGCGTCAAGCTGCTTGGGTGACTTCCCCCCCACCCCACCATGTTCCTGTCGTGTTTCAGTCTGACTTATTTTCTCCAGCAAGCCCTGAGGTGGAAGGCGAGCTTCTTTTATGTCCTTGCCACAGTCCCATAGCTTGAAGGCCTGGGGGAGATGCAGCAGAGGTGGGGATGGAGAGGAATCATGGATTACTGTTCTCCTTTTTAGCATAGGTTATGTTATGTTCCAGCTCATTCTCCTGCTGCATTCAGGGTTATCATGGGCCTGTGGGGAAAGTCTTTCTGTGTCGTATTGATGCTTCAGTTCAACGTGGTCCTGGTACTTCTGCTCCCTCCCCTCAGCCCCTTGCTCACTTCCTCTGTTCTGCCATCTGCTCTTCCGCCGTCCTCCCCATCCTCTGCAGTCCTCCCCAGTCCCAGTCCACATTGTGCTCTTGTATTGGTTGTTATTTGTGAAAATGTGAGGACTCTTATTACTTCACTTTGTTGCTTCATCCCAAGGCATGAAGGCGAGTCTAAGGATCTGTACTGAGCCAAGCTAAACCCCTCTTTTTTTTAGCTGATAGTCTTTAAAATTTAAGACCATGAATGGCACCGCTTTCATTCTTTGATTCTGCTCTTAAGCGTTTTTGCTATTTGTTGTTTTATTTGTGACTGTGTGGAAGGAGATTCTGCTTAACTCACTTTTCACTGTGACCTCCCTTTTTATAAGTAAAAAGAATGCCTACATGCCACTAAAAAGATGGAAGAAGTTGAACAGGGTATAAAAAGTAAAACAATGAGAAGTCATTTCATTTACATTTTCATTCAAGGCACACCTCGTACCGCCATTTGCTCTTATTACCCAGAAACTCTTCCTTTGAATTGCTTCCTGGAGATTCTATCTGTCATGCTATCGTAAGTAAGTAGATTTTGTTCTTGACCTCTCTCATGCCAGAGCATTTGAAGTTAAAGGAAAGGAGCGCTCTGAGGAGCTTAGGAAGAAAAACATTGATTAGAAAATCATATATTATGACTTGTTAGCATTAGAACTTCACTCTTCTATCTCAGAAACTCTTCTCTCTTTCATATATACATTCAGTTAACTGTAGCCTACACCCACTCTACTTTGGGGAACCAGATGATGACTCTGTTGCTTTTGACAGTTGAGTCTAAGCTAACTAGCAGCGCACTGGCCCTACTTGCTAAGCAATTGTTTAAAGCAGCTTGTAATAGGGAAATGTCACACACTATGACACTCCAGTGTCACATCCTATTTGGAAATGGACTGAGGGTAGTTTTGGTTTACCAGTAGTCAATATGGGAGTTGGGAAATTGATTTACTTTAAACAGTAATGATATTCAGCAGTGTATCTGTTAGAACAGTGAATGTATCAAGAACTAGACAAATCCTTGTAAGATATTGATGCCACAGGCCTGGGAAGGATGACTGTATGTGTACATCTTCCTACATGTGATGAGGCCAGGACAAGGTTGAGAAAAAATATTTTAAGAGAGAAAATGGCCCTCTGGCAAGTAGGATGCCCTATGTTAATTTATAATTTGAGTAAGACTAATTCGGGTATTTTAACCTTGAGAAAGGTTGTCCAAAATATTTTTTTTTCATTTGGTAAAAGAAGAGTAACTCTGTGGTGTATTCAGGCAAGAACACGGAGTCTGCTAAGCCCGAGGTCTCAGAATGGTGATGTGTGAGGTGGATAACGCCTGCATACAGATTTGGCTTGACCTGCACGATCATTGTTTTTTTAATGCCACCAATGCTTGAAAAATCTGTAAATTTCACATAAAAATCAGTCCTTCTAGCTTCTCTTGAAATCTTTAGAAAAGGGCAAGACAGGGGCGCCTGGGTGGCTCAGTGGGTTAAGCGTCTGACTTCATTCAGCTCAGGTCATAATCTCAGGGTCCTGGGATGGAGCCTTGTGTAGGGCTTTGTGCTCCGCAGGAAGTCTGCTTCTACCTCTCCCTCCACCCTTCCCCCTCTCCCCTTCTTCCTTTCTGCCTCTCCCCCACCCCACTCATGCTCTCTCTGTCTCTCTCTCAAATAAATAAAATCTTAATAAAAAAATAAGAAAAGGGCAAGACAAGGCCTTCTTTCTCTGTCCCCTTTGCTCAGTGGTATTTGCTCCTGTTCACCATATTTCCCTTTTTATTGTAATACACACACACACACACACACACACACACACACACACACACACACCCTCCACCTCCACCTGTTAGATTTGACCATTCTGCTTTGTGGTATGCTTGAAAATGCTGTGTTACTTTGTGAATATTCCTTCTATAGTTCTTGTGTTAATGTTTAGCCCTAGTCTGCAAAAAGAAAAAAACGGTGAATGGCTAGATATTACAATTTACCCAGAAGATTTAGTCATCATTCCCTAATTATTGGTTTACACATATGAAGATCATATGTTCAAAAATCCATATACATTATCCTCCACATATTAGAGCTTGACATTTCAGAATATGTGGTTTATGGACTCTTAATTCCATACTATATGGAATATTTTTTAAAAATCCCTTTCTTAATGAAATTAACTTAAATGGCACAATTGTTCCACCTTTTAATTCACTTAGACCTCAGGAAATGAGAAAGTCTTACTTTGAAAAAAGTGGGTTTTCTACTAACAATGTAACAAATATGCTAATTCTTTTTTTAAATAGTAATAATTTGGTGACTTATCATGGAACTGTACATAATTTTGGCCACTAGAGGGCTTTGCTTTTTTTTTTAATAAATGAGAATATAATTGAGCAGATAAACAAGTTTTTATGGCTTCCAAAAGTTTAACTGTATAATTACAAAGTTTTAAATGACTAATACTATATAATATATATATTATAATACTATACATGGTATGCAATATAATAATATACAGAGTATGTGAAAATCTTATCCTGACTATAAGTAAAATATGTAATATTTGAAACTGAGGGCAATGTTTCATATTTTAAGAAGTGAAGAGTAGTCAATAATGCAAATTCACAGGTGAGAGAAGCTTTACAGTTTTCATGTGTTCATTGACTTAACATTTTAAAAGTGTTAGAAAAATATTCTACATTTTGCTTATCCAAATACCATATGTAGAACTTGTATATTTATAGTACCTTTGCCAACAGTTTTGTTAGAACTAACCCACAGGAATAACTTTTGCTATGAATGCTCTGAAATCTCTGTTCTCATAAAGAAAAAAATTCATGTTGAAGTCTTTCAGGGAATTTTCAACAGAATGGGAGCCATGAAAGATCAATTTTCAAAGTCCTAGCACATTTAAGTGGCTGCTGGCTCTCCTTGGTGAAAATTGTCATTGTTTTTCAAATTATGTGTAATTTATTTTTCTAAAATATCTCTGGGGCCCTGTGACAATAAAGAGAGATGCTTGGGAAGCCAATTCTAAAAGAATTCCAAATTTTGAATTCCCTCTTTCTCTTTCATTTCCTATATTCTGGTTGATTAAATCAGACTTGCAGGTGTTATATTTTAAAATACAACTCACCTTTTTTCATTAAGAATTTTGGAACTGAGGCACAGAGGGGAATATCATAACGCTTACATACCTTTATTAAGCCAAGGATAATGTCCCTCTGTACATTCGTGCTAAGTATGCTTTCATCCTAATTGAGTTAGACTGGGTATTTTCAAGTTGGGAAAGATATTTTAAAGATGAGCTTTAGACATTTTCACATGTTTTCACTAATGCAAAAATAATGTAATATAACCTTCCCATTTGCATCATTTTCTGTAATTATCCCTAGGTTTGCTTAGAACAAGAATCATCTTTTTTAATGACTTGCTTTATGGCAGCGTCTTTCTCCTTCCTCAAAGCTCCGTAAAATAAATCATAGACCTTCACATCACTTTTCTGTTCAAACCTTGCCAATTTTTTTTTCAGACAGAAGCCAAACTCATGGTATTTAGCATGGTAGTGAAGACCCTTAAGCATTTTAGCACTTCTTCACCTGCGTCTTTTTCCCTTTCTGTCTTTACACATGTTCTTCCTTCTTAGCCTGCCCCTTTGTGGGCCCCCAGGGTGCACGTGTGCACACACACACAGACACACGCGCGCGCGCGTGCGCGCGCACACCCCCCCACACACACGCACACATCCATCCCATACTCCTTGCAGTCTGCTATATTGGATGACTTTCTACTCCTGGAAATCTCGATTTATTTTTCAAACCTCCCTTCCTTTACATTGCGTTTTATTGTGTGTTTATTTAAATGCTCTTCCACTATTTTTTACCTTATCCTTCAAAGTCCATTTTAAATATTTCCTCCCTCCAGGATCTTCCCTGACACTGTTTCTCCCTCCATGGTAGAATTAACTGTTCTTTCCTCTCTCCTCTCAAAATATTTTATCCATGCCTTTGTAATTGCACGTATCACAGATGCCACAGACAGTTTCCCTCTCTCTCTCTCTCTCTCTCTCTCTCTCTTCTCTTTCTTCTTCTTCTTTTTATTTAATTGACAAAGTTGGGAACAGTGGTTTCACCATTGTATAACTAGTGAGAATCCGCATTAAAATTACTTCCAAATGTCCTACCTTCAAATCAAATAGTACTATCAATATCAATATTTCTAGTACTATTATTTTGAGCGTTTGATACATGCTCATTTCTATAGCGCAATTATATTCTTAAGATATCATGGAAAGGAGTGATAGAGGTTTTTTCTGATGTTTTTGACCAATAATTTCATATTCTACATGGATTCTAAGGTAATTTAGACAAGAAATAATCTAATTCACTGAATTCTTCTTCCCTTATGTTATTTACTAAACGTTTAGCTCAATATCTGAGATGTACAAAGTAAGCATATATGTCAGAATGCCATTTTAATGTGTGTGTCAGTATTTCTTTAGAGGTATTGATAAATGAAATGCTTTAGAAATCTTACAAGTTTATTTATTTATTTTTATTTATTGTAAAGTGATAGGAGTTTAAGAATGAGAGGGTCCCCGCAGGGTTGCCCATTAAGTTTATTTTAATGTATCATTTTAGTGTGTTCTCTCCAAGAGAGCTATATCTGAAAGTGTCATATTTTTAAACCATGCATATATGTGTGTATGCATACATATTACATATATGTAATATATGTTACATATGTTATTATGTTATTATTAAATATATTATATAAAATATTATATATATATTAGAAAGAGAGGGAAATTAGATATCTCATGAATATAGTTTATTTACAACCCAAATTCATTGCCCCAGAAGTTTATAAATAAGCATTAAACTGTTAAATAATAGGTAACTAACTTAAAAATGTTTTCTTACGGTATTTTTCATTTGATTTTTAAAATATTTATTATTTTTTCATTCAATATATATGTCTGTTCCAGACCAAGGTGCAGGATACCCTGCCCTCTGGGAGCTTGTATTCTCTCCAAGGAGAGAGATGTGAAAGAGCTAATTGCACAATCACTGTATTAGTGTGGTACATGTTGTGAAGCATACATGAAGATGCTCTCAGGCTGTGGTATGTGGTATGGACCATGAGAGCATTCTGGAAGACTTACTGGAAGAGGAGATATGGGGGCTCCTGTTTGAAGGGTAGTCAATGTGTGTGAAACAGAGTGTGTGTGTATGCATGTATGTGTGTTATGAGAGGAAATAGTGGGGAATGACTATGTCTAGGTAGAATTTATATAGATTTATAGATTCTCTATGAATGACTTCTACAAAGACCCAGAGAGGGGCCCCTGGCTGGCTCAGTTGGTTAAGCATCCGACTCTTGGTTTCAGCTCAGGTCATGATCTCAGGGTTGTGAGATCGAGCCCCATGTCAGGCTCCATGCTGGGCATGGAACCTGCTTGAGATTCTCTCTCTCCCTCTCCCTCTGCCCCTCCCCATCCACCTCTGTCTCTTAAAAAATAAAAAAGACCCAGAGATAGGAGCTTAGCTTCTTTGAAGCCCTGGAAGAAATGAAAAGAGCACAGAGTGAAGAAAGTAGCATAGGAACCTGTGGGTGTGCGAAAACAGGACCCAGACCTGAGGGATATCATGACCTTAATTGACCTTGATCTTAAGAACCATTGGGGTTTAATCATTTATGTCACGTATATACAAATAAGAAATATATGCATATTTTTTTAAAAGCTCTGTCTGACCGCAATGCAGAGAATAGATTAAAAGGAAGAATGAATTGGCTCGAGAGGGGTTTTGTATATACAACCTTAATCATGATGCTTACGGAATATTTTTTATTGAGCTACCTTAACATCAGAGGGGAATATAATACACAACCAGAAGCTTATTTCATATACGCTTTTACAAATACAAAAAGAGAGAGTGATTGAGAGCTGTAAGCTAGTGTTAAAGTTTGCACTTCCATTATCATGAGCTACGGCCTCCTCCTGAATATTATTAACAAAATGGAATCATATTGAAATGTATACTCACAAAGTGCAAGGAGACAAGTCTTTTACATCTATTAAGCTGCTAAAGCAATTATGATGAGGAATGTTTCCTTTTCCACACTTTACGAGCAGCCTCAGTAGAAGCATGTTGCCTGTTAAAAAAACAAGGTATCCTATAAAAGCAGAAATTAAAGTGAGCGGAGGCATTTCAGCTATTATAATCTGTGGGTAATGTTTGCTACAGGGGAAAGAAAAGTCAGAAATACCTCACCTGCTAGACAAGTAAAAAGCTGATAGACATGTCAGTGTGGGACTTAGAGCACGTGTAGTCCATTTTAATTATATGTACTTTAATTGTACTTTCTCCCTTACTACATCATTGTTTTATGTTCATTTTAAAGAGTAAGCATTTAGATGGCGTGTGACTGTTAGAAACTGTGTATACCTCGGAGATATTGCGGGTTCATTTCCAGACCACAGCAATAAAGCAGATATCCCAATAAAGTGAGTCAAATGAGTTTTTTGGTTTCCCAGTGTATATAGAAGTTATGTTTACACTATACTACAGTCTCTGAAGTGTGCAATAGCATGATGTCTTAAAAAACAATGTACATACCTTAATTTAAAAATATTTTATTGCTAAAAAATGCTAACCATCATATGAGCTTTCAGTGAATCATCTTTTTGGCTGGTGGAGGGTCTTGCCTCCATGTAGATGGCTGCTGACCAACCAGGGTGGTGGTTGCTGAAGGCTGGGGTGCTTGAGGCAGTTTCTTAAAGTAACACAACAATGATGTTTGCCACATCGATTGAGTCTTCCTCTTGGGAACCATTTCTCTCTCACATGCAATGCTCTTTGATAGCATTTTACCCACACGAGGACTTCTTTCAAGATTGGACTCAATCTCTCAGGCCCTGCCGTTGCTCTATCAACTAAGGGTATGTCATGTTCTGAATCCTGTGTTGTCATTCAACAGTCTTCATGCCATCTCCACTAGGAGTAGAGTCCATCTCAAGAAGCCACTTTCTCTGCTCATCCATAAGAAGCAACTTATCCATTCAAGTCTTATCATGAGATGGTAGCCATTCAGTCCCATCTTCAGGCTCCACTTCCAATGCTAGTTCTCTTGCTGTTTCTACCACATCTGCAGTGACTTCCCCCACAGAGGTCTTGAACCCCTCAAAGTCATCCATGGTAGCTGGAATCAGCTTCCTCCAAACTCCTTTGAATGTTGCTATTTTGGCTTTTTTCCCATGAATCACGAGTGCTCTTAATGGCATCTAGACTGGTGCAATAAAGCAGAACACAATAATAAAATGAAGTATGCCTGTGTAATAATTTCAGGGATTTCTGCTTCCTTCAGGAGCATCTCAAAAATGCTTATGATTCTATGTGGAATTGATTTAAATGAAACCAGGTACTTTCGTCTTACGAGTTTTAAAAAACAATTAACCATCTTGGTTTTGCAAAGTGTAGAGTTAGAAATTTCGGGTTATTTAGTGCTCCAAGTAACCATAACCTGTTGAAACTGGTGTGATTTTCCAAGGCTGCCAGAGTCCATTAACATTTTGGACAAATCGTATCTAGAGTTAAATTTTATAGTTGGAACCAAGGCTATCTGTATACTATCAGTACTATGGTTATAAAGTAAGTTATGACTTTAAGGAAATGAACCTACTACAACATGAGCATCCATCTGCATTTCTCTATCAAAGCACTAACTTCAAACATTTTTTTTTTGACAGTGCCATAAATCTCAACCTTCTGAGGACTCATCTTTAAAATTGCAATTTACAGCATCTAAACTTCTTAACGTGGCCTACTGGGTCCCCCCACAACCTAGCCTTTATCTGTTTTCAGCCTTGTGTTCTATTCACTTGTCATTTCCTACTTTATTCCTTTTTTTTTAAAGATTTTATTTATTTATTTGACAGAGAGAGGATGAGCCCACAAGCAGGGGGAGTGGCAGGCGGAGGGAGAAGCAGGCTCTCCACTGAGTGAGGAGCCCAACGTAGGACTCGATCCCAGGACCCTGAGATCATGACCTGAGGCGAAGGCAGATGCTTAACTGACTGAGCCACCCAGGCGCCCCATTCCTACTTTATTCTTTACAAACACATTAAAAAATAGTATTTCACACCTTCATCCTATTGCCTCTGCCAAGAAATGACTTTTCCTCCAAATTTTATTTTATCATTCAAGACTTCTCTCGGGTGTCACCTGGCTGAAACTATCTCTCACCAATGCTACCAACCAAACTGCTTGGAAAGAGTAGATGACTCCTGCTTTCCTACACTTGCAGATCCTTTTACCACCACACACACACAATGTATCGTAATTATTAGCCTACATGGGGATAAATCAGGTTGTTTATCCTTTATCTTTGATTTTCTTGGGTATGATTTTAACCATCATCATGTTAGTTATATACACTTGCGTTCCCATCTCCAAATCAGGTTCTTTATAAGGATGTACCAGTACAATTCTTTCTTTTATCCTTTAAAAAAAAAAAAACTAGGCTCCACACCCAGCACAGAGCCTCACTCCTGGCTTGAACTCAGTACCTTGAGATTAAGACCTGAGCTGAGATCTCAGGTGCTTCACCAACTGAGGCACCCAGGTGGCCCCTCCTTCTTTATCAACTCTCCAGCATCTAGTCCTTTCCCAAGACATATTCCTCTTAGCTACTTGTCATTCTTTCCTTTTTTTTTTATGATTTTATTTACTTATTTATTTGAGAGAGAGAGAAGATGTGTGTGTGTGCGAGCGGGGAGGGGGCAGCGGGGAGGGAGAGAGAGAATCTCAAGCAGATTCCTCAGATTGTGGAGCCCGATTTGGGGCTCCACACAGGGCTCAATCTCATGACCCTGAGATCATGATGTGAGCTGAAATCAAGAGTGGGACACAACTGGCTAAGCCACCCAGATGCCCCTACTCATCTCTATTTTCTAATTAGTCAACTATCTAAGTTAATATGCTCAAACCCTTTTTTTTTTTAACTTTAACTCACATCATTTGACTCATCTTTTTGGAAGATGAAGAATTAATCTTTTGTTTTTTTTTTCTATATGTTGAAGACATCCATCAATAACCAATATCTCAATAGTAAAAATAGAATGAAACGATGTTAATGAACTCATAAAGAAATGAATTTAAACATGTGTTTCTAAACTTGAACCTCCCAGAAGGGAATTCACTTGAAGATACAAATGAATTCTCTTCTTGCACACCATTGTTATTGACCACACTGCCAAGAGTATACTTCTTCCCCATTTCACTGCTATGTTACAAATTTCCAATTATATGACCTGTTCGGTGGAATTCATTATTATTTTTTCTTGGAGCTTTCTGATTCCCTGTGTTACTTCAGAATAATTGCTTTTTAGGGGCACCTGGGTGGTGGAGTCTTTTAAGCCCCGGACTCTTGGTCTCAGGGTTGTGGGATCCAGTGCCAGGTCGGGTTCCACGCTCAATGCAGTCTGCTTAAGATTCTCTCTCTCCCTCTGTCTCCTCCCCACCTTAAAAATAAATAAATAAATCTTTTTTTTTTTAAGATTTTTTAAATTTATTTGACAGAGAAAGACACAGCAAGAGAGGGAACACAAGCAGGGGGAGTGGGAGAGGGAGAAGCAGGCCTCCCGCCGAGCAGGGAGCCCGATGTGGGGCTCGATCCCAGGACCCCGGGATCACGACCTGAGCCGAAGGCAGACGCTCAACGACTGAGGCACCCAGGTGCCCCAAATAAATAAATCTTTAAGAAAAAAGGGATAATTGCTTTTTAGGTCTGTGATACAGGTGTTGTTCTTACGTTCTTTCATTTGCTTTCACACTTCTGTGTTACAATGTTTCTTGGCTCTAATTCTTCCTTTCTCAGATTCCATTTTCCTGTGTTACAGTACGTCCTTCGCTGTCGAAGAACAGATACAAGGGATATACACTGTCCTTGTCTGTAATATCTAGAAATATTTTGATTTTCACTTACACTGAGATATTAATTTAGCCAAGTGTAGAAATGGGATTGAAATCACTTTAGCCAGAACCGTTGAAGTTACTGGTAAAAATGTTTTCCATCATCCATTCATCCTGAAGAAACTGTGATGATTATTTGATTTTCATTTCTTTCTGGGTGCCCTGGGTTTGTTTGGTAGGTGATTGACTTTGTTTTCATTCATCCTGATTAGTCCTCAGGTGGTGCTTTCCATTTGAAACTCCGTTTGTATTGTCAACTATGAATTTTTTTCTTTTATTATTTCTTTGAACATTGCCATTCTACATTTTTCCCCCTTTTTCTGGAACTCCTCAATCAGCTGGAGCTGCAGGATTTATTTTCTTGCTCCCTGAGTCCTAATTTTTTTCTTGTATTTTCCTTAAAAAAATATTCTTGCTTTATGGTTGGGAATATTTCTTAGATCGTATCTTCCAGCCTTTCTATTAATTTGTTTAATTTAGTAATTGTGTTTTATATTCCAAATATTTCTCTAACATCTGCTACTTTTTTTAAAAAATAGCCGTGCATTCTTATTTTATAGCTACAAGACATTCCCAAACCTCTGTAACACGTTAATTAGATTTATTGCGAAGTTCTCTTGGGTTCACTAATAATGGCAGGTTCATCTACACTATTGATCTGTACATTCATCCTGGTTTTTCTATTTTGTGCTATTGTTTACCCTCAATGATCTTTTGATCCTCAGGCATATATTTATATTATATAGATGTTGTATAGTCTTTCCCATATATAGGACAAGGCACAGTGCTGACTGAAGATTCTGAATATGTCAGACAGGCAGGCATTACCTTAATGTATCTGGACAGTGAGAAACTAGCTGTTCTTACCCCATTTCCACAGCTTTCCCAATCGAAAAGTAAAGGAGAACAATTTTGCTGGAGTTACTGACTATACTCAGCCTTCCACTTATCCAGAAACATTGTGCAATTTCCTTATAGCTAGAATCTCAGCTTTTCTCAGTATGAGCTATTGCTGTGCTGATAATCTTGCTGCCCTTCAAAGAGCATGAGAGCGTTTGACACAGTGTTTTCCATTGTGAGTTACAGTCACTCAACAACTTCACACTCTAATTTGTGCATTCCTTCTCACTCCCACCCTCTCTATATCCCACTTTCAGGTTTGGAATTCTTCTGGGATTCCATCAGTGCTTTTTCCACCTTTTTATTAATTCATTCCTGTATTTATAAGAGTCTCTGATCCGTGCATACCCCACTTTGAGAAAATTTTCTGAATTTGTTACTGTTGTTCCGCTTTACTCTCATTTAACTATGATTTGGAGAGGAAGACACTAAGTACGTATGATCAGACCCTATTAAACTAGAAACATTTTTCATCATCCTGTCTCATATAATAACAGATGAATAGTATTTGCACAAGAAATATTTGTCAAACCCAGTTGAACACACAGAAAATAAGACAGATTGCATTATAGCTTTATCTTGCTTTTCTCTTGATGAGGCTTGACATGAAGGATGGTGTTGTTTGTTTTTCTTTTAAATCTTGGTAGCTTCCAGAGAACAGGGTATCAATTGCCACTTTTATGTATATTACAAAATCAAACAACACAATACCTCCCCAAAATATACCATGCATTGTCTGCATGAGTTTTAAAAGGAACGCCTGGGTGGCTCAGTCAGTTAAGCCTCCAGCTGTTGGTTTTGGCTCAGGTCATGGTCTCACCGGTCATGAGATCAAGCCCGGTACCTAAAAATGTTTCAAAAAATTAAACATTTTTAAGGAAGTTTATCCTCCCCATGTACTTCCCAACAAGAATGATTAGATGTATATGATTTTTTGTTTGTGTGGTGTGTGTGTGTGTGTGTGTGTGTGTGTGTGTATGTGTTTTAGTCTCTGTTTCAGAGGATGCTATTTGGCCTGAAATAGCCTTCGTCCCTTTTTATTCTATTGAATCATTGCTTTTCCCTGGGCACATTGAACCCCAGATAAAAGCCTCCATTCTCCAGCCTCCTTGCCTCTAGGAAACTTAATTTTGGCTGGTGAAATGTAAGCAAATCAAATGCATTACTCCTGAAACATCTCTTTAAACATCAGTAGTTATGCCTTTGCTCACCTTTTCTGTTCTTCCCCTTGAAATGCTTATGTGACCACTAGAAGTCCAGCTCTGAAGTTGGACATGAAAATGTAGGTCACACACTTGGGACGGCAGAGCAGAAAGCTAGACAGAGCTTGAGTCTCCAACAACTTCAAGGTACTGCCTTATCTGCCCTAGATGACTTCCAGCACCTGCATTGTATGCCCTGTCAGATGCACCAAGGACAAGGAGAATACATAAGCATGAGCTAATACAACAATATTAATATGGTGTTTGGGGTATTGTGGAACTAGTCTCTACGAAATAATGTTAAGGATGTAATAGTTGCTATGGAAATCCAGAGACAGCTTTAGGAGCCCAAGACTATTCTAGTCATCTCTTGGGAAGCAAGCATTTAGTGTTTACCACCTGAGCAACTCTCTTCCAGACTGGTCCTGGGGCTTTTCAAAAATCAAGAGAAGCCTGAGTCACTCCTGGGTTTTTGGTTTTTTTTTTTTTAAGTTCTCATAGATTTTTTTTTTAAGATAAATAAATGCCAAAGCAGAGTTAACCAATTGTGGGATGATTTCAGTGTTTCCACATATTAAATTGTTCTAACACAGTGCATTCACAAAATGATTACAAGAATTATTTGTACATAGTCATTCAGATGCAGTATCTAACAAATACTGTGATCTAGCAATGGGACACAGAGTTGTGTGCTCTAGGATGAACTACTTATTTTAATCCTCTCAATAGGTCCGTAGCATAGGTAATAGGCACATAGATAAATATAAGTTGGGTCTTTAAAATTTGGTATAATATCCAAAATAGAAATAAAGTGTGTGAGTTGTGAATAGAAAGCTAAGGATATTGACCACTTGTCCTCATGCTGTGAGACCCCATTGGTGACTCCACTCCTCTCTGTTTCATCTCTTCCAGGGAAGATCTGACTGGGTCTGCTGGTTGCTATCCTGTGTACCGTGCCTCTGCTAGACAGAGCTCTTGGGTCTGCCTGCATTGGGGCTCAGCCACTGACCATGGTCTAAGAGCTATGGGGAGGGAATGTTTTCAGCTGCTTCTTTCTCATGGGAGAAATTCCTATGGCTCCCATTCATTTCTCTTTTTAGATCTTTGCAGCTAATGCCACATATTCAAAGGGTGGTTGTTCTGATAAATCAATATTAAAGACCTTAGAAGATTTCATAAACTTTCTTACACAGATTTAAGTTGGGGTTAAATTCTTTCTCTCCTTCCATTAAGTTTGGAACTGCAATTTTTATAGTTGTGAATTATTACTGAGGAGACCCTAGAGGAAGATTCCCCCAAATTGAGAGAACGTTTTCTTTGTTTTTAAGGCAATTGAACTATATACTGTGTGGTTTTTATTTAAACAAGAGCAGGAGGGTTTAGGAACATTCTAAATACATCTACAGCTATCAATATAGACAAATAATTAAAGATAAATATACACTTAAACTAGCTTCACTGTTTTGGAGAGTGACCGAAATGTTCTCTCCCCCGTGCTGTGGAGATAGGCTCGAAGAGTCAAGAACATAGGAGGAGAGCTTACCGGGTGTCACCCATGCCTTATTTCCAGCTTCCTTTTCTCTGCTTCATCCATTCCTTTGTGCCTTTCTGAACCATCTGGAATTGGTAAGTGTGAAGACTGCAAATCGGACCCGAGTTGGAAAAGCTGGGGAGGGATGGAAGTGAGGTCAAGATCTGTCTTTTCTCTCAGTCTACTTTTGTCCACCTCTCTCTCTCTCTCTCTCAGCCTGTTGTTAGGGCATCTACTCGTGGAATCACTGCTTTCTGCCAGGGAAACTAAAGTGGAAATCCAGGCGTGTGGTCTGAGGGGAACACATATAAAGAGATAATTCCAATGTATTAAGGCAATTGCGATAATAAAAGGACATAGCCACGTGAGAACATGGGACAAAAAGCTCTTAATTTTTTTTTAATTTTAGGCAAGTCTGTTTGTCCTGACTTTCACTCTAAAAATAACCCTACAGTGTCTCTATTTTTTTTCTTTATAGCTTAATATTTATAGAATTAATGTAAATGAATTTTGGATTTTCACGAATAGCTTAGATCATATAACCACTTAATTTCTCCAGAATCTGCTTCTCTTTTATGAAAATATTTAGGGATATTCCCCAGGTACGAAAACCTGGAGCTCGTGTGATTCCTAAATCACAATGATCATTATTCTTAATTATTCCACAATTGATCCACAGCTTCCTTGTGTGTGATTCTAACAAAAGCCTCTGAAAATCATCAAACACATCACCTCTCATTGTCCTTTCTTTAAATCTCTCTTTGTTTCCGTTCCATTAGCAGATTCTTCTCTAAACATGAGCAGCTACAATTAGATGGCTCAGTTTCATATTCGAGAGATACATTTCTCCCTTGCGTCTCATGTTAGGTGTGCATGTTCTCAGACTTATGATTAATGTCACACTCTTCTCACCTCCAAATATCTGCAAACAGTCCGTCCCTCTAGTCCTACTTTCTTTCATTTTGTTTTCGGTTTAATTACATCATGCCTGTGGTTATGATTCCTTTAGTTGCAATATGATACTTTGAAAGAGCTTCAGCCAAACACTGAACTGTAATTACAAGGACACAGCAGTGTATTCCTTGTCTGGCTAATTTATTCATCTCTCACTTGGCTGCAATAGAGTCTAACTAGCCAAGTAAATAAACTTCAGCGCCTTTCAGTATGTTCTCCGCATGGCAGCTTAAGAATTACTTCTTTTCTTTCTTTCTAACTTTATTTAACTAGTGTTAAATATTTATTTTATTTTCAAGTTATAAAATGTTTCACACATGACAGAAAATAAATAAGCTAGTGTAACAACTGTAACCCAGATTTAACAAAAGTTAACCCTTTATCCTAATTACTTTGCATCAAGTTTTAAAAGAAATAAAGTATTTTAGCTTTATTATGGCTGTGGCCTCTCCACACCCACCCCCCTTCCTCCTTGCCTAAATTTGGTGTGTATTATTTATTTTCACATTTTATAAACTAAACTACCTTTGTTTCTCTATAGAAACAATACAGACACACTGAGTATATGTGTTTTAACTTTGTTACATTCAGCGTTAGGTCTTTGAGATTTATCCCTACTGATGCATGTAGGTCTAGTTACTTCCTTTGAGCTACTTTATATTTGCCCACCTAAGCATTTACTAACAGATATTTAGGTTGTTTCCAGTTTTTTGCTATGAGAAAACAACCTGCAAGGAACATTCCTATGCTTTTTCAACCCTGTGCACATCCGTTTGAGTTTCTCTAGAGTAGGGTAGGCTTTGTTGCTAAAATACCCATACTGTAGGGTATGTACATTGTCCACTTTATAGGACATTGTCAAAAATTTTCTAATGGACTGAATTTATATTGGCATTAGCAATGTACAGAGTTCCCATTTATCCGCATCATCATTATCAACTGGAATTATCTTACTGTTTTGTTTTGAATCACTATTGAGAATGAAATGCTATTGCATCTGTCTTGTTTGCCCTCCCTTGATTACCCGTGAGACTGAGTGGAAATTAGGCATTCTGCTTGTGTCAGTTACTTTTTTACAACATTTTTCTGATTTTTCATGTGTGTGTACATAAGCTCTAAATTTTGTTTCATTCATTTTTTTAAAGATTTTTGAGAGAGAGAGAGTGAGAGCATGCGAGCGAGAGAGAGAGCACAAGCAGGGGGAGCAGCAAGCAGAGGGAGAAGCACACTCCCCCCTGAGCAGGGAGCCCTATGCGGAACTTGATCCCAAAACCCTGGGATCATGACCTGAGCTGAAGGCAGACGCTTAACCAATGGAGCCACCCAGGCACCCCTGTTTCAGTCATTTTTTTTTTTTTTTGCCTAAATTCGTATTGATAGAAAACTGTTTCGATGAAGAAAAATTTAGGTTAAGTTTTTTGCTTAGTGTTTATGGAGCCGCATCAGGTTTCATTAAGCCATTTGTCCACTGTGTCTTATTTGTGTCAGTTTATATCAATGTCTCAGTGTCCTTTTTTGAATAAATTATTGTAATCTATTTATGTTTGTTATGATTACGAATATATTTGGAATTTTTTTCTATCTTATTCAGTTTCTTTTCTGTTTACCATGCTCTTTTTCTTTGTTTAGTTTTCTTATTTTCTGCCTTTTTAAAATTTAAAAGTTGCCAAATTTTTCTTACTCACTTTTTAAACTTTATATTATTTTGGAAATTATAAGTTTGTCTATTAATTAATTCAGTAGTGGCCCTAAAATTTTTTCGCATGCATTCTTGACTTAATGAGTCATAGTCAGTATCACATCACTACTGATTCCTTACACACACAAAAATACAGTGACCTTAAAATGTTTTAAATCTGATTGTTTCCCAATCAGACATGTCATTTTTCCTAGTATTTTACTTTCACATTTTTCTAATCTCCCCAATTAGTCATTAGTACCTTATTGTTTTGTAATCAATGCACATTTTTATTATTTTATAATTTCTTCGCTCATCTATGCTTCTTGTATGCTAGCCCTTTCTTCTGTTTTTTTACCTCTTTCTGAAATGTCATTTATCAGTACTTTCAGCACTGAGCTGTAAAAAGTACACTCTCCCAGTCTTTATGTCTGACAATGTTGATTTTACCCTCACGTTTACAGAAGAATTCAACTATATTTCCAATTACTTTCTTTTATTATGAACCATATTCCTAAATTTTCTTCAGACTTCTGTTGCTTGTTTGAAAACCTGTCAGCCTGATTTTTGCTGCTCAATACATACTTGGTGCCCCTTGATTTATTGTTGTAAAACTTCTATCATTACTTTTGTAGGAGAAGGAGACATTTCCTCCCAGGGTTCTTCTAGCTAGTTGAGGAATTGAATTGACATGGGACAGATTAACAGGAAAAAAACCCCAAAGTTTTATTATGTGTGCATGGAGGTCCAGTAATGAAACTGAGACCCAAACAAATGACCAAGCCAGGCAGTTTTTATCCATTTTAGACAAAGAGAAAATAAATTAGTGAGGAATTGACAGGATAAAGAAAACAGAGGCTTCGAGATTTAACTGGTAAGGAATTCTAAGTAGAATTTGGGCTGAGTTAGTAGATGAGTAAAAAAGTAACAAGGAGGGCACCTGGGTGGCTCAGTCAGTTAAGCGTCTGCCTTCGGCTCAGGTCATGATCCCAGGGTCCTGGGATCGAGCCCCACATCAGTCTCCCTGCTCAGCGGGGAGCCTGCTTCTCCCTCTCCTCCACTCTCGTGCTCTCTCTCACTATCTCTGTCTCTCTCTCTCTCAAATAAATATTTTTTTAAAAAAGTAACAAGGTTTGTTTGTATAGTTTTCTTGCTTTAAAATTCCTATCTCTGGTGATAAGGATGCCTTTTTATTCCTTAGTACAGCAAGGGTACTTTTCATACAAAGATTTATTTCTTGCTTTCCAGTGGACACAGGAGGGTCTGAGTGTCCTTGCACCAGCTGGGTCCCGATTAGCTTTAATACAAAATCATTAATATGCCATTTTGGTACCTTTTGGGCATCTATACTTTTCCATGTTCTATGTTCTCATGACGGTATGTCTGGGTGTGGGTTTGTTTATATTTCCTGTTTGGAGCTCTGTGTACTTCTCTCATTAGATGATGCTTCCATTCTGAAAAATAGCAAATCAGCATCTCTTTGAACAGTGCTTCTCTCCCTTTGGAACTCTTTTATGTGGCACCTGATCAGCACTTAGCAGGGACTCTCAGAGCCTGGCTGCTAGCGAACTCTCCAGCCTCACCTCTCAGGTGCCCTTCAGCCTAAAGTCTTCTTTATATGGCTCACACTCAGGCCCTCTCTTCTGTCATAGGACCTTTATCAGGCCCTTTCCTGAGTGGCCTTCTGGAATCCTTCCTTTCCTACCATTTAACAGCTGCTCATCCTTCAGGGGAGTTTCACCAACTTTTCTGATGGAGCATTTTTATTCCCCTCTTACAGAGTCTCAGTCTGTCATTCAGAGCTCCTGGAAAAGTACTACTTTTACACTTACTTGTTTGAGTATCTAATGCATGCCAGGTCCTTCCACTAGATTCCCTGCTCCATGAGGGCAGTGCAGTTGACCTTTAAAGTCCCCACGTTTGAACCCTGGAGGTCTACTTATATGCAGATTTTTTTTCAATCAATGCAAGACTGTAAGGTACTTTCTCTTCCTTATATTTCCTTGATAACATTTTCTTTAGTTTACTTTGTGGTAAGAGTACAATAGATAATGCTTATAGCATACACAATAGATGTTAATCAACTCTGTTATCAATGAGGCTTCCAAGTCAACAGTCGGTTAAGTTTTCGGGGTTCAACAAATGCATATCTCCGACTGCACAGTAGAAGCAGTACCCCTAAGCCTTGTGTTGTGCAAGGGTCAACTGTATTTTTCTGTTTTAGTTTTTCATTCTGTTGGCGTTAACAGGCAGGAAACAACAACATGGAGACTAAAACCAGCCAGCAGCTACAGAACTATATGAGAGGCTCAGACAATACTGATTCATCTCTGACTAGCAGCCTCCCTCCCTTCTCAGAGCGAACCGGCTTTCTCTCCTTCCCTGCAGATACTTAATGCGATAGAAGGCTCAGGGTAAAGAGTCTCTCCAGGTTAAATCGTGCACCGTACCTGTGAGCCCGGACTGTCCCCCTATCTCTCACATTCTTTCCATGTCCTCCCGCTTTAATTTCTGAGATGTCTGGGCTAGAGCTGCCGAATGTGCCACCAGCTCTGGATCATTTCTGGATAAATCCCTTTCCCCCTATTTTATTCTAGAATAACTGAGCAGTTGTGACTTTGAAAAGTAACAACTCCAAAACTCAAAGGAGAAAGAACATGCTTTTTGTTCACTCTTAAAACTAAAGAAATAACCTTCAGTGTATTTATTTAACACGTATTTAACGAGCCCCTTTTGAGTGTCATTCACTACCTTAGGACTAGGTCACAGTAGTAAGAACAAACCTGGTCTCTGATCTCACTGAAATTAGAGTCTAGAGAGGAAAGACTATTCTGGTACTCCCACTGCTAACTAAACAATCAAAAAGTATGTGAATGCTTTGAGTGAAAGAAATAAAGTTCCCTGTGAATATTTAACAAATTCACATGGCCCACATGGGAAATTGCAGTAGGATAGGGAAGGCTGACATCATGAGGGACTCCTGAGCTAAGATGTTAAGTCAACAAAGAGGGGAAGTCAGAGCATTTCAAAAAGAAAAATCTGTATTTGCAAATGTCCTATGGCATGAAGCAGACTGACAATTATGAGGGTCTATAAGAAGACCCAGGAGATTTGAGAACAGAAAAGAAAAGGGAAATTTATTAGAGTTGAGGATGGAGAGTCATTTGAGGAGAGACAGTGATGTGCTGACTGGAACTGGCTAAAAAGGGCCAATTGTTCTATTTTCAGAAATTTTGTGTGTGCCAGCTGCTAAATAACCATTATTAAAACCAAAATATAGAATCACTGAACTCTACTTCTGAAACTAATAAGATACTATATGTTAATTGAATTTAAATAAAATAAAATTTAAAAATGTATCTATATGTAAACTCATATTAAATAAATTACATTAAATACAAAGGCTTTCTAATTGTTCTTAGTCATTCTTAATTATTTCACTACATTTTACTATTATTTGTGCCCCTGAGTTTATTTTTGCCCATTCTATTGGCCTGTAGAAGCATTTTCTACTCCTGTGTCAGTGAACATTTCCTCCCAACCTCACATGCAGTGATGTCACATTGACTAACTTGAAATTGATCACAGTGGGAATTTACACCACAAAAATTGGCAACCTTTTTCGAATCAAAACTCCCGTACACCTCTAAAAACCAGTTTTAAACATATACAAGCACAACACTGAGGGAAACTATACAAGACCTTGGAGATAGTATTAAGAATTTATCTTTATCACAGGAGAAATGAACAAGGCATTGAAAGGTTTTGAGCACGGAGTCGAGGCCAAGAGCACATTTCTGTTTTAAAAAAAATCACTGACATGACAGAA
This sequence comes from Zalophus californianus, assembly GCF_009762305.2. Lineage (NCBI taxonomy): Eukaryota > Metazoa > Chordata > Mammalia > Carnivora > Otariidae > Zalophus > Zalophus californianus. Next base: position 15,705,803 of record NC_045599.1, read on the forward strand.
TTGAAAGAGGGAGCAAGGTGATTTTGGGGGGTCCCATATGGTAAATAGTGGTGACTCAGAGGAGGACCAAAGAAATGAAAATGCAGAGAAGTGGGTTTGATATATATTTAGGAGCTAAAATAGAAGTCTGAGCTCTGGTGACAGTAGCAAGAAGCAATCACTTAAGACCCTCATGAGGAAGAAGTAGAAACTCTACATCCTCCCTACGTTCTGGATGCTTATGTTTTCATTTTGAGCCCAATTCTGCCACCATGTGTCAAAGAGCCAGCCTCACAGTCAACACACTTAGGCCTGAAGAAGGAGAGACAAATCTGCCTATGGAAACGTGAAATGAAAAGACTGTATGTAAATAAACTATTTTAAAAGTGATCCATAACCTTTCCATCTTCATATGTGGGTAATCGTGCATTTATGGCAACCATGAGAATGGTCTCCAAGGTCTCTTGGACCTTGAGGGAGGGTGAATGACCGTGTTCTGATATCCAGCAAATGCTGTGCTTCCTTCCTGCGAGCTGCCTCCAGATGATGCCTGAACAGGACAGAGACTCTTTGTCCCAGATTCTTTCCATCAGTTGCTCTAGCACCCTGACTCCTCAGTGCCATCTTCCTCCTTCACATCCATTCTCCTTCACTTGGGTCGGACCTACATTACATGGTTCTGCCAGACACGTTGGATTCCCTGCCTCTGCTGTGTGTCTGAGGCAGGTCTTGAGATGCTGTGAACTTGGATCCCTCCCCCACGTGATGGCAGACATCTGCAGTGCAAGTTCTTGGGGCCAAGAGAACTTTCTGCCCCTTTCCCCAAAGTCAGACAGCCGCGGCTTCTCCCCTTTCTCAGAAGCAGGGACGGTTGCCATTCCCTTAACACTTAAGTGTTGGGTTTTATGAGGGATGAGGATCTGGGAAGTCACTGGGGTTTCATGCCTGTGCGCCCAGGGGCGGGGGGACTCATTCACTCCATTCTCTGCCCTGCCCGCAGCCCCCTGCACGACAGGCCCGTGGCACAGAGACACGAGTGAGGGTTGATGGCGTTGTGTCTGGGCTCCTGGGGACTCTAAATTGTCATGATAGCACGTATTCCACCTTTAATTATTCATTAAGTTCTAGCTGTTTCCTTTCCTCACTTTGGAGGAGGCTGTCTGTTCCCTATGGTTTGCCAAAGTTGCACCAGTCTATGACGTGTCCTTTCTGTCCTCAGAGGAGACTTTTCGCAGCTCAGTTCGGTGGGTGTCCTTGTGATTCTCGGTTCTCTGATCATCTCAAGAAAAGTTAGGGTTTTGCAGAGTATCTGGCTTTTCTCATTATTCGTGTTCTCCTGTAGCTTTCTCCAAGCCGACAAGGGAAAGTCGCCGCCGCCTCTTGTTTTAAAAAATCAGTTATGTTTCTGCATCAGGGTCTTATCTTTGGTGGGCTCAGCAGAGCCAGGAATAGAATGTATCCATAAATCTATGTTGTGTTCTAGGTATGTGAAATCATTAGGTTATCAAACAGTCGACACGCCTCTGGAGGCTGTTCTGTCAATGCATTGAATGAAAACATTACCCAGCCATGGAATCGACCACGTAGTAGGAGTTAAGGCTCCCCGAGCAGATTTCTAGCTCAACCAGGAGACGTTTCTCGTGTGTTTGGCTTTGGGTCATTGCTCAACACAGTTACCTTGTCCTTTCCACCAGGTGGTTGACCAGATTGATACCCTGACCTCCGACCTGCAGCTGGAGGATGAGATGACCGACAGCTCCAAAACGGACACCCTGAATAGTAGCTCCAGCGGCACAACGGCCTCCAGCATCGAGAAGATCAAAGTGCAGGCCCACGCACCCCTCATCAAGCCCCCAGCACACCCATCTGCTATCCTCACCGTCCTGAGAAAGCCAAACCCTCCGCCACCTCCCCCGCGGTTGACCCCTGTGAAGAGTGAAGAGCCCCCGAGAGGGGTGCCAACGGTCAATCCTGTGAAGACGAATGGTACCCTCCTGCGAAATGGAGGCTTTCCCGGGGCACCCAACAAAATTCCAAATGGAAACGTCTGCTGCATACCCGCTAGTACCTTGGACAAGGCTCCCGGACGGCCTCTGAAGCACAGACCTGAAAAAGACAGGTGCCTCCAGGCAGGGCCTCGGGAACGAGTTCGGTTTAATGAAAAAGTACAGTACCATGGCTATTGTCCCGACTGTGACACCCGGTATAACATAAAAAACAGGGAGGTCCATTTACACGGCGAACCTGTCCACCCACCGGAAAAGCTTCCTCACCCAGGCCCCCCCCTCCCTCCTCCACCCCACCTCCCTCCTTTTCCACTGGAAAACGGGGGGCTGGGAATAAGCCACAGTCACAGTTTCCCCCCTCTCAGACCTGCAACTGTGCCTCCTCCCACTGCACCAAAACCACAGAAGACAATCTTGAGGAAATCAACCACTACAACAGTGTGATGTATGCCATTTCCAAAACCTTTTTGTTTTTGTTGTTTTTTTTTTAATTTCTGTGCTATAAACATAAAATAATAAGTAATGAGCACTTTCTACTCAAGCAATAAAAGCCCAAATATATTAATCCTGCATTCAGCAAAGTGGCATAAAAACCACCTGGTAAGTATGCAGTATGTTGTTTATATCCCGGGTATGCGGTGTTTAAACACTTGCATTGTCGGAAACCACAGAACCATGAAAAAGCTGCGCTTATTGTTTCTTTCAACCGACCTATGATAAATGGTGACCTCTAGATTTCAAATGGTTTGATTTACTCTCAGAGATGGGATTAGTTTCATTTATTCACGCCTGACTCATCTATGCATTAATAACATGTCATCCTCGTACCTTTGACCAGATGCTTTTTAGGAAGAAATTTTAATACCGAAGGACTATTTTATTATTTTTTCTAAAGATGTTTGTCACTAGTTTTACATTAAGAAATGCCAAGAACAATACCAAAAAGTTTTATTTTCTATACTATACAATTATGATTATACGTTCCACTATATCTGTAATGAAAGATTTTTGTCTGTGGAAATATCATATGTCAATAAACAACGGTACCTAATGGCAAAAGCACATGTTCCTCAGAGCGAAAACGAAGCAGTGGTTCATTGAATCCCGTGTTGATATTCATCAAAATGGGTGGCTACTCTGAAAGAGTTTGGAAAAGGTTATAGTGAGGCTAGGGCAGCATTTTCTAAATTAAATATCATTATCAGGTCATAAGTAGTACTTACACATTTTCATATTATGTCTTGTGGTACCCCCAAGACCGCATATTGAAGGTCTCATTGACCCAATACATGGCCAAGCCCTTTAGATCCTCCTCACACACAGCATCCCTCCCGGACACACCATAAACCAGGACATTGCAGCAGTGGGATGATTTGCCTCCTTCATCAGCAAGTTCTCTGCCTCCCCAAGGGAATCCCTATTTATAAGAGAATCACAGCGGAAAATAAAGATGTTTCTGGAATAGGATGTTTTTAGTATCAGCCTTAATGCTCTTTTCCCTCAGAATTGAACTATACCAGGGGTCTTTGTTATTTTATAGAAGGAAGAGAAGAAATCCTTTCCTCCTGACATCTTCTCTTAAGGCTAACTTGCCAGCTTATGTCACTTACCCACCCATGGATCAAGTTCACTTCCCAACTACTGTGATTTGGACTGATTGGATATTTTGCTCTGGAACTAGAAATGAGTTCATCTGTCCTAGAATCATGATGACAGGTGCATACCTGAACAAAAGTTGTCCATTAGGTGGCAAGAGGAGAGGGAATTATCTTTGGAGAAAATTGGTTTATTGTGCAGCTTAATAAAAAAATACTATATTCTTTTGGGCTAATTGGCTTTTGATCTCAAAACTTTCATTTTTGTTGCTGCAGGGAGGTAGTGCTATTTCTTTGTTGCCTTTTTCAAGCCATATGATGGTAATCTGGAATACTGTTTTTCAACAACTTCCTATTAAAAGATGATAACATACCTTAGGCAGAATGACAGAAAGAAAATAGGCGTGACTTTTTGAAAGAACAATTAAATGAGTGAAAAAATAGAGGATGTCATGTTACAAATTTACTCAGCATGATTTTCGTTCCTGTGTGTGTTGGCCACGAAGATAACGCAAGCACAGTAAATCCCTTTTTTCCCCCACAGAGTTACAGAACGTAACACCAGTAATAAAGAAAAGCCATAATCTAAAATATATTAATCATGTGATAAGTATGGTTAATAAATCTGACCCAAATAAACACAGAATTGACTTCCCAAATACCAAACTGATATATTCTTAACTTTTTCATGCCTTCATTTAGACTTGATATAAATAAACCCAAGCTTTCATCATTCTCTAGATTTTAATAATTACTTTCTTTCAAATGTGCAGCCAGTGTTAGACCATATGGTATTATAAACAGTCTTTGAAGACACGCAGCTTTCTCCCTTCAGCTCATCCTCCTTTTGCAGCCAGTTACCGTGACCTAATAATTAGCTTTTCATTTGAAATTTTGACCCCTGTCAATGTCTGGGAGCCATTCTGGATCTCAAGTTAAGAGCTTCCTGGCAACCACAGATCATTCACAGAGCAGATAACTGCAATGAAGTGGATTGAATAAGCTAATTCAAGCTGATGGAAGAAAGACACTGAGCCAGGTGCTTAGCCACAACCTGTGAGGCTCAAACTCATCTCTCTTTCTCGAAGTAGAGACAAAGGTACCCCATGAACAACCATCTTTTTAAGTGTGATTGTTGACATTGCCAAAATGGCAATACCATTTCTCATTCAACACATTTACAAGTAACTTTTGGCCTAGAAGACCAAGTTAAAGCCCAGCCTAAAAGAGTTAAGAGGTATTGAACTTTTCTTATTACAGTTTATTAAATCAGGATTAAATGTTAGATTATATCAGTGTTGGGACTTTCTTTTGAGTACATTTATTTCTTACGTTATTTCATTTTTTTCTTCCATTAAGGTTTGGAGTATATTGGGCCAATAGGGTTTGTTTTGTTTTGTTTTGTTTTGTTTTTCCCCAATGGATCACTTTGAAACATTCACCAGAACTTATGTCTTTAAATATACATAAACTTGTAAAACAGGGAAAGCAACTAACACATCATAATAAACTTAAAACTAAAGTGTCGTAAGTGGCCTTGCCATTTCTGTCATCAGCCAACATGGCTTTCAAAATTTAAATTCTCTAGTGTAGCCTCTGCACATCATCCATTAAGTCATCATAAAATGTGGCAAATAGTTGCTCTTCGCGAAGATCCCAAAGCAGAACTGCTTTCTGCAAACCCTTCAGGGCAGTTCTTTTTCCCAGTGTGCATTTGAAGACTTGTATTCCCACACAGAATATGTACCCCTGAGTTAGCCTCCATCCTGTCTGGAAGGTGATGTTCCTACAAAATGTCCAAGGGTAATGCTGCTTATGGCAACATTCATTCAGAGTGAAAGGTAGAACATGGATTTTTTTTTTAAAGTAGCATCTATTAATTAAATTGGAAAAGGAAAGGGTTTCACTTGCTAGTTTAAACAATAATGATCTCATTTGGGGGATGGGAGGTTATTGTATCCTCATCTGATGAAAGGCGAAAAGAAAATAAAAATTGACCAAAGTTCTCTTCCATCCCCCAGTAGTTATGGCAGTTATAGAAGAAGATAAAACTACATTTTTTTAGGTCACGCTTAAACTAAATTTAAAATATCTGCTCAAAAATACAGAGCATGTAAGAAGAGAAATTTCCCACTCTTCCAATTTGTTATTATTATATTCATACCTTCCTTCATTAGCTTAACATTATTCTAGAAAAAATATTAGTTGTATTAACTGAAGTGGTTTAATTAACCTAAAAATTTTTGTGTTTGAATTATGCCTGCATCTAATTATTTAATGAATAAAGGAATAGGGCGCTGTATTATATGACTTTCTTTGGGCAGATCAGTAGTTGCTTTTAGCATTACCAAGAGCGGCAGCTACACACTGTCTCTGAAACTCTGCAAGACCTTTTATCTACAGATTCTAATTGTATAGTTCTTTTTGGATGCTCCATGAAGAAACGCCTGAGTAGCTTCACGTGTTGCACTGGGAGTGATACAATCAAGTCTTTGAATCACTGTCTTGACTGAATTTTTTCCATGGAATATATGCAATAATGCAGTGTCGAGTCTTCTAATTGTCCCAATTCAGTTTCTTTCTCCTGATTCGCTGTTGGTAGCACATTTTGCTCTAATGTACACTCAAATTTGTGGAAGAAGATTGCAGTGTAATGTACTTTGGTACGTACTGAGGACTTCTAAGTGAGGAAATGATTTATGAGCAATAAAGTTGCGTTAAAAACCCGCATCACATAATTAGATAAAATGCACAGAATCTGACAATTACTAGACACTATCACCAAATCACATGACGTCTTCCGAGTCAATCTGTATTTAAATGTTTAGGCTAAACATTTGGGAGTTTTAGAATTGTTCATGTTGCCTGATTCTGAAATAATGGCAGATGTGATACCCATTAGGGCACACGGTGTTGAACATAAAACTGCAGTTAGCCACGTCATCCTGGAGCAGCAATTATGTAGGATGTCATTTCCTGTGAAACCCTTGGATCTATCATTCTGGTCTTTTGGGGAAAAACTAAAGTGGAACATAAGGAAGCTCTGCAAATAACCCTCTCTGTAAAATGTAGTTAAATCAACATGGGGTATAGACTTGTGTAAGGACCACGGGAAAACAGGAAATACTGCTTATCATTTTGACTTCTAGATTGATCAAAGAGAGGTAAGCTACTAGTCCTGTTCTCTGAAACTGCATACATTAGAGTTTCTCTAAGTTCTCCTACGAATGTATAAAACAGATGACATTACCCTGATCTACAAGTGAAGGGATCCAGGACCTCAGTTTCAGTATTTTGCCAAAATCAACCCCTTCGTAAGTGACTGAGCTGGCTTTTCATGCCAGTTTGACTCCCCATAATTTTCCCCCATAACATCACTATTTAATTATGTTCTTCATAGCCCTGAACTTTGCAAATCTTTCTTTTATCCTGAGTAGTTATTTTGACGCTTGAAAGGGGTTACCTAATCTTATTTTGACATTCTTAATATGTTTGATCTTTGCAGAATATAAAAGGGATTTCAGGCAATTTAGGAACCATCTAAAATGAATGAGCTGCTGAATAATGCCAGCCTCATTTTTTTGTGGATTATATCAGCAGCTTCACCTTTCAGGTTTTTTTTCTGTAAGTTCAGAGGCTGTCTATTATTTGGGTTTCTTTGCCTAAGAGGTTCTGATTTCATAGTACTAATGCCATTTGACCCTGAATGTGTCACTTTCATTACGGGTATTTCATTTGTGAATTTCATCTATTTAATACTGACCCCTAAGCTAAAAATAGCAATTGATGCCTTCTGTGGGAACCACTAGAGGACCAGTGCATTAGAGCTCTCTGTAATAAAAGACTTTCGATCCTTTTGTTACTAGACTATAGATACGCTTTTCCACTGTTTGATAACGTAGTTGTCAATTCTTCTAACCACCAAAGGGAATTTTGGACCAGCTAAATAAAACAACCATAGGCCCTGGGGTGGTTTAGGGTTGATATTGACAAGATATGTGATATCTAACCCTTGTCAAGGACTTACTTTATGCCAAACATTCTTCTATGTGTTTTATATGTATTATTTTCCCCTCATTAACACCATTTTTCCCTCGTAGCAACCCAGTATCTTAGACACTGTTATTACCTACATTTTGCAAATGAAACTAATAGGGCACCAGAGTGGGGCTGCCCAAGATGGTAGAGTCAAGAAGTGGCCAAGCCAGAATTGTAAGGTAGGCACTTAGCACCCATGGCCCAATTCTTCACCACCTTTCAGAACTGCCTGGAGCATAGCCCCTGCATTGTGCATGGGTCACCTGTGCTGCTGAAGGTCACCATGTCACTGGAACTAGCCTGAAGCTGTCAAAAGGTAGACCATGAGAAAGAAAAAGTGCATTTCTGTGTAAGTCAAGATAGTCTAGGCCATGCTGTGGGAGCAAACAAATTCAGTATCTCAGAGGGACCTGAGTGATTTCTTGTTCACTCTAAGTTCATCCTGAGTCTGGGAGACTCCCCAGGCAGTCCTTCAGCAATACGGGATGCACTGGTGGTGTAGAACCACCATCTGGTCAGCAGGACGCGGCTACTAGGGAGTCTTAGCTGTGTGTTTACCTCAGCCCCTGTACACGTCATTGGCCAAGTCCCCATATGCCCGAGAAAGGGAAAGAGATCTGCATATCCGTGGGTACAAGTCGTGCCTATCACCATTTCTAAGGGGTAATTTTTTGGTGTGTGTATAATTTGAATATATTATAGATTATTATAGACACCACCTTTCCTTTCCTTTTCATATTACTTGATGTTCATTTAATCTCAACATAAATCAGGATGACATCTGATTTTAAACAAAGATGGAGAGAAAAGAAGTGAACTTTACAACAGCCCTGCTAAAAACTTAGTGGAGGGAATTGGCAACATTTACTATGAGAGAGAAGTTCTATTGCATCCTTCAGCTACCATATTTGCACTCTATCTGAGGATACTCACTAACTTACATTTTGTAGTTGAGCATTTTAGATCACATACTGAATTTTTAGTAGTCAAATTTCCAAAGATCTTTTTTATTAAATTAGGTTGCTATATGAATAATTATCCTTGTAAGAATAGATAAACCTAATTTGAAGACACTTAGTCATCCAGAATAGTCCAAAGAAATATGAAACTCTACTACAGAAATTTAGGTCATTGATGATATAAATTATGACGTGTATTTGTAATATTCATTTAGGCCACAGTGTATTAGGATAAAAATGTAAACTTGAAAGTAGAAGGTCTGGATTTGAGTCTCAGTTTTCCCAATTCCCAAGTGGTCCAGGTCAAATTGCAAAACCAGATCTGAGGCTTGCTTTCAAATGAAGATAATGGTGCCCCTCTTTTCTACCTCAGAGGGCTCTTGAATCATTATCCCCCTCCCTTTGTATATTCTGGGCTCACCCAATCCTGTTTTTACTTGTCAGGGGCAAGGACAGTAATATCAACAGAAGGATGCTGCCATTTTTGCACAAACCCCAAATGAACTTCTAAGACATCAGGACCATACGCTTAAGCTCTTTTGTAGGCAGCGAGGCTGAAAGGTAAAATAGACAGACCCCCACACACAGGCGACTTCAGGATGCAACAAGCTACTGGATAGGCACAATCACCAAACTATTCCACCTCATTCTTTGCATATGTCATTTATTTGTCCCAATTCCAACTGCTTCTTAATTCATGTCTCTCTTGAGGTCCCCAAAATAGAAATGATGTGCATTTCCCTTGCCTTCTTTTGTCTATTCCTTCACATGGTCTTAGATCTCTACTTATTACCCACATTGCCCCTTTCACACATTTTATTTCTGCTAGAGTCACATAGACACGCTTGACCATCCCCCACTACTTCCCAATTCCCTAATATCTTTCTCTGTTTCTGCTCTAAAGGGTCCTACCTTCCAACATATTTTCATAAGGCCCTAATAATTTAAAGAATATGAAAGTACTTTATGAACAGTAAAACCTCAAACAAATGCCTGTCATTGTTATCGTTTTGTGATACTTTTTATCAAATTCCTCTGCTCCTTGTTAATCAGGTAGATTGATTTGTATTTGCCTAAATTCATGCTAATGATATTTTATTCACATCATTTATAAAGTAATTATTTTACTTACATGTTTTTATGCTTATTATGATCAAGGAAACTAATGATTTTCTTAGAACCTTGCCAGTTCATATGTAGAAGTCTCATTTTTGATTTATTAAATTTTATGAATTAGCAAGTCAGAAAATGAACATTATGGAAATCCTAGGTGACTATGACAGAAAGCACAGTTTATTAAACTGTTTTGACAAATGTAGCTTAGTTTTAATTTTTTATGATAATATTTAATAGCACATGAGTAAATTCATTTAGAATATAATTTGTCAAACTAATTCAAGTCTAATACCATTAGGCCTTTGTAAATCTTCTAAACATGTTTGTTTGACTAGGATATTAAATCATTAAAAATGGTACAGTTGTGATTAAAAACATCATTTATCAATGATATTATTAAAATCTGACAAAGCATTAATTTTGTTTTGTTTTAAACGAAGCCTGATGTATTTGAGTACATGTTTCAGTGAGGTACCATTCAGAAGGACTAAGAACTAAAGTTTTTGATCATAGCAATTAATGGATTAAGTATAAATAAATAAATAAATATTGCGAATAAAAGTCCAAAATTATCATCTGGAACTTTTCCTACCAATTTAAACTCTTCAGGACAAAAATGAGATTTTTGTATTTACTTCCTTTTTAAAACTTCATAGTTGTAACCAAATGATGACTGTATTTCACTTTATATTTGAAATACACTACCGACATTCTGTTTTTTTATTTTTTTCAATTTATTTATTTGAGCCAAAGTTGGTTTACCTTTTTCCTCTCAAGTTGTTTTTTTTATTTTAATTTTTTTAATTTAAACTCAATTAATTAACATAATGTATTATTAGTTGCAGAGGTAGGGATCAGTGATTTATCAGTTTTATATAATACCCAGTGCCCATTACATCATGTACCCTCCTTAGTGTCCATCACTCAGTTACCCCATCCCTGCACCCCCCACCTCCAGCAACACTCAGTTTCTTTCCATGATTAAGAGTCTCTTGGGGTTTGTCTCTCTCTCTGATTTCATCTTGTTTTATTTTTTCCTCTCTTCCCCTATGCTCCTCTGTTTTGTTTCTTAAATTCCACATATGAGTGAGATCATAGGGTAATTGTCTTTCTCTGATTGACTAATTTTGCTTAGCATAATACCCTCTAGTTCCATCCACATCATAGCAAATGGCAAGATCTCATTCCTTTTGATGGCTGCATAATATTCCATTGTGTATATATACCACATCTTCTTTATCCATTCATCTGCCGATGGACATCTAGGCTCTTTCCACAGTTTGGCTATTGTAGACATTGCTGCTATAAACATTGGGGTGCAGGTGCCCCTTCGGATCACTACATTTGTATCTTTGGGGTAAATCCCTAGTAAGGCAATTGCTGGGTCATAGGGTAACTCTATTTTCAACTTTTTGAGGCACCTCCATACTGTTTTCCAGAGTGGCTGCACCAGCTTGCATTCCCACCAGCAGTGTAAGGGGTTCTCCTTTCTCTGCATCCTCACCAACATCTGTCATTTGCTGACTTGTTAATTTTAGCCATTCTGACGGGTGTGAGGTGGTATTTCATTGTGGTTTTGATTTGTATTTCCCCGATGCCGAGTGATGTTGAACATTTTTTATGTGTCTGTTGGCTATTTGTATGTCTTCTTTGGAGAAATGTCTGTTCATGTCTTCTGCCCGTTTCTTGACTAGATTATTTGTTCTTTCGGTGTTGAATTTGATGAGTTCTTTATAGATTTGGCATTTTTTTTAAATAGATTACTGAGAGGAGTTAATTATCATTACAGAGAATTAATATTAAAAAGAAATCTTCCATATCCCTTCCCAATAAATCTGAGCATCAAAGCTCCAATTTTCAGCTGTATTTAACTTCTGCCTCTCCTTTGTTCCTTTTATCCAAGTAATTTGGATTTTTTGCCAACTGTCCTTTTTTTCCTTTCCTTTTTTTTTTTTTTTTAATTTATTCCCAGTGACACTCTATTCAGAGAGGCTTTTAGCCTCTCAATTTCAATGTTTCATTTGCTGCCTTCCCGGTCACTTGACCTTTCGCCTGAACGTCCACTATTCTGTAGATATCCAACGGAGAGATTTTTTTCTTTCATCATTTCATCTCAGCTGAGAAATTTCGAAAGCTCAGGACAATCTGCTATTTAAAATTCTTAAGTGGGCCTGGCAGTTCTAGCAAAAACCCTTCCAAGGACTTTTACAACCTCCCAATCCAGGGAGCCCAACACTGGTAAGATTGCTCCAGCCAAGTGGTCTCCAGGACTGGCCCCCTGACATGAATTACTCATTTCCTATTGCCACACCTTCTCTTGGCCATGTGCCCCGAGCCTGAAATAATTGCTCCTTTCTGTTGTGGTTTTGTAAATCTTGCTCCATAGATTCCCACCATTTAGCTGAATCGTTACCTCATCAATCAGCCAATCCATTCATCAAATAAAAAATTTAAAAATTTTAACAACCCCACAATGGTAAAATGGGTACAATACAGGTAAAACTTCAAAAAGGAAAACATAAAGATATATATGGAAAAAATAGGAATTAAATTAGTACTTAACTAGTAAATAAATATAAAGAGTATGTCTTCTCTTAAATTAACAAAGTTATGTAAAGGCTGTTATGATATCTGCTTTCCCTGGTTAAAAAAAATAACATACAGTATCAAAGTAGAAGAAACTTACAGTGCCATCACTTAGTAGGTTAGGAAATTGACCTCCCAGTAGGACAAATAAACTCATGTAAATTCATGTACAGAAATGTAAGTTTCTTCACTTGATATAAAATGTATTCCTTTTTTTAAGATTTTATTTATTTATTTATTTATTTATTTATTTATTTATTTATTTAGACAGCGTGCATGAGAGCACATGAGTGAGCACAAGCGGGGTGGGGGGGGGAGCAAGGAGGAGGGGCTGAGGGGGAGGAAGAGGGACAAGTAGACTTTGTGCTAAGCACAGAGCTGGAAGCTGGCTTGATCTCACAGCCCTGAGATCGTGACCTGAGCCAAAATCAAAGTGAGATGCTCAACCAACTGAGCCACGCAGGCACCCCAGAAATTTATTCCCATTAACTTAAAACAAGCACTTTCCAGTAGAAGACAGATGGCTATATATTGGTGTGTGAGAATCAAGTCTTGAGAGAGGAGAAGAACAAGTAAGAAATTGTGAGCTAATAATAAAAAGTACTGTCACATATGCAGAAAGTGCTAGGCTAAAGGAAGAAGGAAGGGAAGTGAAAAGGAAATTGAAGAGCAATTAAAATCTTGTACTTCAATGAATACAGGAATACAAGGGAGAAAATGAAGGTTACGCACTTAATATATGAAGATTTGTCCTTTTTATCATTTCAACAAAGATTCTATAACATACCAATCATATATTTCATGTTTCGATTTTTTTAACTTGAAGGTACACTCTACTTTGACTAACAGCATGAGAAAAAGCCACTTTTTCCTCCCAAGATGTATATAGCAGAGAAGAGGGATTGTGGAGAGACAATTCTACCTGTAAATGTTCCCGAAAGAATGAGGCTTTCAGTTGGGCTTATATTTAGTCTTTCAATTGCATGCAATTAAGATTCACCTTGCCCTTAGCTCTATCTAAGTCATTAGGATGATATAATGGGGACAGGAATGAAAGCTTCCTGCTGGCAAGGACCGCAGTGCCAGATTCAAAAACAAAAGAGGTAAATAACAATTTGCAACTGGAATTGTGCCCAAGACATTCTTAAACCACCCTAAATCTGCTTCCACTTACTGGAATCAATATACAAAGTTACATGACTTTTATTCCCATTAAGAAAATTCGTATTGTTTTTTCATGGTTTTGTCCAGTATTCTCTTCTTCTTCTTTCTAAGGATTTCCTTATTCATTAGAGAAAGAGAGAGAAAGGGGGAGAGAGAGAGAGAGAGAGAGAGAGAGAGCAGGAGTGGGGGGGGGGGGGCAGAGGGGGAGAATCTCAAGCAGACTCTCTGCTGAGCGCGGAGCCGGAAATAGGGCTCCATTTCACGACCCTGAGATCATGACCTGAGCCAAAACCAAGAGTCTGGCGCTCCACCAACTGAGCCACCCAGGCACCCCAGTTTTGTCCAGTATTTACATCAAATGTGTTTCCCAAGACTAGCTAACATAAACCTCAGGTTTTATTTCTGGGAGAGTTAGCTATCATGTGAACCAGGAGTAGGCAACATTCTTTCTCCAGCGCTTGATAAAATTGCTTTGATGAAGATACAGCAGCCTTCTCAATATGTATCTGTGGACTGAATTCATAGATCAAACAATAAAGTTTAAAGTGTTGTATCGATTACTTCCTATTCTCATAGCTTTTTCTGTTGCTCTTATTAAAAGCATTGTTCCTTACAGTGTTTGGGCAGATTGGAGAGAGATCTGAAAAGTCTATTTTTATATCCTTGGTTCAGTTGTGTGAGTTTCCTCATTGATAGTTTTAAATTGTGACATTTACTTAACTTGCAGTTATAAAGGTTAGTTGTAATAAATTTCCTAATCCATAAAATGAGGGAAGATACTCTGTAGTTCTTGTAACCTATGGGCTGATATAAAAAGCTGCTGATTACTTTATATACACTCATCTTTTGGAGAACAGGGCAATGGGGTTGGATTTGGCAGTATATACTACCTCAAGATATCTTAGAAACTTTTCTTTCCTTTTTTTCCCAGTATTATGTATTCCCTCAGAGTTTTTTTTTTTAATTATATTGTTATGGTTAGCATGTTATTTTAACAATAGTTTATATATGGCTCTTTGCTGTACTAGGATGTGAGCCTCTCTAGGACTTGGACCATAATCTATCTTTTTTCTTTCTTTCTTTCTTTCTTTCATTCTTTCTTTCTTATTTTTTCTTTTCCTTTCTTTCCTTTTTCCTTCCTTCATTTCTTTCTCTTTTTTAAATAAAAAAATTTTTATTATTTATTATTATTATTATTTTACGTTTTGACCCTTTCACCCTTTTCTCCTCAGCCCCGGTCTCTAGCAACCACAAATCTGTTCTCTGTATCTATGAGCTTGGGTGTTTTTGTTTGTTTTTTAAGATTCCACATATACTACCTCAAGGTGTCCTCGAACTTTTCTACAATGAATTAGATACTGACAATGCATCAAAGTTTAAGCAAACACAGAAATTTTTTTCCTGTCAAAATTGAAACACAGAAGTAATATAGGAACACGGGCTCTAGCAGTGCTTTCTGAACTTCCTAGGAAAAAAGTTTCTTAAGGAAGAGAAGAAGCAAAACCCAAGGGAGGTGGTGGAGAAGGTTAAGAGACACTGTAGATTCTGGGGGATTCTGGGGAAGATAATGCTGTGAGAAATTTTCACCTGATCTTGGATCTTGGAAATGGATAGTCATGGGAGTAAGGTTTCTATGAATATGGGAAATGAACTTCATTGGCTTGAGGTTCTTTGTTTTTTGTTTTTTTGTTTGTTTTGTTTTTTTTTCCTCTCTCTCCTTTTTTGGCCTAGGGACGTGTTGCAAATTTGAAAGAGTACAGGGGTCCTATAAAAGAGTGGTACAAACTGCACCAAAGAGAACCTGGTTTTATTTTCCAGATGGAGAGATGAAGAAATCTGAGAATAGATGTTCCAAAAACTCAGCATTTCATGGTATAGAAACTAGAGCACCACTGTGCTGAGGAATATTTTAGAACTCAGGATAGTCCCTTGCTTGGTGCTGATGAAACATCGCAATCACCTGGGAAGGTTTACACACTGAGGCCCATCCTGGACCAATGAAATCAGAATCGCCCCATGGGGGGCCCAAACATCAGATTTTAAAGTTACTCAGGTGATTCTGGGATGTCCACATGCTTAAAAACCTCTGGATCATAGTAAACAAAAAATGGTACCAAAAATGCTCCATCTGGTTTCATTATTTCATCCTAATTGCACTAGTATGAAATCGGTACTTACAGAGTCTATTTACACCTTTCTTTTTCATATGAGCAAGAGACAGGGAGATATTTAGAAATCTACATTTTAGAGAGCTTAAGTGGAGCATTAAAATCTTGTTTCGGTTAATGCAGCTTTAAAAAAAGGTAATGAGTTCCTGAGCTAGAGATCCCTTTAAGGTAAATTTAAAGTGGGGAATATGTGTGTTTCATCTATTAGCTTACCTCTCAAAGTTTCTGTGATTCCCTGGGTCAATGTCTATTTCAAGAAGTGAAAAGTAAAATTTTATACTAAATTGCGACAAAACCCAAAAGTTGAATTGTGTGCATTTTAAGAGTATTGCTTAAGTGTTAGTAATGTGCTTAGGTATCAGTAATTCTAAACTGTTTACAAATATAAAATATTACTCTAATTTTAGGACATTAATGTATTATCAGGGAGCTGTTATTCAGATTGTTGATGGTATCTTTAAGCTGAAGTATCAAATATAATATCCTGACATTGTCAGAAATCTTATATTCTTATGACCTCCCTCAATTTCTACTTCTCTACCACTATTATCAATTGTAATACATTATTTCAATACTTTCCACATGTGCTTTAAACAAACGTCAAGTGTCTATTTCATTTTTATGGGATGGAAGGAGGAGTCAATCCTCAATGTTTAGAAAACATTCTTCATAACTTCTTTGAAAATTATATATTCTATTATGTTTATCTTCTAGAATCAGCTTCTGTTTTCCAGACTAGCTTGAACAAACTTGAAATTTTTGTTTATTCCTTTTTTGTGCTCTTCGGCTAAGGAAGTAAATGTCAATTTCTTTTTTTTTTAATATTCGGGACCTAAGTAAGAACATATCATTAAAAGTATTCAAAATCTATGCTAAATATTAAAGATATCGGAGCGCCTGTGTTGTTCAGTCGGTTAGGCGCTCAGGTCATGATCTCAGGGTTGTGGGATCCAGCCCTATGTGGGGCTCCGCACTCAGTAGGGTGTCTGCTTGAAATTCTCTCCCTCTCCCTCTGCCCCTCCCCTTCCACTTATTCACTCTCTCTCTCTCAAATAAACAGATCTTTTAAAAAAATGATAAATAAGATATCAACTATAAATAATTCACAATGCTCTTTCCTGCTCTTGTGATAATTAATTACTCTTAGAAATAAATATTGCCAGTTAATAGATTTGAACTGGAGCCTGTGATAGGATGATGTAGATAGAAAACAGTAGCAAAACATCTCATCTAAAAAAAGTCATCATATATCCCAACAGAGAAGATCTTCGTATGTCCGTGATTGCTTATTACATAACAGAAGAGTCATCTTTGAGAAAGTATTTTCATTTAAAAATTCACATTGTATCTTTCAGCATTCCCCTTTAACAGTCATGTAGTGAAGTCCAGAGAAATGTGATTAATTACAGTGAGTATAAAAAATGGCTCTAAAAAGTCTTAGGGGTGATCCCAGTGAAGAATCAAAGGAGAGGAGACCATTTTCATATTTATGAAAATCGAACTGAAAGGGACTTGTATTTTATTCTTTCCTAACTCAGCAACTTGGAAGAAGGATTTCTTTGGTTTAACTCTGGAGCACATTTAAAGTAAAATGTACTTTGAGAATTTACATTTGATACCGCTGAGCATGTCATCCACATCCTTTTTTTTTTTAATTTTACTTTATTATGTTATGTTAGTCACCGTATATTACATCATTAGTTTTTGATGTGGTGTTCCATGATTCATTGTTTGCATATAATACCCAGTGCTCCAAAGCCTTCTGATGTGATGACACTGCAGTGTTCTTGCTTCATGATTTTATCAGTTCCTAAAGACAAAACTTGCAGTCTGGCTTTGGGAACCGATCTGCCCTTTCTACTGCGGTGTGGATGGCACTGTGTTGAGGCTGGAGACCTTTCCAGTCCTCTGACCAGTACGCACCTGTCAAGGCCCCATCATTGTTTATTGGTGTTAATGTGTGGGCCATTCAAGCCCACTGAGCAAATGCTAGAAATAGAACTTGCTGTTAGATTCCTTGAGTCTATTCTTCCATTTAAAAAAACCATACACACACACGAGGGATTTTTTTTTAAGTTTTTTACACTATCATAACACTATACTGATCTTTGAAAAGAGGCATTTGGGATTTTCAGGGACCTCTGGTCAGAGATTTGTATGTTTTGAAAGAGAGGGAGAGAGAGAAGGTAACGTCTATTAAGTAACCACATTGGGTATCTTACATACACTGTATTATTTCATCTTTATAACAATTCTTGTCAAAGAAAAATTGCACCGGATAGGTTCAACAGGCAGAGATGACTTTGTTCAAGACAAGTGCAGTAGGGGTCAAGACTCTAGCAATGAAGGAAAAGACTGAACTCTCCCCAGCTGAAAAGGCAGATGAGTATTCAGCGCTGTGGTGAGCCGGAGTGGGGGACCTTCCCTGGGGAGGATGGTCAATGTGATTAGACCGTCTGTTTTGGCTGTTTGGTGCTTGAAATTAGGCTCCCTACCCCCCCACCTCCGAAGATGCAAAGATAGGGGCACAGGTAGTGTCATTCTTGATCATGGTTCCGGAGGATGGCTCTAGATTGAGAAAGACGTGCCTGAGTGGTGAGCCTGGCAGGAGGCCGAAAGAAGATTCCCATCTCAAAGCGCAGAGAATGAGTTTATAACTGAAAGTTGTCTAAAGTAAATGCTCTCCAAAGAGGGAGGTTGGAGCCCGGTAGTCAGGAAGAAACCCGTCAAAAGTTTAGTCATGCTGAGCGGAAGTTATGGCCATCTTGATCATCTTTAAGGTAAATGTTTATTCCTCTTGTTACTAGGACACTGGGGCTTGAGGGCTTGTTCATTGGCCCTAGGTCTCCCAGGTGTTAAGTGTGAAGAGTTGTGACTCAACCCTAATTCTCATCTCCTCCAAAACCTGTGTATTTCCCAGTACATAGTACAGCCTTGTCAGAATGCCAGGCAAGAGAACACTGGGCACGTAGGAATTTTCCAAGAGTGCGTTCTTAAATAATTGCCTAAAGCTCTCCAGCTCCTATAGGGAAATGATCTCTGAAGAGGTTTGTGTTCATCTGAAACTATTGCATGCCACATGTTCTATAGGTTTCACCGGTCTGCCTATCTTATGGGCTTAAAAGCAGCTGCAACTTTAAGGCAAGAGCCTCCTTCCTATGCCTGTTTATTTTTCTGCATTTCTAATAAAGGCTTCTTAGGGGCCGCAAATAATTCTCTTAGGATTTTTGTGAAAGAGCTCAAGGAAATTTCTAGTTTTGCCTCTTACATTGAAAACCATGGGTAATACTTAGGAGTAGGCACCATTTTTGATAAGGGGGAAAAAGAGAAGAAAGAAAATTAAAGAAAAAAACTGTTAATAAAGGGAGTTGTTGTCACTCAAATCTTGAGAAAAACAAGGTAAGAAACAGTTTTCAGGGGCTCCCAAGGGTAAGGGGCCATTCTGTGGCATTTCCCAATGAGGCTTGGAGGCCCAGAAATCAACACTAGGTTCTGATTCTCATGGCGGGTTATAAACCGATGGCCCAGGGAGACTCGCATCTTCTTCCCAATTGGCTACTCATGGGTTTTTAGCCTCTAAGAATGGAAGAAAACACTGAAGTTTCTCTGCACAGGATCAGCATCCTTGAAAATATTGAACGTTTTCACTTTAATAATTTTAGTCTTGATTTATAATTTATCCAGTGATAAATTGGCCGATCCAATGACAGCCATCTATTTTGTCAGGGTTTTTGGTGACAGTGGAAGACACTTCTTTTCCCCTCAGTGAAATCTCTTTTTGAATTAACTGCCAGAGTCATACCTTCACCTTTCCCGGTCATGAATGTACCGTAAGAAAAGGTGTTCGTTCTTCCTTGATTTTAATCTTCGAATAGATGAAAGACAAAAATACTCCTCCCCTCCTTTTTTTGGACAATAAGTGCATCAAAAGCTTAGAAAATTCCAATCAAGTGCTCTAATCATGGCTATCATTTATTTCACCTTTTCTGTAGACTAGTGATAACTTGCTTTTCTTCTATGAAAAAGGGTCATTTTCTTTTACAATAGTACTAATGAACTCCTGGTTGGATTTTAATTACCAGGAGATGATTTTCTTAGGATCCTTGGAGTGACAGTATCTTAAAAACATCTTTACTTGAATATGCCAGTGTTCTGGTAACCCTCAGGAGAAGATAAAAATGCTATTATTTCAAAAAATGCTATTGTTGTTGAGCAGATAAAATGGAAAGTTAAAGGAGACACTTGTAATTTTATGAGGTACAAGGAGCCATTTTCAAGGACTGTAAACCCCAAGAGGAAGATGACTGTGGGCTTGTATGAAGTATGTCTATTTCAAAAGAACAGCAGAATTAGAGGAAGTGAGCATGCACAGTTAGAGTTTTTTAAAAGTTTGGGGAAATAGAACACAGAATTAAAGAAGGTACAGGGGCATTATCAAACACATTTAGTTTAAATTATCCTGTAGTTGTAATGGTGTCCTCAGGCCATTCTTAACTGATCATTTGCAAATGATGTTAATATTTGCAGTGAGATTTTTCAGGGAAGAATCTGATCATTATTCCAAATATCTTCTGGATTTATTTTCAGTCTTTGGCATTCCTTTAAAAAATCCTCATAATTATATCTCATTATATATGACCATCTCTTTCTGGAAAAGGTTTTACAACAAAGAAACCACTTTTATTAACACAAAATATCGAAATGGAGCCCTTTGATCTTAGCTTGATATTTCAAAATGAGAGTAGCCTGCTTTAACCGACATTAGTTTTGATAGTGGTTTGTTTTCAAATTCACAGTGCTTTGCTACAAGTTGATATATTGAAGGGTTTGGGACTTATAAAATGTAAGTCCTTCTGGAAGCAAATAGAAATTTAGAAATATCACGGTTATCTTGAAATAAGGACACTGTTTCTCTTGCGATAGTAGAGTCTGAATTACAGGTTCTTCCGTAATGGTGTAAATAACAAGAGCTTCCCAATGAAGTTTTCCAGTGTGTGTTTTGGAAGGAAGATTTATAGTTTACCTTTCCTTGTATAGCTTTACACTTACTTGGGTACATACCTAGGTTTACTCCTCACTAGCCCACCTGCCTCCAAAATCCACATGGTTTTCCTCTGTCCTCACATCTTCATAATCACATAAACGTCGTAATCATGTGAAGTGCAAGAAACATCACCCACCTTCTCCCAGGTATGCCCAATCTCATTAAGAGAACAGGTATCTCCATAGGACTAGTGACTACTGTATTTTTCCACTGCTGCTGTAGCATGTACAAACTCAGTGGCTTAAAACACAAATGTATTATAATTCCTGTAGTCAGAAATCTGAAATGGGTTTCACTGGTCTAAAATCAAGAAATCAGCAAGGCTGTGTTCCTTTGTGGAGGCCCCAGAGGCAAATTCCTAGGCCTTTCCCAAGTTCTAGAGGTGGCCTACATTCCTTGGTTCATGACCCCTTCATCGTCAAAGCCAGCAATTGCTGGGTATGCCTCTCATGTGGTACGACATTGACCCTGGCTCTTCTGCCTCTCTTTTACACATTTAATGGAGTCACATGATTACCTTGGGCCCACCTGGATAATCCAGAATGATTTCCCATCTCAAGGGGGTTGATGAGCAATTCCTAGTTCATCTGCAATCTTAACCCCCCTTTTCCATGTAACCTAACATAGTCATAGATGCCTGCAAGCAGGATATGGATATTTTTGGAGGGCCATTATTCTGCCTACCACAATGACAATTATTTTACTTACTTGTTGACCCATTTTTGCTGTTTGCAGTGGATGGAACTGGAGGGTGTTATGCTGAGTGAAATAAGTCAATCAGAGAAAGACATGTATCGTATGACCTCACTGATATGAGGAATTCTTAATCTCAGGAAACAAACTGAAGGTTGCTGGAGTGGTGGGGGGTGGGAGGGAGGGGGTGGCTGGGTGATAGACATTGGGGAGGGTATGTGCTACGGTGAGCGCTGTGAATTGTGCAAGACTGTTGAATCACAGATCTGTACCTCTGAAACAAATAATGCAATATATGTTAAGAAAAAAAAAAGAAGATAGCAGGAGGGGAAGAATGAAGGGGGTAAATCGGAGGGGGAGACAAACCATGAGAGATGATGGACTCTGAAAAACAACCTGAGGGTTCTAGAGGGGAGGGGGGTGGGGGGGATGGGTTAGCCTGGTGATGGATATTAAAGAGGGCAGGTTCTGCGTGGAGCACTGGGTGTTATGCACAAACAATGAATCATGGAACACTACATCAAAAACTAATGATGTAATGTATGGTGATTAACACAACAATAAAAAAATTTATAGAAAAAAACCACAATGACAATTATTTTACTTACTTGTTGACCCATTTTTTGCTGTTTGCTCTCACTGGAATATTAACTCCGTGGAAACGGTAATCATGTCTGTCTCTTGCTAGTGCTCCAATACTGGTTGAGTGAAGACTGAATACATGCATAGAAAAAGAAAAAGTACCTAGTGTGCTGTTTGTTAGGGTTTAGGGTACACGATGAATACCGCTCCTCTAACCTTTGTTAGGAACCTTTGAGATACACACAAAGGTCCAATGTAAAGATATCAATAGGTTATCTTCATTACTGATCAAAGCTAGAGGGGAGGTTTGGGCCTATCGTCCTGTGGATTTATAACTTTGGGATTAAAAAGTCTCAGCTCCCAAGTCTGAAGCAGAGCGGGACAAAGGCCTGCTTCTGTTTAGGGTGCAGATTCTGTAGTGCTCAGGATCAAGTGCATGAGAATACCTGCTCTGAGCAGACATACCTGCAAAGAGGAGGGAGCTGAGCTGAGTGTGATCGTTCCCTCTTCCAAATTCACCTGCAGATCATTCAAGTTTCTTCTCTTAGGGAAAAATGAGGGACTGGCAGACCAAGGTCAGGGGTGTCACTCCATGGAGTCCCTCCCATGGCTTAAGTGAGAGAAAACGTGCTAAATTGTCAACCTTCATTCAACCACATGTGCTAGGGCTTTTTTCTTTTCTTTCTTTTTTTAAAATATTTTATTTATTTGAGAGAGAGCACAGAAAGAGAGTGAGAGGGAGAAGCAGACTCCCTGTTGAGCAGAGAGCCCAACACAGAGCTTGATCCCGGGATCCTGGCATCATGACCGGAGCTGAAGGCAGATGCCTAACTGACTGAGCCACCCAGGCTCCCCTTCCTTTCTCTTTTTTTCCCTTAATGATGAGCTTCTGACTCTATGGCAGTGCTCTGTGGATTAGTCCTGGTTGGTCTATATCCAGGGCTCCTGAAATATCTTCTTATTTTTTTAATATTTATTTGAGAGAGAGAGAGATAGAAAGAGCTCAAGGGAGAGGGAGAGAGAAATCCAAGCAGACTCCACACTGAGCTCGAAGCCTGACTTGGGGTTTGATCTCACGGTGCTGAGATCATGAGTTGAGCAGAAATCAAGAGCCAGACACCTAACCGACTGAGCCACTCAGGTGCCCCCTTAAAATGCATTCTTTAATCTCATTACATAAATGTACCTACAATCTATACATACTCCATACATTATAACTTGCCTTTCATGGGCTAGAGAAAGAATGTCCTGGCCCATCTAGATATGCTTTCAGATATACAGATTAATATAATTTGCGGGTTCATGTCCAGACCACAGCAATAAAGCAGATATCCCAATAAAGTGAGTCAAATGAGTTTTTTGGTTTCCCAGTGTATATAGAAGTTATGTTTACACTATACTACAGTCTCTGAAGTGTGCAATAGCATGATGTCTTAAAAAACAATGTACATACCTTAATTTAAAAATATTTTATTGCTAAAAATGCTAACCATCGTATGAGCTTTCAGTGAATCATCTTTTTGGCTGGTGGAGGGTCTTGCCTCCATGTAGATGGCTGCTGACCAACCAGGGTGGTGGTTGCTGAAGGCTGGGGTGCTTGAGGCAGTTTCTTAAAGTAACACAACAATGATGTTTGCCACATCGATTGAGTCTTCCTCTTGGGAACCATTTCTCTCTCACATGCAATGCTGTTTGATAACATTTTACCCACACGAGGACTTCTTTCAAGATTGGACTCAATCTCTCAGGCCCTGCCGTTGCTCTATCAACTAAGGGTATGTCATGTTCTAAATCCTGTGTTGTCATTCAACAGTCTTCATGCCATCTCCACTAGGAGTAGAGTCCATCTCAAGAAGCCACTTTCTCTTTTTTTATAACATAAATAAATATTAAATATAAAAAGACTCAGCATTAATTTCATGCTCTTTGTAGCTCTCCATTTAAAAAAATTATAAAATCAATATGGTATAATATAATAATATGATATAATAATGTAATATATTCCTGGAATCAGGATATGGACATCTTTGGGGAGACATTCTTCTGCATACCATAGTTACAACTATTTTACTTATTTGTTTCCTTGTTTTTATCTGTTTCCTCCAACCGCAGTATCAACTGAGTGATAATGTATAAGTGGGAAATGGAATTCAGAATCTTAAATCTTTGAATTTCTGAACTTAAAACCCATATAATTAAACCATTGATATTATGGATGAAAAATCAGAATCCAAAAGACATTCAGTGGTTTACTCACATTGCCACAGCCCCACAGTGGGTCAGAGCTAGACGCTGGGCTTTCTATTCAGTAGTTTTTTTCCTCTTAACTGTGTTGATATTGCATCCCCTTTCTTTCCCTCCTTCCCTCTTTCCTTCCTGCCTTCCTTTTCCTTCCTTCCCTTCTTCCTCCTTCCTTCCTTCCTTTTCCTTCCTTCCTTCCCTCCTTCCTCCTTCCTTCCTTCCTTTTCCTTCCCTCCTTCCCTCCTTCCTCCTTCCTTCCTTTTCCTTCCTTCCTTCTCTCCTTCCTCCTTCCTTCCTTCCCTCCTTCCTTCCCTCCTTCCTCCTTCCTTCCCTTCCTTCCCTTCCTTCCCTCCTTCCTTCCCTCCTTCCTCCTTCCTTTCTTCCTTTTTCTTCCTTCCTTCCCTCCTTCCTTCCCTTCTTCCTCCTTCCTTTCTTCCTTTTCCTTCCTTCCTTCCCTCCTTCCTTCCCTCCTTCCTCCTTCCTTTCTTCCTTCCCTCCTTCCTTCCCTCCTTCCTCCTTCCTTCCTTCCTTTTCCTTCCTTCCTTCCCTCCTTCCTCCTTCCTTCCTTCCTTTTCCTTCCCTCCTTCCCTCCTTCCTCCTTCCTTTTCCTTCCTTCCCTCCTTCCTTCCCTCCTTCCTCCTTCCTTTCTTCCTTTTTCTTCCTTCCTTCCCTCCTTCCTTCCCTTCTTCCTCCTTCCTTTCTTCCTTTTCCTTTCTTCCTTCCCTCCTTCCTTCCCTCCTTCCTCCTTCCTTTCTTCCTTCCCTCCTTCCTTCCCTCCTTCCTCCTTCCTTCCTTCCTTTTCCTTCCTTCCTTCTCTCCTTCCTCCTTCCTTCCTTCCTTTTCCTTCCTTCCTTCCCTCCTTCCTTCCCTTCTCCCTCCTTCCTTCCTTCCTTTTCCTTCCTTCCCTCCTTCCTTCCCTTCTTCCTCCTTCCTTCCTTCCCTACTTCCTTCCTTCCTTCCTTCCTTCCTTCCTTCCTTCCTGGCATGTGATATAATTTGGAGATAAATAATTAAATTCATAGGATATGGATAATATGAAATTTGTAACATTTCAGTATATAATACTAGAATACATAGGAATGTATTTAGAGTGATATAAAGGCACTTGAACACACCTTGACTTTAGCAAGTAGTCTTTTTCTAAGCAGTTGTCCTATACAAAAGCCCAGATTCCATGAGAAAATGGTCTTTGTGCCAAAAATTTGATACATTTTCAAGATGCATGAATCTTCCTAGTGCCCCACGGATTTGGTTCACATATATTATGATTAGAACACAATTTTAAAGAGTAATTTTCTGATTGAATGTCTTGTTTTTTTCAGGCAACTGGTTTTTTCTTTGTGCTAAATATGTCTAATATATTAAATCCCAATATTAAGTCCACTAAAAAATGGCCCAAGAAATAAATGGCATGTGTGATTATTATATTTGATGATGAATATTGAACTTGTTAGAATTTTTATTTATTTTTATTTTTTAAATTTTTTATTGTTATGTTCATCACCATACATTACATCATT
Organism: Zalophus californianus; assembly: GCF_009762305.2. NCBI lineage: Eukaryota > Metazoa > Chordata > Mammalia > Carnivora > Otariidae > Zalophus > Zalophus californianus. The sequence goes on from NC_045599.1 coordinate 15,731,494, forward strand.
AGTTTTGGATGTAGTGTTCCATGATTCGTTGTTTGCGTATAACACCCAGTGCTCCATGCAGAACATGCCCTCTTTAATACCCATCACCAGGCTAACCCATCCTCCCACCCCCTCCCCTCTAGAACCCTCAGTTTGTTTTTCAGAATTTTTATTAAAGTCAAACACAGAAGTACAGAATGTAAAATATGTAATTGAAACTTATTTAGTCTCTAAGAAAGGAAATGTTATGATAAAAATACTTATTTTTTGCCTGAATTGACTCGGGCTGTGGGGTATAGCAATTATATTGGTTTGCTGTGTCTAATATTCTGAAAGCCACAGTCTTGTTAAACTTTTGAACTCCTCATGCCCTGCCTTTAAAATAAATTATAGGACTTTGTTATGAGTACACAAAGCTCTGAGGAAGAGCCCATGGAAGCTGCTTTGGTTTCAATATTTCATATTTATGTCCTTTGTGACTCACCGAAAAATACAGAAACATCCACATGCATGTATTTTATTAATGACATAATTGGGTAATAGATAAGCTGTAAATGAATGTTTCTCAAATGCATTCATAAGTGAAAATTAAATTAATATATTCATATTTATGATAATGCTTCATAGAATATTTAACATGATTGCTATTGAGGAATGTTGTATATTCATAAACCCTTTATAGACATGCTCTACAATTTCATTTCTGAGCAAATACCAGATCATTCTGTGCTATTGTATTCTTTTCACTGTGTTAAAAACATAACAAAGCAAAAAAAAAAAAAGCTAAAAACAGTGGTGGTGTGTGAAAATCAAAGTAAATTAAACGACTTGGTTTTCTCTTTATGATTCTTTACCTATCAACATTCCAGAAAATGCACTATTTTTTGAAATTGACTCCTGTTGCCCCTTCCAATATGTTTTCAGATGAAGAGTAAATAGAATAACAGGGAAGTGTTCCTAAAGTGCTGCTTCATTCACATAGGCCTTCTTTTTCTCTGGATAGTAGACCTCAGAGCCATCTTGCTCCCCGTGCCGCTGTGCACCATGAGAACTTCCCGCATTGAGCTCTGAACATCGAACTGACTCTGGGTCTTAGCAGCAGCAATCAGCCAGCCTCCAAGACCTTTCATCTCCATCTCTATCACAAATCAAAAAGAAAGAGCAGGAGAACCTAGTAAAAAGCCAATCCAGAAGTATTCCAACATGAAGAAATGTCCATTACAAATGGAAACCCTTAGAAGCCTTTTCTCCAACATCATGTTGTCTCACATCCTTGCGACATTCATTCACGTATTTCTTGGGCCCCTTTTTTCATCCAGGCTCCAAAATCCCTCCCTTCCCTGACTTTTGTGACCGGTAGGGATCTGTCTTCCCACCTATGTGACCAGTCCTCTCAGGCATCCTGATCAACTTCCTCTTGATGGTTGAATCTAAGTGAATTCTGCCATTTTTTCTTTTAACTTATATTACTTTTCTGTTTATTTCCATTGGTAAAAAACCAACAACATGGTTTCCACCGTCTACTCCATCAGACACCTGCAGAGGATGAGCTCTTCATCTCAGCATTTGTGTGTTGTTCCTCCTTCCTTCCCCAACTGCATCACTGACAATAACCTCTTAAAGACCAAAATTCCTTCATACGGTCCAATCACCAATGGTTGGCATGATTTGTGGGAGGGATATAAGGCTTGATACCTGGGTGTTGGATGAATAAGGGTAATGCATGAGTGAGTGAATGAATCAAGATTCCTGAGAATTTTCTCTATACCAGGCAATGTGCTAAGAGCTGAAGGTGAGGAAGATGGATTTGGTCATGTCCTCAGCAAATTTACAGTCTACCAGCAATTTCTTTACCATATCACTCATCAATTGACAATTATTTTGATGGCAAAGTGTTTTATTACAACGCAGTAACGAACATCTTACTAAAAATCGTTTTTCTGCACTAATAATTTTGAATAGCTTTCCTGTCATAGAATCAATGGGTCAAAAGGTATGAACACTTTAAGTTTTAATTATTCATTAGCTCCTTCACTTTTCATGTAAAATAAGAGATCTATGACTATTGATGGATTCTTGTTTATACTTTTAGCTGGAGGAAAATATTTTCTTGAGGGGAATATTGTAGTTGTACATATTTTATTTCTGGTCAAATCATTCTTCCTGACTTTTTTTTTCTGGTTATCTTTGATCATTTATTTTTGAAAACTTCTGAGAGAACTCATGGGTAACCTGACAAAAATAATGATTTGATTAATAAACTCATGTGGGACAGATAGATTTGCATAGAAATCAGAAAGCTGTTTCTTACACCTGTGTATTTTCAATTTTCTACTTAGCCGCTGGCTGCAAACAAAATTTCAGTGCTGTCTGTCACATAAACAGGCTCTTTCTGCTTGGTAATAATCTAGAAAGATGATGACATTTGACAGGAAGAGAACCTGAAATGAGCAGTGTGCAATACTTGCTTTGTGAAGAACGTGGTATAATATCCTTCCTCACCTGGTGCTCTCCACAACTCTGGGCTCTTTATTTGAAAAATGAACCACACTATTAAGAATCAAGAGAGTATTCATTAAATTTGAATGTCAGGAAGGGAACTTTATAAGCACTTTTAATGTTTTATCCTTTCATATCTAAATCAAGATAGAAATATAAGTTAGATTTCTTTTTATGTTTAACTTGTGCCTTACATTCAGTACTGCAGCAGGAATTGAATATTCTGCTTTTTTCCTTCCTCAATCTAGAAATTTATTGTTAATAGACAAAAGGTAAATGCTTTGTGGATTCAACCCATCATCTTTGTAATACATTAGACTTACTAGAACCCTGAACACTGGAAGTTGATATTGCAATTGCTATTTCAGAAGTCCTATAAAGTGATTGTCATATGCATAAGATATTTTTGTAAATTTTTCACCTTCTGCATTGAAACCAGAGTTAATTATTCATTTACAATATTAAGGACTTGCTCAGTAAAGTGGAAAAATCTGTGTTCCATTGGAGACCTTTGACTGCAAATATCAGAAACCTCCAACCAATCAGGCGTAAACAACCAAAAACATCAATTATCTTTCATACCCAGAAGACATAACTCCAGGGATGGTGGGTCAGCAGTTAATAAAAGCAAGAAGCCAGTTTTTTTTTTTTCTATCTTTAGTGTGTCTAGCAAACTCTCTTCACAGTTACTAAATCATTTCCACAGTTAGAGATCACATGAAAACTCAGAAGTCTCTGAAGAAGGAGTGGCCAACCCCTCTTTGATTCTTGTTTAAAAGCTTAATAAACCTTTTCCAGAAGCCACCCAGAAGGCTACCCCTTACTTTTTATTAGCCGGTGTTGTGTCTAACACCTCTGACTAAAGCAATCATTGGAAACAGAAAGGTGCTATAATGTTCAGCTACAATCCATGGTTTACCCTGGACCAAGAGAGCTATTATCTCCCCCTGGATGACACAGTGTATGAGGGTGCACCTGGAATGTAATCAGGACTCTGCTCTCAAGAAATTACGGGGATTCAGCTCTTGGTAGGCAACACATAGAATGTCACAAATTAAACTAGGTTCTGGCCCTGAAAGATTTTACAGTCTAGTGTGGGCAATGGATGACAGTAAAGAATTGGAAATAGTACCAAAATGTGTATCCCCAAGAGAAATGTGTCAGTGATGTTATGGAGGTTATGAAGAGAAGCATCGGAAAGGGGGTTATGATTTTAGATGGAGGGGGACAAAATGGCAGTAGTAGTTAAGAGGAAAAGACCAGAAGACAAATATTAATACTATGCAGTAATCATTGTGGTTTAGAGAATATGTCATGGTTTTCCATTTCTCACTGCATCCAGTTTTGACAAACTGAAAGGTATCATGTAAAATTATTTTTTGTTGCTTCAGTCATATTATTGCATTGATTTTCAAATGCCTTATTGTTCCCTATTTTCTTGGAATATATACCTACAAGTAAGGTGACTTCTAGAGCTTCATTATAGCCGTCGACTTTGTTATTTCAGGCCTGGTGAGTTTGATTGACCAGAGTCAGGATGACAATGATGATAAAGGATCGTGATGTTATAGTTGGATGTTATAGTTGGATGAAAGTTTGACTGTGTGTGGTGCCAGAAAGGCTGTGGAAAATATTTTGTTCTGGGCTTTTGAATTGGTAATACTAAACCTCATTAAGCATCATACAAGAAATTAATTCCATTAAGGTAATTGTCCAATTATACTGCCACATACATGCCGGAAAATTGTTGCCTTTTTCTATTTTTTTTTCCAGTTAAAATTATCATAAAAGGAGAGAGAGTAGATATGATGACATTTTGGATGCAGAGCATGGGAACATGCTTTATGCTCATTAAATCCCATTTGCAAGTAGTGCTATGATTTGAGACATATTGTACAACAACAACCAAAAAAGCCAATTATTGTCTCACACAATGTGTATTCACCATTCCAGATGAGGTGAGGAAGGCAGCGTGACAGTTCTAAGAGAGGAAATTTACATAGTTTTAATTAATGGCACAGATTCAGTAAGTTTGTTTAAAAATTATTTTATCTTTATCTCCCATGTGCATTTACGTTAGGTAAGAATGACCTACCTGCTTTCTAATTGATTTGAAATCCTTAGAGACTGTATAAAATTCATGTACAACGAAGTATTGATCAAGTGTGATCTTAACTTGGAAGAAGTTATGGCATGTACTGATTAAAATGTAAAGAACCAGGTGCCTCATTAGCACAGTAGGTACCGTGTCAGTCTCATAAAATGTAAAGAACCCTATACAGAGCCTTGTCTATGGTAGAGGGTTGTGTTTTGTTTTTGTTTTTTGTGTTTTTTACCAATTAATTCCTTAGGAATGGACCCTACAGGGGGAATATTTATTGTATATTTTATTATTTTATTAGTGTTTCATTTTGCCAACTGGGGGAAAGAATAAAGGAGTGATTTGTAGCTATATGATTAATACTCTCATGTCCTATCTCTTGTTCTATTAAAGGGGCCTCTGTCTCTGTGAATGTGTGACACCAAAGTGTATCTTTTTTTGTATTTCTGCCATACCTTTTCTTTTCTTCACCTTTATACTGCCATTTTCTTACCCCAAATTCCAGTTTATTAAATTTCCTTTTGATCCATTACCATCTTCTTCATCTCTTCCAAATAAAAAGGCATGCATCTTTCTTCTGCTCATATAAGACATTAGATTTTCCCAAGCCTCTCATGGGGTTTGATTCATGAAATAAAAAATCATATAATCATCACACATAGATAACAGCAAGAGCTCTAATATCACATAACTGGTTTTAGTGAATTGTCTCAGTCTTGGCCAGATTTTTGTCTGGTTTTATCAATTTGTGGGGAGAAATAGTATTTGCCTGGGGGGTGGGGAAAGAAGGTAATCTCTCATATCTCTTTTCTACTTTATGATCAAGAGTTAACAAATAATAGACATTTTGAAAATAAGAATAAGGTTCCTGAATAATTGATTCCAAATCTCTCTCTCTCTCTCTCTCTCTCTCTCTCTCTCACACACACACACACACACACACACACGGATTAAACATAATGCCTGACACATAGTACTTTTCATAGCTATCAGCTATAAAGTTCTACTAAAAATAACATTTAAAGAAATGTTTAACATGTGTAATCTGGTCATATCATGCTAAAGGATGGGATACAATTTCAGATTCTACATAAAACATGTTTTGAATGGTCACATTCCTTTTTGCAGTACTACCCTTCCTTGTAGTTCAACCTGCAAAAGGTTTTTTACAGAGTAATATAATAATCTAAGGACACAGAATCTACACCTAGTCTGTAATTTTTAATGTTCTATTTAACACAAGGCTCAGAGTAATTTAATAGATGGCAGTGCCTAGCGTCAAGCTCAGTACCTGGCATGTTTTAAGCACTCAAGTTCTATCTGTTGATTCTCTGAGTAACCTCATTACAACTTGATTGGTGCTATTACTCTCAATGAAATCCCCTTTTATGAAATATAACATTGGATTAATTTCTCTGTCTCTGATTAGTAATTCCAGAAAGGAGTGGATAGAATAAACCCTTGTATTCTCTATGTGAAATAGTTTTCCTTAATAAATTAATTATACAAACAAGTTTTCAAGAGGTTAATCACAAAAGGAAACATTTTAATAACTTTAACAGCTTAACTAGCATATAATGTGCTGATGGAAAACATTTTATATATTAAATAAAGTAAATGGGATAGCACTTGTTTGTCAATACAAGTCATTTTATATTAATGTTTGTGCCAGTAAAATAATAAGATTCCTGGTTTTAACATAGCTTGAAACTCATCCTCTATAAATTAATCAAGTAGTTACTCCACATTAGTAAATTTCTCTGTGATTTTGATTTCCATGATATTCCAGGTTATGTGATTCTTTAATTTGCCCCATAGTTTACTCTTGATCACCATGGGTTTAAACTGCACAGATCCACCTCAACATGCTTTTTTTTCTTTTTTTGGTAAGTACAATGCAGTACTACAAATGTATTTTCTCTTATCTCTTCCTTATGATTTTTTCATAACCTTTCCTTTTCTCTAGTTTATTTTATTGTAAGAATACAGTGTAGAATACATAAAAGAAACAAAATATGTGTTAATTGAATGTTTATGTTATCAGTAGGATTTCTGCTCAGCAGTAGGCTATTATTATTTAAGTTTTTGCAGAGTCACAGTTTTGTGTGAATTTTCAACTGCCCCTCACCCACACATTATCAAGGGTAAATTCTACATTTACTTGTCTAGCACTTTGTTTTTTTTATTAAGTTATCATTTGTAAATGTTCATAATCTATCTTTGAACGTGGAGTTATTTCAGGCTATTAATTTTATTTCATCCTTGAGATCTTAAATTGATTATATTAACTCATTGGTTTTTAAATTTTTTGCATGTAAAATAATTGGGAAATACATAAAAGTGTGGTACAAAGAAGGGCAGGAGTTGAGGTCCTGCTAAGGTCATGACTATCCGATCAATGTCACTCTTGTCTTTAGGACCCTGAGCTCCTGGAGTGTTGCACATTTAAGTGATTCAGTTTTTTGGTTTCAAAGACTTAGCCCAGAATCTGGCACATACTAGGTCTTCAGTAAATATTTGTTGAATAAGAATTTTTAAAAAGGAATGAATGAGAAGGAGGGGTTAATGCCATTCAAATGTTCGCTCGATTAGAGCAGAATGATTAAAACATCCCATAATGTTCAGAAACTTCCAGAATTTTGATGTGGCTGAAAGGGGGGGTTAGGTGGGAAGTACCATGAGAGAGAAGCAAAAGCAGCAAGTAACACCAGACCATGGAGGGCTCTTGGTACCAGTGGGAAGAGCTAGGATTTTATTCTATAGGCAAGCACCATTATTGGCAGGAGATAATGGGATCCTGCTTTAATTTGGGGGAAAAAAATCCATCTGCTGGTAATGTAAAAGATGAAATCAAGGATGTCAGTGGAAGGAGGGAGTCAGATATAAAAGATAGATTAACATGGTAGAATCTACAGGGTTTCAAATACGTCATATACTTGGGTTAAGGAGACAAAGCCCATTTTGTGGCACCCGATGTTATGATTTAGGACTTGATAAGATAGGCCATTCATTGGCATTGGCGTTGGAGCCAGGAGATCAGAGTCTGTGGCTAGGGAACATTATCATTTATTGTTTGAATTGTTACTTGGATGTCTGGCCAACCAGATTTTAACAAGTAGGAAAAGGACTGTGTATTATATCATTCTGTCATCCATTTCCTCTAGGATGATACGCTTGCACCTATAATTCTTCATTGAATATTTGTTTAGGATTTCACATGTCAGCACATTTTATTAGATGCACATTATAAGCTTGAGGAAAGGGGAAAAAAGAACTGTGTGATTGAAGTGGTGTATAATTTCCTCCCCGTTTTCCATGGGAGTAAACAGATGATTACAGCCAAGAGTCTTAGCAGAGAGAAATAAATGGAGTTAACTGTTATCTTTGCCATATTGTCTGTGAAACAAGATGATACAAAAATCCCCAAGTTCACTCAAGGGTTTATGGCACCAACAGATGGAAAAATCTTGAAAAAAAAAAAAAGAGTGAATTAAACCATGTTGCATTAATTGTGGTAGAAATCAAAACCCCAGTGTAGTGTTTTCAACTTTTCAAAGTATGTAAAAAGGATCAAATAATTTCATTTTGCTAAAGAGGGTGATTTTTATCAGCAGCCTCTTTGAAAACATCGCTTGATTCCCTAGGCTTGTCCAATATCATATAATGGGCATTTAGTTGCAATTTTTCTGACTGGTTTGTTAAATAAGTCCCTTGTACTCATGCCAAATATCTCCCTTTTGGAGAATTTGTCTTGACGTCTAGGCCATTTCTCCACAATCATGATGTTACCGTGCTCTATTTCACATCGCTGTGAAATGAAAACAAAGAATCAGGAAATTAAAATGGCCAATATTATGCTTTTGAAATATTGTCATGTAACTAACGCATAGATTCAACAACTCTTGTACCAAAAAGCACTGTATTCTTTCATCATGCAATTAAGGGAAATATATAATAACCTGAAATTTTATTAGATACACAAAATCCTGGAGAGTCAGTTGCCTGAGACTTTCCAGCAATTTCTCAACCTTCAGCAAACATTAATCAGATCAGCTTACAGCCTGACCAACTGTGTAGCAGACACAATACATGCACTGGAGAAACAAAAACAAATTATCATATGGTTGCTACCCTTCAGAGTCTATGTTAAAAAATTATTTTAATATTTAACACTTACGTTTCAATATTGTCAATTTTTTTTAGAACTAGGCATTTGTATGTTCACTTGAAAATTTACGTTGAGAGTTCATCCTCTGGTAAAAGAAAAAATTTACATTCGTAACATTTATAGTAACATTTTTCGGTACCAATTTATTTTATATCATCATTGATTTTGTACTTAGAGGTGTAGGTCTAGATATAGAGTTTATTTCTCATCAGTCTGTGTGGGGTATTGATTAATGTCTTTTACACCTTTGAGGGGAAATGTTCCCTTTTAATTTTTTTATTTTTATTATTTGTTTAAATATTTATTTATTTTAGAGAGAGGGAAAGAGAGATACCATGAGTGAGTGGGAAGGACAGATAGAGAGGGAGAGAGACACTCAAGCAGACTCCCCACTGAGCATGAAGCCCTACGTGAGCTTGACCCCATGACCCATGAGATTATGACCTGAGCCAAAATCACGAGTCCAGTGCTTAGCCAACTGAGCCGCCCAGACACCCCTCTTTATTTTTTCCTTGTGACCAGACTTGTGTCTTGATGGCAGAAAGTTATATGTAATAAGTTTATAATCAGAAATATCTTGGGACACCTGGGTGGCTCAGTCACTTAAGCATCTGACTTCGGCTCAGGTCATGATCTTGTGTCCTGGGATCAAGCCCCATGTTGGGCTCTGCACTCAGCAGGGAGTCTGCTTCTCCCTCTTCCTCTGCCCCTCCCTCCACTCATGCATACTCTCTCTGCATCTTTCTCTCTCAAATAAGTAAATAAAATCTTTTTTTTTCAGGTTTATGTTCCTTTTTTTATTTTATTTTATTATGTTATGTTAGTCACCATACATTCCATCATTAGTTTTTGATGTGGTGATCCATGATTCATTGTTTGCATATAACACCCAGTGCTCCATGCAGAACGTGCCCTCTTTAATACCCATCACCAGGCTAACCCATCCCCCCACACCCCTTCCCTCTAGAACCCTCAGCTTGTTTCTCAGAGTCCATAGTCTCTCATGGTTCATCTCTCCCTCCGATTCCCCCCCCTTCATTTTTCCCTTCCTTCTCCTAATGCCCTCCATGCTATTGCTTATGTTCCACAAATAAGTGAAACCATATGATAATTGACTTTCTCTGCTTGACTTATATCACTTAGCATAATCTCCTCCAGTCCCATCCATGTTGATGTAAAAGTTGGGTGTTCATCCTTTCTGATGGCTGAGTAATATTCCATTGTATTTATGGACCACATCTTCTTTATCCACTTATCTGTTTAAGGGTATCTTGGCTCTTTCCACAGTTTGGCAAAAACAGACATATAGACCAATGCAACAGAATAGATAGCCCAGATATGGACCCTCAACTCTGGTCAAATAGTCTTTGACAAAGCAGGACAAAATATGCAATGGATAAAAGACAGTCTCTTCAATAAATGGTGCTGGGAAAATTGGACAGCCACATGCAGAAGAATGAAACTCGACCATTCTCTAACACCACACACCAAGATAAACTCAAAATGAATGAAAGACCTCAATGTGAGTCAGGAATCCATCAAAATCCTAGAGGAGAACATAGGCAGTAACCTCTTTGACATCGGCCACAGCAACTTCTTTCAAGATACATCTCCAAAGGCTAGTAAAACAAAAGCAAAAATGAACTTTTGGGACTTCATCAAGATAAAAAGCTTCTGTACAGCACAGGAAACAGTCAACAAAACAAAGAGGCAACCCACAGAATGGGAGAAGATTTTTGCAAATGACACTACAGATAAAGGGCTGGTATCCAAGATCTATAAAGAACTTCTCAAACTCAACACCCAAAAAACAAATAATCAAGTCAAAAAATGGGCAGAAGACATAAACAGACACTCCTCTGAAGAAGACATACAAATGGCTAACAGACACATGAAAAAATCTTCATCATCATTAGCCATCAGGGAAATCCAAATCAGAACCACATTGAGATACCACCTTACACCAGTTAGAATGGCAGAAATTGACAAGGCAAGAAACAACAAATGTTGGAGGGGTTGTGGAGAAAGGGGAACCCTCCTACACTGTTGGTGGGAATGCAAGTTGGTACAGCCACTTTGGAAAACAGTGTAGAGATGCCTCAGAAAATTAAAAATAGAGCTACCCTATGACCCAGCAATTGCACTACTGGGTATTTACCCCAAAGACAGATGTAGTGAAAAGTAAATAAAATCTTTAAAAAGAGAAATATCTTGAAGGCATGATCTGCAGCAAACTCCAGCCCAAGTTGCCCACCCCCCCATCAGGCCTCTGGGGGAGCGCTCTGGAACACTCCCATGCACCTATCACCTGCATCCTGGGTAGTAAAAGCACTTTCTGTCCAAACTATGGCATTCTCAAGCTGTAGTGATCACCTTCTCCCACTGGACTGTGATTGACTTCATGGCAGGAATTATTTTCACTCTTCTGAATGTTCAACGTCTTAAAAAAACAGTGTGCAAAGCTGGTGTTCAATTATTTTTTTCTCAAATGAATGCCTGGATGAATACGACAGTGAGTAGGCTAAGGAACACCTGTCATCCAAGGGAGGGATTCAGCAAGCTCCACCTGCAGCATATCCTTAATGCAGCCTCTTCAAGACTCCAGAGTTGTAGATGACATCTAGTAGTCCAACATTCTGGAATGTCTTGGGAAAGAGGAGAGGTTTATTATGCCAAACACATGTCTTTGTACTTGGTATTAAATTTGTTCATTTCATGGAATTAGAAGTGTTTTTACTCAGTGCAGTATTGAATGTCACGTATAAGAAAATGCCACAGGCTTCATGTGATCTTGGTAGTTCTGATAAAGCTTTGAATATAAAACATAAGGAAAGTTGAGATATAAATAGTTCTTTTTTGCTCAACAAAAGAAAGTCAGAACAAAGAATTATCTCCTTCAGATTTGAGTAGTAGTAGTTATTACCCCTGGGCATCAAGAAATCACAATTGCACTTTTCCTCTGAACGCCTTATGTGGCAATGCAGCTGGGGGTGAACATAAGGGTTGAGCTGTTGAAAGGTCGTGTGATTGGGGGAGCTGTAGTGTATGCAGAACTTTCCTTAATACTCTGCAATTTTTGGATTTTTATAAAAAAGAGATATAGGAATGATATAACTTAACCAGTTGTAAACTGCTCAAAACCAAAATCCTACCATTTTCTCCTGGCTCTTGGCAAACAGAAATGGCATGCCCATGGGCTAGAGCATCAGTCATGGTCATAAGTAATTGTTTTGTTTCTTATATTTCTTAATAGTTCTTATTTTAGCATGTTGAGTATGTTTCAGACTTCATAGTTGAGTATGTTTTAATAGTTAATAATGGCTTGGATGGGGTAGATGGTATAAGAGCACTTGGCATTGAGTTTAGTCATTGGCGAGTAGGCTAATGGAGACATCCTATCGGTTGCCCTTCCTGATTGACATGACATATCAGGAAGGAAGTTTCCTGTGCCTAGTTCTCCTACAACAGAGCTGAATACAGGGCTGTACATACTCCGAGGGCTCCTTTGAGAGTCTCCATGGCAAGGTATGTGGTCCTTCTACCCACCTCTGCAGGAGCTTTGCCACATTGTTTCCAGGAAAGTAGCAAAATGTCCTTCCCATTTTGCACTTTTGTCCTCTAAATTCTTCCCGTTAATTAGGACAGCAGCTTGTCAACCCATGAAAACCCCTCTTGCCCCCCAGAACACCAGTGAAACTTCTCTTAGCCAAGATCACCAGAGGCATCTTTATTGCTAAGTGATCCATGTCCTACCTTGAAATTATCTCCTTCCTTGATTTCTAAAACATCACCCACTATTCTTTTACTTTCTCCTCCTTTTTTTCTTCACTTTGCTTTTTTCTTGGCAAATGTATCTGCAAATCCAAGATTCTCCACTTGCCCCCTTTTGCCATCAACTGAGGACTTCCAAATTGTATCTTCAGAAAATACTCTCTTCAAAGTTCCACTTCTGTGTGCACCTTCCTATTATATAACTGCTTCCGAGTATCCTGTAAGCAACATAAATCTGATGTATCCAAGATAGAATTCAGTCTCCTGCCCACGAACCCGAACTGTTACTCTTCTTTGATACCTGTCACCCATGCCACCTTGTAGGTACCCTTTGTAATAAGCCATGAAAAGATCACTTAAACACTTTAAATAGTTCCTCTGTAAAATGAGAACAATATTTGCCTTGCAGAATTGGTGTGAAGACAGGTAGTAGATTTGACAAATGCCATTGTTTTAAAAATAATTGTTATATGTTTAATGATTCAAAGTAAACAAAGACTTTAGGTGTCCATACATGGTAAAATATGGGGACAAATAATAGAATAAGTTGACTAGTAGAGTCTTATAGTAGAATAAGCTTATTTTATTTTATTTGAAAATTTTTATTTATTTGGGAGAGAGAGAGCATGAGTAGTGGAAGGGGCAGAGGACAAGCAGACTCCCACTGAGCAAGGACCCTGATGAGGAGCTTGAACCCTGGTCCCTGAGATCATGACCTGAACCAAAGAGCTGAAATCAGATGCTTTAACTAACTGAGCCACCCAAGCGCCCCCTGTAAATTTATTTTTAGAATCATTGAGAAAACTTGTAAATATATAAAAATGTCTCAAAGATTAGGAAAGATGGTAATAATAGTACAGAAAAAAACTAAAAATTATCTAAATGTCCCAAAACAAGATTAAGTAAACTATAGATTATCTTGGGGTGCCTGGATGGCTCAGTTGGTTAAGTATCTGCCTTCAGATCAGGTCATGACCCTGGGGATCTGGGATCAAGCCCCGCATGGCATCGGGCTCCCTGCTCTGCAGGGGGCCTGCTTCTCCCTCTCCCTACCTCTCCCTCCTGCTGTGCTCTCTCTCTCTGACAAATAAATAAAATCTTAAAAAAAAAAGTATAGATTATCTTTTCGGTGGCATATGAGGCGTATGGTAAATGTGGTAGAAAGATGCTTGTAATTTAATGTTATGTGAAGAAATTATGGTATAGAATTACATATATTGTTTGGTCAAATTGTGCATAAAAAAGAAATTTCAAAATGCATATTATAAGTATATATGGTAGCTGAGCCAACTTTTATTTTTTTTATTTTTTTTAAAGATTTTATTTATTTATTTGAGAGAGAGAGAGAATGAGAGATAGAAAGCACGAGAGGGAAGAGGGTCAGAGGGAGAAGCAGACTCCCTGCTGAGCAGGAAGTCCGATGCGGGACTCGATCCCGGGACTCCAGGATCATGACCTGAGCCGAAGGCAGTCGCTTAACCAACTGAGCCACCCAGGCGCCCTGAGCTAACTTTTAAAGTTCTTTTTATTGTTACTTGCTCTTAGAATTTAGAAAATCAAGTCAAACTGGTAAAGCAGCAGTCTCTGATCTAAAAACAAAATAAGTACAAATATTTAAACATGTTACAATATTTTGAGATAGTAACAATAAAAATCTTATCTTTTTTTCAAAATGACTTTTTCACACAGTGGCCTGGAAACATTTTCATATATATATATATACATATGTATATATATATGTGTATATATATATATATGTATATATATATATGAAACAAAACAACAAATGATTTTTCCTGTGTTGTCCTACAAGGAAGCAGTTTTTTATGTTATTAAATTTTAATGAAACAATTAAGAAGTAATCTTAAGGGGATAGTTCTCCATTGATGGCAAATCATACCTGTCAGATTACACTAAATTCCCGGATAGTCTTCCCATTTAAACAATAAACAAAACAGGGATAATTTGGAATCAACTCTGATCTTGAGCTTTTCTGGTTTTGTTTTCTCTTGGGAATTCATGTTGGCAGGTTCAGAAAGAGCATTTACTCAGACTCTATAGGGAAAGTCTTTATCTGTCTGTCACACTGAACAGAGTGTTTTTCCACATCTGGGCAGCAGTAACCTGCCATCCAGGTGCTCAAGTGCCTTATTTTTAACATGTTTATTTATTCTCCCTAAATTCTTATACCATCTATTACTACTAAATCACTTGTTAGTGATTATGTTTGGAGCCCATGTGCATTATTGGAGGATCTTACAGCAAAGCTATAAGCATTTTCAGAATGAATAACTGAAGCTTTAATTTGGTGCTTAGATAGCAAAGAATGCCTTGAATACCAGGTGTCCTGTGCATTTATGCGTTTCCTCTACCTCCTCAAAGCCATTTCATTCCAACAGATGCTGTAGGAGACTCTCCCTCTTCTTGCTAAAATCAGTGGGGCTCCAACAGTGTATTTTTGCAGATTCACTGCTCATGATGAAATCCTTTTGAATTCTAATGTGCCACAGTGTAAAGCTTCCTCTAAGCTTCCTAAAATTTAGAGAAATCCATCCAGGACTGAGAGATCTGAACATGTGAATTGACTTCAGTTAGGGATGGAGCCTTTATTTATTTATTTTTTTATAGCACCTGAAAGCCAATGTTATCATGAACAGGGTTGGTTTCCGAAATTAGATATTTCTGGATTTCTATTTAGATTCTGACAACTCCAGCTATATGACCATAGGTAAATTTGTAAATCTCTCTGAGCCCTTGTTTCCCCATCTACCAAAGTTGGCAGAATAACACTGATTTTCCTAACATAATTTTGAGAAATAAAAGGAGCAGACATATGAAAGCATTTAGTACTATGCATGACAATTCTAAGATGCTCACTCATGGTTTTTTTTTTTTTTTTTGAGTGTCTAGTACATGGCCAACATGGCACTAATAGGTGATTCAAGCAGTTCATTCCCTGGGGTTTGCATATTTGTTTGCTTATCGTCTGTCTCCCCTCCACAAAATTATGAGCTTCACGAGAGCAAATATTTTGTTCAAACACTGATGTTTGACTGGATCAATAAATGAATGAAATGTCATCTGATTTAAATCTTAAAGCTGCTTAGTAAATGGCCACATGATATGAGTGGAAAGGCTCAAGGGGTGTCCTTTATGAGGGGGTAGCATAAGCGAAGGCAGGAAATGAGAAACAGTGTGGTGTCTGGAGAAACTGCCCTCAGTTTCATATGGCTGGGATGTGAGGGGTAAGGTGGAGAGGAGCAGTACGTCCTGAAGGGTTTTGTGTGCCCTGCCAAGAAATGAACTTTATTCTGTAGTTCACTGGCTTTCAACAGCTCCTCTGCTGACCCAAATGAGTTCCTCAGACTACCTCACAACTGGCAATGGAGTAAAGGAGAAGACATGTGGCTAGGGCTTTATCCTACAACCTCTATTTTTCCCCCCAAGCTCCAGGAGAGGGTGCCAACCATAACTGTTTTTATTTCCTTAACATATTTTGAGTACTGTGTTTAGGGTTTTGAGTTATGATTTAATTTTTTAAAGATTTTATTTATTTGACACAGAGAGAGAGCACAAGCATGGGTAGCAGCCCAGGGAGAAGGAGAAGCGGGCTCCGCAGAGCTCCATCCCAGGACCCTGGGATCATGACCCAAGCTGAAGGCAGATGCTTAACCAACTGAGCCACTCAGGTGCCCCAAGTTATGGTTTATTTTTATAAATAATTTTACTATATTATAAGAGAAAAATACGATTTTAATGGCAACTATGGATTATTCCATGCAGGGGAATGGTATGGAAACATTTGTGTTCTTGTTAGCTCACACTAGCAGCTCTCTGAAGGATACATTTTCAGGCTTCTAAGCTAAGTAACAGAGTGAATCATAGTACAATGAAGGTAGAAAACAACAAAGGTAAACATGCATTGTAATAGTAAGACAGGGAACATTTAAGGTCTTGCAGACTTGGAAGAGCTTGTAGAATATTCAGCAGGGGGTGTTCAATTAAAATTTAGGTAGACAAATCTAAGCCTGGAGAAGTTTCTGGGTTGAAGACAGAGGTTTGAGGGTCATTTACATAAAGGCAAAACTATAATAGTAGATAAAAATAACCAGTAAGATTCACTAAGAGATTAGTGGACCAAGGACGGATCCCTGGAAATCATTGGCTTTTCACAGACCAGGGTAGGATAAGGAGCCCAGTGAGGAGATACAGAAGACATGATAACCAGGGCACCTGAGTGGTTCCGTTGGTTAAGCATCCGATCTTGATTTCAGCTCAGGTCATGATCTCAGGGTCATGAGATCGAGCCCCACTTCGGGCTCCATGCTGATCGTGGAGCCTGCTTTAGATTCTCTCTCTCCCTCTCCCTCTGACCCTCCCACCCCACTGGCACTCTTTTTCTCTCTCAAAAAACATAAAATAAAATTGTAACCAAGGTACAAAGAAAACTATGACAGTTCCGTCCACGGCAATGGAAGCCATGAGCGTGATGAGTTTAAGAAAGAATGAGTGAGCGTGAAATATAAGATGTCTGGCAGATTTATCCAATAGGGAGTCAATATTACAATCATACATATGAAAAATAAAATTATTTACCCTGAGATGGCTTTTCTAGTGCTACTATATATATATCTAAATTTGACATCTCATCATGCTTAGCAGAGAATCCTTTGTTCTTTGATTGCCTCCAGACTCATTCATGTCCTTACCCAGACTGAAAAGTGTTCCTATGGTGATCAGAATTAATCCTTTTCTCTTCTATGTAGATGTAAAGATATCATTAAAACATAAGTTATCCCAGAACAGAGTAGCCTTAAATGTGAACCCTCGAGGGGGATGTTTAGAGTGTGGCATTTGGATTTCACAAGATTTGTGGTAAAGTTGAGATAAAAGGCATGCTTCATAAATCAATAGCTCTAAGGACCTAGCAAGAATTTGTATCCTTGCGTCTGATAGAACATTTCCCTTGAGAAGATAGAGACCTGTGTTGATCATAGATATCTGTATTTATAAGTCTACAGTCGGTTAAAATGTGTTCTATATTCTGGATATAGAGACCAAGAATTAGGGATCAGAAATCTTCAGAAATGTTCTTCAAATGTTCTTAAGTTGTATGAGAAGCCCTGAGTGTAATGATTTGGACTGCCACTCGTACGAAGTTTGGGGGAATGTGTTTCAGTGGTGTGTTGGATCTGGCTCATACCAACTCATAAAAGCGGATGATGCACACCCTTTCTCAACTCCCCACTCAAAGATGTCATGTTTATAGCTTGAAATCAGCGGTGGTGGGAGGACTTACCTCATGGAACATGGCAAAGACCACACATCTTTTATTTTTTCTTTTTGTTTCTCCTTTTTCTAGAGAGCTAGTTATTACAATGAATGTTATCAGTACCTCTCTGATGGAAGAGACAGGTCAATGCAATTGGCATTTATCTGCTCCTTTTGTAGTGTTCTTTTTATGCCCGACTACACTGAAACACAGTTGCTCAGGGCAAGTGTGTACATTCTTAATTTCCAGCACAAGGTGAAGCTGGAAGTGAAAGCACATTATGCTATGAATAGGTAGACCCAATTCTTGGAATGCCCACCTATTCATTATTATACCATATTGATATATATATAATTACCTTTGATCCCACGGTTCCACGAAACTGTTGTTTCCATTATAGAATTTGTGCCAAATTTCTGCCTGTATTACTGAAAATTAGTGATTTTTTTTTTCTTGCAGTAGGTTGAGCAGGTCTGTAATTATGAACAGCATTGGACCTATGCTCAGCTCTCTAAGAAATGACTTCTTTAGTAGCTTTGTACACAGCTGGGAAGCACCTATGACTTTCCCAGCGTAATGACCACAAATCCTTTTATATCCAGATGACGTAGGCTTCCCACAGTTTTCCTGAACTGGTAAAGAGGTTCTATCTATTGTTGTTATCAGTTCAGCTCTTTCTTTCTCTTTTTATTTTACAGTGTTTTCAGTGTGTCCTTGGGTTTAAAAAAAAAAATGAAGCCCTTTACCAAGTAAAGCGTTTTTACTATAGCTTGACTACATTAAAGTACACTAAAAAGTTAAATTGATTTCATTTCAACCTATATCATCCCTCATTTAAAATTATCAGTGTGTGCAGGGTACCTCGGTTAAGGAACCTCAGTTAAGCGTTAAGCTGCTGACTCTTGATTTCAGCTCCGGTCATGATCCTGGGGTCCTGGGATTGAGCCAGGTATCAGGCTGTCTGCTCAGTGGGGAATCTGCTTCTCCCTCTCCCTCTGCAGCCCCCCTGCTTGTGCTCTCTAAAATAAAGAAATCTTTAAAAATAAATAAATAAAATTTTGAGTGTATGTAGCAGAGATAGATTCTACTAATTCATTAATAAATCTGTCTGATTTCCTTTTATCTTCTAATCTTCATTTACTGAATTTTAAAATTACATCTCTATATTTAGAGCTCTTTTTGTGAACGTCTAAGTAATATGTTAAGGACTAAATAACTTCACTCTTACATTTTCAATTCAAAAGGATTTTATATTTCTTTTTAACCACCAGTGCCTCAGTTTCCCTATTTATAAATGTACTCTCCCTTAAATAATGTGAAGTGTTTGAGTTGAGAATCTTCCAAGCACTTGTATACAGATTCTTAGAATAAAAATTGAGCACTTATTTGGGGAAATTAGAGTTTGGAAAAAAAAATAGTTATTTGAGGAAATGAAGAATGTTTTCTCCGAGTAGCTATTTCTTGACAGTTCATTTTGACTAACTCAAAGAAATCTCAACATTTTAAGTGTTAGAAACTTAAGAAAAGTAGTTATTGAGTGGTAAGGCGTGGGTTTATAACCTCTGTTTTTTTTCTCCCACATTTCAAATCTAGTTCCTTAAGAATTTTGTGTTTGTTTAGATTCTGAGACCCACACGAGGGGAAGAAAGAAGAAAAAAAATGGCCTCTTCTACACTTGAAGACAGAATAATTGAAATGCACTGAATTTTAATATTAGGGTTTTTTAAAAATATTTTATTTATTTAAGAGAGAGAATGAGATAGAGAGAGCATGAGAGGGGGGAGTGTCAGAGGGAGAAGCAGACTCCCTGCTCAGCAGGGAGCCTGATGCAGGACTCGATCCTGGGACTCCAGGATCATGACCTGAGCCAAAAGCAGTCGCTTAACCAACTGAGCCACCCAGGCACCCTTTGATATTAGTTTTTGTGCCTTAAAAACCTCTTGTACTTCCAGCTCTCCTTGCCTGGCTTAGCCTAGTGACACAGGGCATCATGCAGAACTTCATAATTCAAAGTAGTTTAGAAAAAGTAGGGTCGGCAGTAAAACAACAGGTAAAAACAGTGGTTTGGTTTTGTTTTATTTCCTTGGAGAGCCCGAATTTTACAATGATGAGAATACATCCAACCAAATGTCCCAATCACATTGTTGGGGGCAATTTGAGAAAGTAAGTGCTCAAGGGTCCTGTGTTTGTCTGGCTTCTGCTGGTTCCACACTTATACCCAGGATAATTCAAATGTGTGTTTTTAAAAGTTTCATCTTCAGAATATCTAGGCAACTAATGATCTAATAATACACATGTATACTAACTTAGTATTGATGTTGAGCCGCAGATTGTAAAAAATTTTAAAAGAACTATTGGCGATTAATTCAGGAATTAGGAAATATAGGAAAGCAAAAAAAAAGCCCAGGAAAATGCCTTTGGGGGCAAAAGGTGTAGGAATTGGATATTAAGAAAGTATAGAGAATCATAGAGAAGGAAAAAAAAAGGGAAAGAAACAAAACATTTTCTACATAGAAAATACAGTATTTATAATCATTACAATGAAGAATTATTGATATTCTTTTTTAAAGCATTGGGCATATCAGTCATGTATCTACAAGAGCTCCTGGGCATAGCTATGTGCTGATCTTCTCTTGGATTTAATGCATCAGTTTCTCTGCCATTAAGTTAGAAGGTGGGGATATCAAATGAGGTTGAACTGGGAAGCCTGGTCTCTAGATTCTCCAATCCAGATATGATCTCCTCAAAATACTTAAAAATATGTTCTATTGAGAAATTAGTTTAATGTTGTTATTTTACACAATCTTTTCTTTAATTATCAGAAGTTGGATTTTGACCTTTCAGGTCATAATACTGACAAGAGTGCTCCCCAACTTTGTCCATCTAATGAGCTTGATCACATGGTCCTTAAGACTGAAAGCGAGGGAATGATTTTGCATGTTAGAAAGCCCTTTCCAAACTAGAACTGACCTTTTACATCTCAACCTCAATCAAACCACCTAAAAAAATTCTTGCACGTGCAGCTTATCTTAGATTTTGCTTCTTAGGCACAGAGCTCAGAATTTGGCCTATAATCGTGGTAAGCTGCATCCGGGTACCAATTTGATTTGACTTTATCAGAGGGTGAGTGAGTGATCTATGTTCAGTGTCAGTGATTACAGCTTTTAGCAGACACTTCCTGCCTGGAAGAGGCTATTTAGGCAACAGCAATGAGCAGAGAGACAGGGCCACCTACTGAGACCAGCTATGATCAAGGAAAAAGCTGTGACTATATCAAATGCTGACCTGACCTTTGCAGAGGGGATCTGATTCCCTGAATATTTGTGCAACTCTATTAATACCTGCATCTAAAAATACTATTTCCATACTACAAGAACACCCTTCTGGGCACTGGCAAAAAAAAAAAAAAAAAAAAAGACTAAAAAGGCATTTTTCATGTCCTCGGGGAACATAAATAGAAATAGAAATAAATAGAGGTAAGCAGTAGCAAGTGGTATAATTAGGCAGGTAAAACTTTGGTAAACCATTCTCCCAAAAGAAGTTCTCAAAACATTGGAAACTAAAGTTTCTATGTGAAGTGTTATGCTAAATATGCATCAAGAAGAATATTTTATATAGGGTGCTTATAAAAAACATGTTTTGTTCAATGCCTTTGTAAAAATTTGTAATGTTGAAATAGGAATATTGATCTGCTCTCCCCAAATGACGTGTGTCTACATATGGTTCATCAAGGCTTGTGTTACCATTAAAAGGCAGGGCTAAGGGCGCCTGGGTGGCTCAGTCATTAAGCGTCTGCCTTCAGCTCAGCTCATGATCCCAGGGTCCTGGGATCGAGCCCCGCGTCGGGCTCCCTGCTCGACGGGAGGCCTGCTTCTCCCTCTCCCACTCCCCCCGCATGTGTTCTCTCTCTTGCAGTGTCTCTCTCTGTCAAATATATAAATAAAATCTTTAAAAAAAAAAGTGGGGGGGTGCTGAAATTGCAAATCACAAGCCCTTATCCAGTTAAGGGAGAAGAGAACGGATTACGTTTTTTTGTCCAACTCAACTCTGAGAGCAAGTTAAAAAAAAAATGCAGTTGTCAGGTCTGAGTTGTATATATAAAAATCAACCTCTTAGAACACTGAAGCATAAAGTTGGAGCCAAAATGAAGTTTACAAGTAACTGAGAGTCTAGTTAGATTACTCCCCAAATTGATCTATTTTATATTGTATGTGCGACATCAGAGTGAGTTTAACCTTGTCATTTGGAATACTTAGTAAAAAATCTTTTCTGTATTCTGTTTGGCTGTAGGATACAGAGACCTTTGTCTTTCCTCTCACTAGGAAAAAACAAAAACAAAACAAAAAAACATTGTAAGAAGTAGGCAATTTAATAAGACAGTAGCATCTTAATTATGTTTAAAGATATTTGGATGTTTCATGTTGTCAACCTTCTAGAAATTCTGATATTCCTATCAGTTTTGAGAAAGCAGTATTCTGCAAGGAAGTCTCAAATAAATTAATAGAAAAACTAAAATATTTTAACATCTATGTAATAAATAAATAAAATTGGAAATGGCAGACTCAATCTACTAAATTTTTTATAGCAAATATACTCACATGCTTAAATGGCCCTATTATAATTAGACTACATTATATTATATTGTAATTATTATATTATTCTAGAATAATATCCAGGATTTGAAGTTTTGGATAATTGAATGATAGCCAAACGACTTCATGATTATTATCCTCCAAATTATGACAAGATCATTGAATCCTTAGGGAACTTAGATCTGCATTTTTTACTTAGTAAGACGTTGTGTCCATTTGAGCATAAGTGGGAATGGTGCCCTGATTTTCTTTCTTTTCTCTTTGTGGCTCATCTTTTGAGTATTTGGTGCAGCCATATAATTAGTGTCTGTCAGCTTTCCTCTCTCTCAAGTTAGAACTTTCCTCTTTGGAATTAATAACACTTCAAATTTATGTAACTTGGACTTTATAGCTTTTGTATTTTGTGTCTTGGTTTAAAAGACCACTTCCATTTGAAGGTTACCAGTAAGTTAACACAGACCACCTTCTGGAACTTTCTGTGTTTATATTTTTACATTTAAAATTGTTATTGGAAAAGATCATAATTTTTCTGTTATACTGCATTAACACCTTTGTTATAAGTCAGTTGGACCAAGTGTGTGAGTCTGTTTCTGGCCTCTCTGTTCTGTTCATTTGACCTATTTCATATCCCTGTACCACTGCCATGTTATCTTAATAACAGTGGCTCTGTAAAATGGGTTGACACACAACAGTGTACGTCGTTGGTCATGTTCTTATCTTGCCTTGCCTATTCTTAATGCTTTTCATTTCTATATAAATTTTAGAATCAGTTTTTTTTTTTTAATTGCCTCAAAAAAGGCTTCTGGGATTTGGGGACAATTTCCTTCAACTTTTAGGTCAATTTGAGGAAAATGGACATTTTTAATAGGTAGTATTCCAATCCAAAGCACCATAACCCCTCCATTTAATGTTTTTTAAAATTTCTTTCATAATATCATGTAGTATTCTGTAGGAGCCTTAAAGATATTTCTATAGATTCTTCCCCATCAGATAGACTATGCTGGTCATATAAATGACATATTTTGTAACTAATTTTTTTCTCATTTGTTATTTCTCATATAGAGAAATACAGTCATTTTGTATGTTGACAAATTGTTATCTTGCTAAATTATTTTTAATAATTGTTATGCAGATTCTTTTGTTTTTCTGACATACATAGTCGTATCATCTGTTGAGTCATGAAAGCTTTCTTTCTTCCTTCCCCATCCCTGCGACTTTTATTTCTTCTTCAGCTGTTGCAAAACTTCGGCTCTTCAGGCCATCTTGAACAGTAGTGGTGATAGCAAATAGTTTTGTCTCCTTCCAGATCCCAGAGGGCAAGTATTTAGTATTTCACAATTAAGTTTGATGTTTTCTGTGGGGTTTTTGTAGATTTTTATCAGACTTAGAAAGTGCCCTTCTCCTCCTTTATTTTTTTTTTTTTTTTTTTGGCTAAGAGTTTCTGTTTGTAATCATAAATGAGTGTTAATTTTTTTCAGGTGCATTTTCTTTGTCTATCGAGGTGATACTCCTATCTTAGCATTGGTCTTGTTTTGTCTTTGTTCATTTACATTTAAGCTTTCTCAATGACTGTTTTAATGCATTGCTTTCAAAAAAACATATAAAGCTTGAACGTTTTTGATATAATGCATGTTTTTTTAAGCAATGAATAAATTAATTTACATAAGATGCAGTGCATATATTAGTTTGTGATTCTGTTTTTACTGCTTCTTATATTTTCAGTATTTTTTGTTTTATTTTCCCCCATGAGTGCCTTTTATAGTTTTGGGGTGTGTGTGTGTGTGTGTGTGTGTGTGTGTGTGTGTGTGTCTTTTGCCTCAGGTTATTTATATTAAAGACTATTAATGTACACAATATTACTGTTTAAATTCCTTTCACTTTTAATGCTGGCTACCGCTTGACCCTGGATATGCTAGTTATTAATTTGTCGTGGTTTCCTTTTACAATTTGACAAAACAGATTGAAGCCATGGTTTCTTCGTATATTCAATGCCTATTGATTAAAGAAAGTTTAAAAAGTCAATGCGTCCAAACTGTTTCCATCTGTATTTGTTTCTTATTGCTGCTTTAAAAAATTATCACAAACTTACTAGTTTAAAAAACAGTACAAATTTATCTCGGAGCTCTGGAGTCCTTAAGTCCAAAATCCATCTCACTGAGCTAAAGTCAAGGTGTCCACAGGGCTGGGTCCCTCCGGGCTCTGTGGGAGATACCATTTCCTTGCCTTTCTCAGCTTCGAGATAGGGTCCACAGTTCTTAGGACAGGAGCCCAGCCTCTGTTAATATTAAACCCACCTGCATACCCAGGATAATCTCCTCGCAAGATCCTTAATTTGAACACATCTGCAAATCCCCTGCTCGATTTGTTGTCATGTAATGTAACAGATCTATATGTTCCTAGGATTAGAACAGAGAACTTTGGGGGGGGAAAGGGATGGTTATTATATCTACCACACCTACTTTCCTTCAGAATTTCAGAGTAACTGCTCTAAGGGGGTCTGTAATTGAATTAGTAGAGAAGTCTGAAGATAGCCTGATCTTTTTACAATTGTAAGCGACTTTGCAAAATTTCTTCTTCCTCGAATTTCCATTATTAACAAAGGTATATTTCATTGTTGATGATTATCAGATTTCTCCCCTAGAAAATGTTATGTGCTTTCATCTTCATTTTCAATTTTTCTAGAATTTCAGGAAAATTTTCCTCTTTCTGAAAAGCGTTGACTTTTTGTTAATGGATTTGCTCCTTCAGGAAGACCAGTTATCCCTGGGTTGATCATCTCTGACCACCACCTTCCATACCTCTAGGCTTTTCCTTATTTGCTCGAATTACTTTGTTTTATCTTTGGCCTTCATTCTGAATATATTAATTTTTCCAATTTTCAGTAAAACATTTCTCCCTTGTATGTTCTTTCCCTTTCTGCACTGCACGCATTGACTAATTTAACAATACTGTGACCTTGGCCCTATATTTGTTTCCCGACTCTTCAAGCTCTGTTCTCATCTCTTCCTGTTGTTTTACAATTTTATCTCTGAGGTATCAATTAGAATTGTTTTCTATTATAATTTTACATGTGCATTACCCAGTCATTTTCTTCTAAAATAGAGCTTATAATATTTTTCACCTAGCTCATTGTTAACAGAAGAGTTTGGCCCTCACTTATTCTTCGCACTGATGTTGTTGGTATAAATTCATTATAAATGTTCACTTTCTCCCCTTCTCTGACTTCTACTTATCTCAAGGCTGCAGTTTCCCTCAGTGTGTGTTCTCTGCATGGTGGAGAGAAGGAGATTGCAAATCGTGGTGGAGTGGGAATCAGATGGGGTGAGGTAAAACCTAATCAGAAACACTGAATTGTACTTGGTATCCTATCCTGCAATCACGTCACAGAAGTTATATGCTAATCGATGCCAGAATATCTTCAGGCTTCCAGTAGCACCTATGAATTGGGGGCAGAATCGTACAGTCTTGGCATTTGTCAGAGAGAAGCTACCTGACTAGTTTTAACCATATTCCATTCTGGTTTTTCCAGAAGTCTTTCCAAATCCTCTATAAGCATGAGAAGATAATGAGGATGGCAATTGGATTTTAGACCCCTGTGTTGAGTCTAGAGTGGGCTGGAGATAGTTCAGCAGGTTTCTGTACTTCTTACCACACCAGAAATCTCTTCTTTTTTTTTTTCTTAGGTTTAACTAAATTCTTGTTTATTCATGGGATCTTACCTCTGGGTGTTTGAAATGTTTCTACTTTTCTCCCAGCAAGAAAACCAAAACCATAATGTCAACCGTGTTTTCTTTTTCTGAGGTTCTGGGTCTTCTTTGAGCTTCCTCCACACTTTCTCATTATGCTCTTTCCAACTGTGTATTTCTAGTTGGACTTGTTCAGATTTTTTGTGAAATCATTTCTCTCTCCCAGTGCTTCTTACTGGGCTGTTAAATGTCGCATGGGGCTAAACCAAGGTGTGC